>NC_134039.1:78439726-78752450 GCF_965140245.1 Athene noctua
ACCCAGAGACAATCAGAACTCAAAATGAGTTGGGTTTGGTTTTTTTTTTTTGTTAAATTCTAAAATATTTTTATTGAATATAGTATTTAGCAGTACTAAATATTGCTACAAAATATTTCTGTTATCTATCAGTTTCAAAAGACCACACTACAACTTTTCAGGACAATCTATTACTCTTACTGAAGACAGTTGATTGGGGAATTTTAAAATTTATTCTGTAGAACTCATACCTGCAGATGAAAATATTTAAAGATACATGTGACTTCTTGAATAAAACCAATGAAATAGGTGCAGAAATGCAATAAATAATAGTATTTAAACTTTGCCCACTTGAAAATTAGAACCTTTCCTTCAAACTAGCTTATATATCAACATTTTTTTGGAGAAAACCAAAAAATATATCAAAGTCAAAACCATGTAAGTTGGATTTGCCTGTTGCTGCCTGCCCAGAGTTAACTTAATGAATCCAGTGGTACTAATTTCAAATCTGGGGAAAGAAACGTGCTTTTGAGCACATATATTAAGTGTGACTGCCATGTTGTACAATTCGTATAAAAAACACATGTACAGCGTGACACTGTGATTTTCACTTTTTCACATTTCAACCTTATTCTTAAACCCTATGACATCTGAGAAACTTCCAGTGAAATCAGGGCATCATATTGAAGGTCTAGGGTACACTAAAGCCCCTGTTCTCTAAAATATAATTCTGCTTGCAGGTTACAAGCACAGAAACTGTTCCTTGGGGGCAGCAAGTGGTAAAACAAAAGCTATGTTAATGGCTGAAAATGTACCAGTACTTAAATTCTTTTTCCTTTGCTGTAAAACCAATAACGGAGTCAGGCCTGTATGTTTTTTCCATATCCCTATAGACACAACTACTGTGTTCTTAACATTGATAAAAATCTAGGCATTTGTTACCCTAAAAAGCTCTATTTGTTGAAGATCTAGTAAAGTTCAAAGAATTTTCTTTTTCAGTCAAACAGGGCTTGCTACACTGGGCTAAGCGTTTATTACCACCTCCTTTCACCCATGCCAATTAGCACCTAGAAGTGAACACAAAGCCAGATGGTCATGGCCAGAGAGGTCTTTCTGTCAAGAATTTCCTTTTCCTAAGTACGGGTGTGGGGTGGTGGCGTGTAGAGAAGAGAAGTTGTATAAAACCTGCTTTGTGTTTTTACAGAAAGGGACCCAGCAAGAAATTTTATGATGTTATCACAGTTAGTTCTAAAATAAGGATTCTATTTAAAGAGAATAAAAGTTTCATTCTTCATCTTATTTTTGAAACTTTACATAATATGAGCCCAAATTGATTTAGCTCAGGTACCTTGGAAAATAAGATTTACAACATTGTTTCTGACTGCTTTCTGAGTATAAGCAGTTCACAAAAATTTCAATTTTTTAGATTGAAAAATGATACTATTAATCCTGGAAAAAACTTCACAAGTGATTGCACTGCGACCTGCTCATATCAGGGAAGCTATCTGCACTAATTAGTTGCAATTAACAGTAATGAGGTATAAGAACAGAAAGTATCTTATAATAAATGAAAGTATAGTATGGTATTATTACAGACATTCAGAGTAACATGCAAGTGTAAGAAAGCTAGATTTAAGTGACACAGAGCCATAATTTCTGGATATTGACTAAATTTCACTTAGCTAATTGCTCCTATATTTCTTACACTAATATGAAGATTTCTTATTACTCTCCTACCTTCTATGTCATCTTGATGTATGTTCACAACGCTGTTCTACCCTTTCTCCAGATGTAGCTGAATTTCCATAATGGATACAGTGATCTAACATAGGCTGTAAAATCTGATCACTCTTGTCTTTTGATAAGAGCTGCTACATGCAAGACTGTCAGTTAAATAAACTACTTCTCACTGTGTTCTCCAGCTCAGCATTTTTTCTTCCAAATGTCATGCCCTACTACTTTTGCCTAACCTGATGGCACAGATAGTCAGAAAACAGTTGCATGGATTAGAAGTTAAACCCTTGTCAGGTGGTGGAGGTTAATGGAACACAAAATAAAGATCATATGAATGAGGGAATTAATATGTAATGTGTATTATTTTAATATATCCATTTTTTATTACACTTAAGAAACCTCTCATTACAAAGGAGTGAATCCTGTAAAAAAGCTGAGCTCATCGAGATGGAGGAGAAGGAATGTTCATTACTGTTTGTATTTGATAAGTCATCTATGAGAAATGCAAATATTTAGAGGAACGTAAGTTATGTAGTGATTGTTGAGAGGGTATAGGCTTGTACTGTTTGCAGTTGAGTGGGTTTTTTTTCCACAGTGCCACCAAATAACTACTTTGACTTAAAATAGAGAACATAACTTCTAGCGTATAATGTCTTTATAAAATAAGGCACAGATAGAAACATCGAAAAGGTGCCTCAAAAGCATGTACCCCTTTTGTTAAAGTGTGATCCTCATTGAGACTTCCTCTAAACACTGAAATCCTTACCAAGATTAGAGTATAGACTGCCAAAATGAAAATGTTATTCTGTAGATATTTCACCCTCAGGATGGTTTGGGAGGGTGGGTGCTAATACCAGGACTGTGGTAATGTTGTTAGGTAGGTAGTAGCTATTTTGATCCTGGTATTTCTCACTGCAACTCCTTAATTATGTTTACATATTTACATGGGGTGACATTTGCACATTCAGTTCACAAAATATTATTTTTCTCCCAGTAAAGAATTACAGGTTCTTGTTAGGTGAGAAATTATGCATAAATGTCCCTTCCAAAACAGAATAGGTTGAGCTGTGTGCTGGAGTTGTTCTTAAGCATTACCACATAAATACTTCCGGAAGCACATGGCATGCTCTGATATTTAACATTTGTAGGGTGAAAGATAGAAATTGCTTAGTTTAGTTTAGTTTGTATTCCTTCTCTTGTCCTTATTTTATGTCTTTTTTTACCCCCTTCATTATTTTAAAGACATCACAGAGAGCTTCTGGTCCTTCAGTGAAATATTCCAGTCTTGGAAATTTGACCTTTTATGTGTACATTATAGAAAAAGAGTAGATTCATAGCTTTTAAGGCCAGAAGGGACCATTTGATCATCAAACCTGACCTCCTGTATAACACAGGCCAAAGAATTTCCCCTCTATTGAGTCCAATAATTTGTCTGTAAACCATCTAGTAACAGGATGTTATACTTCAAGAGTAGTTTAAAACTATACAGGCCTTATTTTAATTTTTCACCAGTGGTTTCAGTTTATCATTCAAATAATATTTATAACAGAGCATATCTGTACTTTATATAGATCTTTGGCTAAGCCTTAGTTTAGTTTATTAATCTATTGGTGAAGCATATGTTGCTTTGCATTTCAGTGGTTACAAATCTGAGTCTTAAAATTCTTCAAATGAGAGACTGTGCTGCCATTAGACTAAATCATTTCATCTCACTCACAGGCATCCACTTGCACCCACATAAATTATCAGGTTTAAATTCAAGGCTTGCTTGTTAGTTGTGAACACTGCATAGTTGCTGCCAGATTCGGCTTTCACAGTCCTATACAGTGTGGAAGAATGAAAGGGCAATATTAAATTGCCAGTTCACATCTATTTACATCACATATAACAGCCTTTAACTCAGCTTTATTCAGCTCTGACTCCTCAGCTGCTTACAAATTGATCGGAAAAGTTACATTATGCAACAACTGAGAAGCATGCTGTGGAAACAGGCTCAGCATAAAAGACCAGCAATGAGAATCGTGCTCAAATTATACACTTTTTTTTAAAAAGCATGAATGCACACCAAGTGCTCTGCTGAGTTACAGTGCAAAATGGCTTCTCTGAGAACAGGAATAATGGCTCTCATTGAGGTTTCAGGCTGTCAAGCCCAACTCAGACCTCTTAACCAGTAAAAAGAATGTGAAGGGAGAGTGCAATTCCCCATCCACAGCTACTGTTGAGTGGAAGAAGGCTTCTTCATTTTCACTGAAATGAGTAATGCTCAGACTCACCTACTAGTAACTGCTATAGAGCACAGAATGTGAAGATACATAGAGCCACTAATTTTTAACACCTCATCACAGTTAGAAGAAAGATCAATAGCTACAACCACACTGAATAGAATTTAAGAAATGTAATAGATATTATAGGAAAGACACAAATCAGACTCCTCAAAGCTGACATGTAGTTAACTACTACTAAAACTGTAGCTGTCTGAATGTGATACAAGCCAGAAAAGTAGTCTCTGGACATACTTGCAGCCTTAAGTTAAGAATCCACTATTTACTGTTTTGTCAAAAGTGCCTAAAAGACTTACTATTTGTCAAGAAATAACAGATACATGTGCAATCTAACTTCTGGAGAATGACTGGACATTGCCTGGAAGCTAACAAGCATGTAAAGGATGTTCAAATGCATTGGATTCAAAGTCTCCAAAGAAAGCGAAATGTGAATATGTTATAGAGGGCAATATTAAGAGCTAGCTTCCTGAGTGATTGAAGGGATCACCACAATTTTAATGGGAATCACTGTCATGCATGGACAAATTAACTATCAGTAATGTTTGCATATCTCATCATGGACTCACTACTGTCCTGAGCAGGGAGGCAGAACAAGGACCAGGTTCATAAAGACTCTGTTAATATAGTCTTTTGTAAGCTGGCAAAGAGAGTCCTGGCCATACACACAGTCAAAGGGGAGCTTGTAGTTAAATTATCCCAAGCTTGAGCTCATGTGTCCTGCCTTTTGGCCTGCTGAATTTTGCATGGCTGTGTGCTGGCTTGGAGAATAGGGAGGGACAGCCCCACTGGCAGAGCTTGCTTATCTCTGCCGTTTAGAGGTAAATGCCATTTAGACATGTATGACAAATACCATCTAAACATGCTCATTGTGGCCTTTGAAGGCACTGGCAAGATATGTTAGAAGCCAAGATGAATCCGACCATGAAAGGAGAACGTTTTTTAAAACTGCATGATCAGCTGAAAACTGTTCCACAGCACCCACAAACCACACAGACCTCTGGGACATGAAGAATCTGTTAATTAGGAAAAAGAAGCAGAAGCTGGAGAGAATAGTGCAATTTGGAAAAAGAAACAGGAGCTGGAGTGAATAGTGCAATTTGGAAAAAGAAACAGAAGCTGGAGCGAATAGTGCAATTTGCAGATGACAAACAAGGGATCAAGAAAACAGTTACAAAACTCAGCAAGGTAAAACTGAAAGTTATAAACCAGAGACATAATACTAGACTAACTGTTCTGTGCTTCTTTTTCAGCTCGCAAGTTTTCTTTTCAGATCATAATTAGAAGGAGAAAGAGTTGAGTGAGGATAGTCAGGATGGACAGCAAGAAATATATATTTGAGTGAATATTATTTTTCCTAGAACTTCATTAATTTTTTTGGTGCTGAAGATTTATTTACCAAGAAGCCAAAGTAAAACATAGTCTATAGTGCTTGAAGTATTTCTGAACCACACAAAAATTCTAGAGATACAACTAAGGAAAAAGATAGGAAAGGCTACTGAAAGATAGGGGAGCCTCTTTTGTGTTATTTATATTCTAAAATAACAAAATAGATGAGCAAGATACTGAAAATTAGGGAGAAAGGATTCAAGAACTCTGGAAAAAATAATAATTTTGGGACAGTACATAGGGACAGCCCAAAGTATTTCTTCTAAAAGTACATACCAAACCAAAACAGAAGTTTGAGTAATAGCTATGTTATTAATATTTAGTGAATATTAAATATTAAATGTTTAGGAAAAATGAACAGGAAGTGAATGCGGAAAATACTTTTTCTGGATATAAACATTTGTGATTAATGTCTACTGCCACTCACAGAGAGACTGCCTCTACAAGAGATGTAAGCTCCTGATTCAGACTAGGAGCCATGGCCTTACAAAGAGGCAAGATGTAGCAGAACACATTGTTGCCGGTGTTTGCCCATGTGAGAGACAATGCTAGCCTGCTCAATACTATTTGTA
The DNA here is from genome assembly GCF_965140245.1 of Athene noctua. Lineage (NCBI taxonomy): Eukaryota > Metazoa > Chordata > Aves > Strigiformes > Strigidae > Athene > Athene noctua. The sequence goes on from NC_134039.1 coordinate 78,445,680, forward strand.
GGAACACAATGGAAATAAGAGCAGATGCCTCATGAGGGGCAAGTAATTGGCTGATACTTTCACATGGGGCTCTCCTCAGTTCTTGAATTTTCTAAATTTAGACAGGTTCTCCAAAACTACCAGTGTGAAAAAAAAACAAACAAACAAACAAAAAAACCCAAACAACTAAAACCATGAATGCAAATCATCTTGTTACATCGTATTCATTTACATGTTGTACAAGGAGCGGCTGAGGGAACTGGGGGGGTTTAGTCTGGAGAAGAGGAGGCTGAGGGGAGACCTCATCGCCCTCTACAGCTCCCTGACAGGAGGGTGCAGAGAGCTGGGGATGAGTCTCTTTAACCAAGTAACAAGCGATAGGACAAGAGGGAATGGCCTCAAGTTGCACCAGGGAAGGTTTAGGCTGGATATTAGGAAGCATTTCTTTCCAGAAGGGGTTGTAGAGCGTTGGAATGGGCTGCCCAGGGAGGTGGTGGAGTCCCCATCCCTGGAGGAGTTTAGGAGTCAGATTGACGTTGTTTTTAGGGATATGGTGTAGGTGGGAACTGTCAGTGTTGGGTTAATGGTTGGACTGGATGATTTTCAAGGTCCTTTCCAACCTAGACAATTCTGTGATTCTGTGATTCATCTGCACACTACTGCTGCAGCTAGATCACAGGTTGCCCCCCATCCTTAAAATCATCTCTGTGAGCTCTTTTGTTATTGGGGTCTCTGGTACTCCAGACATCAGTGAGAAATTTCCACGAATTGTTAAATGTTGCTGTCCTGATTTCTTCAGTGCTGCCCTGCTAGGGTGCTACACAAAGGGTCTCAAATCACAACATATATTGGGTTGATTTTAACAACTATCTTTCACTAAACTAGAAGTGAAATGTGAAACGTAGATGTGAGCCTTAAACTTAGAGTATTATTATAATTGAAAGGGTCATTGCTGAGGTGCAACTGGCTAGGAAAAAATGCTCTATCAAATCAGCTTGCCACACTCAAAAGAAATTTGCTTCAAAATCTACAAGAGAGATTGTATGAAATTGGACTCTGAATTTTAATATGAGGCTTCTTGTAACTAAGGAAAAGATAAGCACATATCCTTGCCTAAGCAGAAGAATGTAGAATAGCATCCTTACTAGACATTGTCAAGTAGCTCAAGGTATAGAATCTGGAACTTGGAGTCTCATCTCCATCCATCTTAAGTTCATGTGCAGGGTGTCAGGCTTTAATGCACAGAGTTCAGGAGTATATCCCTTTTCATGCTTTTCTGTGCACTGTAAACATTCAAGAGAAAAGAGACAGTTAAGAAATGTGGTGAAGTTACATAGAACTTTGAAAGTTTTAATGCTGACAGACACAGGGTCAAACAAGAGAAGATCAGGCACTATGACAATCAGCAGAATGCAAAGGGATGATTAGCATGGAGAATGGGTAATCTCAGATGGCACCAGATACCATAGCTGTGATCATTCAAAAAGTGTTAGATAAGCACTTTGAAACAATGAAAACATCAGCAATGTGTTACTGGGAAGGCCTGCAGTAGACTACATGGCCTCCTTCTGTCCTGAAGCATTACTGTAAAGACTCGTAGTTTAATGCTGAAATAAAAAAGTGAAAAAAGGTTAGCAATGCTCTGATGCTAACACCATAGAATTTAAACCTAGAAAATACATACTAAGCAGACAGATGGGCACTTATATTTGTATTATTTGAAGGAATGGAAGTGAGAAAGTGTCCTGAGCACAGTCCAGGAAACCAGGACTCTTCAAAGGTAATTCTGTCTCTCCTGGAAAATTTTATTTTAGCTTGGATAAAAGTCCTAATTTATTTGCCCCACTTTCTTCCTTCTGTAAAAAATAAATGAATGAATGAATGAATGAATGAATGGTCTGGTCTGCAAGATGAAGAAATTAGAAGTGAATGTTGAATGCTCTGAAAAGATGAAGTTGCTACTGGAGGGGACTATGTGGGGCCACTGAGTTTAGCCATGATTTGATGTGATTGAATAAGCAGTTTACAACGACAAAACTCTCAATTTCTGAGATAGGTATGGTTTGCTAGCTTACCACATAGGCTAGTGCAGTTTCCACTTCTGCTGATGGAAAATTTTTGGAGAAAAAGAATCAATATTGAGTCCCATTTTCCCTGACTAGGGGACATAATGACACTGATAAAGTCAAAAAAGGTCTTTGAGATCTACTTGTGCAAATCTGTATATAAAAGACTAAATTGTCACCATAAACTTTGTAGATTAATGTCAAACTTGTTGTTTTTTTAGTTTTGGGAGGTTTCATTGCATCTTTAATACTAACTATATTCATATGTGAATATAACCTTCAAATTTAAAGGACTTAGGGTACTTCTTTAGACACATTTACATACTGATTTTCTTGCTTAGTACATGTACAATGATTGTATGCAACTCAACACCTGCTTTTCACTAGTGTTTCCTTCAAGGAATAAAGAATTGCTATTAATGGTGTATGAATGCATGTTTATAATGCCTAAGAATACACAAAGGATAAATAGGATGAGGGATATTCACAGCTGTAATGAATTTACTGAGGAAAAGCAAGAATTTCTTCAGTTGAAACATAAAAGAGATTATGTAAGTGCAACATTTCTTCCTGGCATTATCATCTCATCCTTGCTGCAACCATAACTGCTTTAGTTCCTTGATTAAAGTAGCTCGTTATTCCTGGAAGGGTAGGAGCTCTCTGAGGATTAACTAGGCTGCCATAGTTGGTATAGGTAAGATCTCCCAGTGGCACATGTAATTCCCTGAGGATGGTTTTCTCTGCTCCTCCCATCTATGTTCCATTTTGAGAGTCACTTGCTGGGGTCTACTGGGGCGTGGGAGTGTTGCATTCCCTATACCTGTTCTTCAAGATGTAAAGTTAAGATGCTGCCCTATTAAGGCTTTCTTTGAAACTGATCCAGCAAATTGAGTCTATCACACAGACATAGAAATGCTCCAGGAAGATAAGGATTTGCTGAAAAAAATGGAAGGAGTTTGCTGAATAAATGATGCCTGAGGCCTTGCCTTCACAGGAAGGTTTTTATGTGTAAAATTAATATAGAAATATCTGTCACACTACCTACTTCTAGAGCTGGACTGTTCACATTGGGAGCTAATGTGGGATAACTAGTGTTCCATAAAATCATATCCTACCCTACTGAACACTAACTTCCCTTTTCAGACAAGACTGGAAAGTTTGAGATTTACTCATAAAAAGGGTTTTGAAAATGCAGTTCCATCTGACATTCTTGTGAAAAGTAAATATAACCTGCTATACAATTAACAGTGACTTGTTCTTGGCAATTCCTTTTAAAACAAATGAATTACTAACAAGACATTGGGTAATGGTATCTTGTCTGCAGAGATTTCTATTTTTATATTTTGCTAAGCATGGTTCGCTTCTTGGCTTTGTAATTTAAAAGAAGGTGACATTCTGAGTTCAGTTTTCATGGAATCAGCAGGTGTTGCAGGCAGCTAGTAAAACAAGGGAAAAGTTATTTTACCTTTTCTTTATAACTATATATAACTTTGATCCTATATAAACCAGATTTCTGCACCCAAGCCCAACCCCAGTGTCAACAGAGCTCTGTACAGTCATAAAAACCTCACTGCAGAAACATTGCCCATTTTCTTTCTATCTCCATTACTGCTCGCAAGTAATCTCAGGCTGCGTTGAACAATATGGGTAAACAAACCATCTGTGGGGCGGCTATACTGTGCAGTGCGCCACCAAGTTTTGCCCATTAGTGTATGTGTTGTTAATAAGTGTTTGTTTCTTCCCTTCCTTTCATTTGAAAAGAAATCCAGAAATGCAGGGGTACAAAGCCAGGCAACAAGCTAGGGACACTCAGGATGAGACCTGGAGCAAAGACTGGAGTGCTCCTGCCTTTTAATGTAGGCTCAGAGACTGCTGGTGGTAGTAGTATTCACTTAATTTCTCTTCCTGCAGAGCAACTGTCACTGTGGAGACAGACATGCCAAAGTCTGTGCAATGCATTCGACAAGCTGATGAGTGTTTTGTTGTACTTTCTACTACTACTGTGATAGTACTTATGATTCGTATCTCACCTGACTGGCTAGGAAAAACTCCAAGGTGTGGAACAGTGATAGTTTCTGCAGAGAATCAGTGCAATTATGTTGGGATAAATTCCAAATGTAACCCATTTTTTAGCTGAAGAGACATTTTTCAAAGACATGCTTTTAGCTTTGAAACTGGAAAGTTCCTGTACAACCCCAAAAATATTACCAGATCTGTTTTATCATAAATCAGGTCTCCTCTGGCCCCCTAGATGTTGGTAAGGATGTCCATTTTCTGTTAAATAAGGAAAATACCTTATGTGTGTCTTGTAAGTCCATACATCGGTTTTAGCCAGGTCATGGGGTATCAACTGTTGGTCAGAGGGCTGACAGAGAGGTCTTTACCAAGGCCTGCAGTGTCAGGACAAGAGGCAATGGTTTTAAACTGAAAGAAAGTAGATATAGATTGGACAGAAGGAATAAATTCTTCCCTGTGAGGGTGGTGAGGCCCTGGCACAGGTTGCCCAGAGCAGCTGTGGCTGCCCCCTCCCTGGCAGTGTTCAAGGCCAGGTTGGACGGGGCTTTGAGCAACCTGGGCCAGTGGAAGGTGTCCCTGCCCATGGCAGGGGGGTTGGAACTGGATGACCTTTAAGGTCCCTTCCAACCCAAATCATTCCATAATTCTATGATGTATGACCTTCCAAATTGTGCCTGATGAAATCCCGATATGCAACAGTTCTCACTGTGACTAGGACATCTCATCTGTAACCCAAAATATCTAGGTCAAATTTTGACACTGAGAAAATTAATCAGGAGTCACATTGAATTTCTTTGTTCTAAAACATATCTAGAAAAAAAAGGAAACAAACAAACAAACAACAAACCAACCTAGAAATAGGCAACTTCCAGTTTTGGGTCTGGGTTTTTTTTTGCAGTTGAAAGAAAGAAAATCTCCCTCATGAAGCCTAAAGGCTTAAATATATTACAAGCATTTTTCACATAAAGCTGTATTAGAGTCAAAATGATTCATTGGGTTGCAGGTTGCAAGAATAAAAACAGGTAGGAAATAAAAATAATTAAATTAATACCCAAGCTTGGTGAATTACTTAATTGCTTTACGTGTATATCTTATTACCTTTATCCTAGCATATTACAGAAATATGAAAAATAGTTTTTGTAACTGAAGACTATCTAGAAAAAGCTGCTGAGAGCAATGTATTCGAACTTACTCAGACTGATCTGCAGATACGCAACAGGGAAGTAAAAGGCTACCACATTAAACAAAGAAGAAGCTAAAACCAAATTGACAGTAAAAGATATACAAGATATAAGGCAATTGAGACCTTTGTTTTAAATCACCGTGTTTAGGTAAAATGAACAGTCCATGGACTTCACAGATTTTGCTTTCATTCCCTGTTCAGAGCAACTGGGAAGTGCATCGGCTTACATATACTTTACCATAAATACATTTAAAGGCTTTATTACAAATTAAATTTGATATATGTAACCAGAATTTTTCTCCATGCATTTATTTTTCATTGTTACTAAGTAAATTGTACTTAGTTTTAACAGATGAAAAAATTACACTTTTCTTTCTTTTTTGGCTTTGCAAATCATTTAGCTGACAGTGATCAAAGACTGAAAATTGGCCTGTTCCTAAAATACAGCATGAGTCATTGGCCCATGTGGATGTAAGCAAAGGCATCTTAGCCTCTCTTGTTTTCATACAGAGAAATATATTGTTTTTCTGACACCAAAAATGTGAATTACAATCAAGACATACATAATCTCTTACAGTGCAATAGGAACCATGTTTGTTCCTAAAAATATCAGACTGAACTTGTCAAATCACGTGCACTTTCCTGCCCATGCAATGTGAAACACAGAGGTCCATTACTTTCTTATTCACACAAGCCCATTCAAATGGCATGACAGCATACACAGTATAGTTAATGCTCTTCAGATTCAGTCATCTACAGCAGCAAAAACCACAGTAACAGTGTAGAAAGTTATGATAAATGAGCCATCACCATACCTTATACTGAAATTCTCCTCTGTACAGTTTATTCCAGATCCAACTGGTTGTAGTCCAGATCTAGCTATGGGATTTCTACCAGGTCATGGCTCTGTGTTCAGGCTCAAATTCCCGACACTGAACATCAGCTACATGCTGGGTCGCCCTCTGGCTGTGGTTTGGAAGGAGCCATCTAATTTTGCAGGATGGGAAACTTGTGCTTAGATGACAACAATTCATACCCAAACTCTACAAGAATCATAATTAATAGCATTTCCAATTTCTATTTTCACTATACAAGGTAGAGATATCTTAAGAATTTTAATACTTTCTCAACATTTAATTAGACATGTTGCATTTGTATAAAAGCCAATCAAAATGAATACATATTAATTCAAGGAGATTTAAAATATCAAAGTCTACTTCTCTAAAAACAGATCAGACATGTAAAGCTTTGGTGATTAATGAATTTTGAGTTTAAATAAAATTTTTGGAACTCTTTTGAATGGAACAAAAAGCACTCTTTCAACTGAAAACAAAATTCCTATCCAGAATCAAGATGTTCAGCTTCACATGTGAATGAAAATGAATCACAGTTAAACCATTTGGAATTTTTCAGAGTTTGATTAGGAAATACATACTAAAAATGTTTTAGTTCTAATACAGTAATTTGGTGAAATACTAATATTAGCGTTATGTTTTTCCCCAAAGCAGTTTTAGCTTAAAGAAATACTGTCTACTTTCTCATACACTGACATTTTTAGATACTGTTATGTACTAAATTTTATATTGAAGACTGTATTCTAGAAATATCCGTCTGACACACATAAAAAGAAAATAAGGGTCATTTGAAAAAGGACCACTTCCCAGTAGGAGTTCTGATAAATCTCTTGTGAAATAAGATTTATATTGTCTTGCCTGATACTAATAAGACATAATGAGTAGAATTTCTGAAAGAGCTATTGTAGTCTATCTGCCAAGTGGAAAACTACACGTCTAAAGCACTAATTAAACTGTTATCATAACTTACACAAATTGTGAATCCAAACCGAAGGAATCCACTGGGACTAGTAGACTGCTCCCGGTCTCCTGTTCACATAAATTTAACCCTAATGACTATGCTAACAGAATTAATTTGCTGAAATACAGGTCTATGCCACATGTGTAATTCTAACTCCAGAAGGTACCTCGAAAAGCAAGAGTGAAATGGTGGGAGAACAATTCTGTTCATTGCAACTGGGATCAATTAACTGGCTTTGTTCTTGCCAAATCAGTATGATATGCATTTACATGTGAAATACATTTTTCAATAATGTTTTGCAAATAAATTAATTAAAATGAGACGACTTTAAAATTTTCTGTTGAATACGGTAATAGATGTACTTAAGCGTATATTTCTTAAGCATATCTCTTAATAAGTATTTAAGCATATGTCTTCGTATATGTTTACACATTTATAAGCATGTGTATATAGATGCATGCAAACATATAGTTGTAATTCTAGGAGATATATATGTATGCATACAGACACATATACACAGAAAGACAGAGAAAGAGCAAAGTGATAGTGCACAGACTTCAGATGACTATTCTTTGAAAAAGAATTGATAGGATTCAAAGTTAACTGTTACTTTGAAGTAGACCTATCTAGACTTTTCCCTTACAATGAGCTCCCTGAAGAAGACCACAAGGCTTTTAAAATCAATAAAATTACATTTTTATAAGAAAGAAAACAAGAATTTGTGAGTTCATTTTATACAGAGGAATATTTTAGAACTCTTTTTGTTCAAGGAGTACAGAAAATAAATAAGAAATATTTAGTCACCAACTTCCCCTTTCCCCCAGCATCCTTGCAGCTGGAATTTTGCTTTCATATGATGTTGCAATTAAGTCAATGATCTTTGAAAAGCAGTAAACTTTGTGCACACTCTAATCCTTATGGAGTTTCAAATTTTGTTTCATCTAAACCTTGGCTGATCAGTCCTTGTTTTTTGCAGCGCCTTCATCACGTCTGATCCACATTTCCCTAGTCCCATATTTACAAGATTTTGCCTGTCACTCCCTGAACTCTCTGATACTTTCTCTCCTTGCCCCAGGTGATTCCATCTCACCTAATCTTCTTGAAAGGGGAAAATATGTGACCAAAAGCAAATATGACACAAATCTCACCCACCATAAAGACTAAAATGCATAAAAGACTGTGGTTTGGAGGATGAGATTTTGAGGAAGGGAGGGAAGGGCCTTAAATAAGTCAAGAAAGTTCCGAAGCACAACCAAGCAAGTGCTGAAATAAATCATTGTATCCACCCAAAAGAAGATGATATTCTCTCTCAGACACTATCAAATTTTCTTCCAGACATTTTTTTTTTTTTTTAAACAGTTCATGGAGTTATTTCCAGGCACTGGGTTTAGCTTGAATCAGATAATGTGGTGAATAGACTAACAATAAACCTTTTGTAATCAGTGATTATTCTGTTTTGGCTCCTTTTTAGTGCTCATGAGGAACTGTTACTGCTGTTACACATACTTCCAGAGCCTATTTCAGTGGGAAATGGACCACAGAGTGGTCTGGGAGTCATGAACATTATGGATTTTAACACTCCTGTATTTTTTAAGCAACCAGAAGGACCAGACTGCAAGATTTTCACTGAGTGGCACTGAGCCATTTATAAGGAAAGAAAAAAATTATGAACTTCCTTTCATCAAAGTTGGATTATTATATTTTTTTAAAAAACACCTTTTTTTCTGAAACACAAAGGCTATATATATACTACTGGTAAAATGGTACAGAAGTTAACAGCTGATGACCTCTTTCTCCTGAGCCCAAACAATGGGTAACGTGTTGAAAGAAGAAAAATTGTAATTGATTATGCTGGTGTTCTGACTGAGCATTAATGATCCCAGTTTCTCTTCACAGTGTCAAACTCTATTCTGATATTTTAGGAAAAAAACCCATAAACTCAAAGCCTTATTCTCCACAAATCAAAAAAGAAACACAAGGCATGAGGGAGTAACAATTTAAAAATCACTATGACCATACTGAAACAGAACAGCCACTGAAGATGCATGCTAGAATTTTTCTCTTGTCCTCAAGATACATTGCTGGGTACAATCATAACCTCATCAACTGAGGGATTGTGGTTTGGAATAACACCTTGATAATAATAAGGAGCAGTGGTGGGGAAATGGATAGCCTCCAAAAGTTTTAACTTTACTTTCACTGAATAAATGTTAGATGCTTATCTGAATTTACAAGATTCTTGAGTCTGTGAATGATGGCTAGAAATTTAGTTCTTTCAATACATTTGATATCTTTTCTTTTCCCCTGTCAGGTCATCCATACCTTAGGGCTAGGCTTTCTTGAGTCACTCTTGTCATGGCTGGCACTGAAAAAATATAAAAGTGGTATTGATTCTTTCTTTAGGTTATACAGGGGAGTAAGGCTCAAGAAGTGTATATTCAGTGTTTGGCACAGAAAGTCAATCCAGGTCTCAAGTCACAGACACATGGAAAGTCACGGTGCCATGAGTTACCCAGTATAGTTGATCTGCAGCAACGTTTATCTTCAGTCTCTTAGCCTGTGACAAGTGTGAATTGATTTACATTTCTTTGGTCCTCAGCAAAATATGTGATGAAAGAGGATAAGGATTATTTGAATTACTTCACATTTGCCACAAACCAAGACAAAAGGACAGTTACAACATGTTGGTTTCTCTTCAGTAACTTGTTATCTCCGTGGGAACTTGTCCATGTGTCTAAGCCCATAACTCTCTACCACTTGAAATAAGATAACAGTGTTTCTTCCTCTTTCTTTTTCATCTTAGATGATTGTAAATTCATCAGGCCTAAGGGGGTCTCATAATAAGTGACATTTTTGTTGAAACTACTTCTCCTATATGAAGTAAGGAAGTTCAATAAATAATACCTACTTTTCTTGGCTCACTCACAGAGATAAAAATAAAGGACTGTTGCCAGCTAAAGATGTTTCTATTTGCAAATATCATGTGATAAATCACACACTGAACATGGGATATACCATCTGCAGCACTTGAATCTCACAGCTTGACCATTCAACATTATCAATTTTTTTTTAAAGCTCTAACTTATTCAGGGTGACCCTGAAGAGAAATAAAGGAACAGAACTGGAAAATTTCTTCCCTGAAGTTATCTAGGAACCAGAAGGTAGAGTAGCAACCAGGTGAATTTTTCAGCCCAGTTCTCTGCTGTCCTGTTACGTGTTGGATATGTGCAGACAAAAAGCTGTAGCAATTTTTGTGACAGGAATCTATTTTCTCTAAAAATACTTTTAAAAAACATGACAATTTTGCAATTTTACAACAACAAATTGAAGTTTCATGACTTACTTATTGACTTATGAAGTGTATCAAGAACACATTGGAAGCCGAAGTGTATTTTCCTTGCATAAAATAGTCTCTTTATGCTATTTTTGTAAGCTCCAGTTGGTAATAAACCATTTAGAATAAAGCATGCTTTTAGATTGAAGTCAGTCAAAGGAAAATGGCAGCAGGACAAAAGACAGCTCATGAACATAAACTTTCTGCAGCAGCCTCTTATACCAGTCCAAAGTGGCAAAAGCAGTGAGACCAGACAGGAAGCTTGCCACATACCATGTGCTATTCTTGGTGAAAAAATAGATTCCTGGCCTTGGCATCAAAATCTCACAGCAGTAAATCTCAACTCGTGTGTGGCCAGAGACTCCTGGCTGCAAGATTAGTGTGATTTGGGAAGTCAGGTGAAAGGGAAACATGGATACTGGAAACCTGTCAGAGTAATTTCAGCACTGAAGAAAGCAGAGATGAGTTGGTTGACATGAGAACAGATTTGGTTCACAGCTACTTCAGGAAGTTTACTTGCAAAGCATAAATGCAGTTCACATACTTTAACATTGAGGGGTGGTATATCACTTCTTGTTATTAAGAGCACCCAGTAATGTCCATCACGAAACCTTGCACTTAGCTGTTTTCAGTTTTGACAAAACTAGTATTTTAGAGTAATCTCCCACAAGTCTGTGCCATAGGTTGTACCTTTTCTCTGAAGGTTTCAGTCATACCAAAATGTCCAAATTAATGAAACAAAAAGAAAACCTGTAACAAGATGAGAATAAGTCTGAAAATAACACTATGTGACTATGTTAATTATTAATCATCCCTTTCTTTGAGAAGGTCTTGCTTTAAGCATTCAAAATGATAGGAAAAAGTTGGAATATGACCTTTGTCTTTGGTGCAGAGACATCTGTGGGAATAAAGCCACTACACCTACATACAGGGGAAGTCTGACTGTAACAGAAAGAGGCAATGAGCTCCCTGGTGAGTAGAAAAATTGGAAGAAGATAAAGTGGATTAGCAGGACCTGAAATGTGCCACTTGAAGCTTAGAAGAGATAAAAAGGCTTCAGAAGAAATGAGATACATGGTTTGAGCTCTGTATTCATCATCTTCTGCAGTGAAACCCAGTGGCAAAAAGTATGAGTATTCATTTATCTCACCCACATAATAACAACCTGTGACTATAGACAGTTAATAAGTGGTTACCTGTGCTGGTAGACATGTCTGAACAATGAATCTACAGTTCAAACCTGTTAATGGCTGAGAGAGTGGTAATGTAATAGAGTTGTTATATTAATCGGTCTGGGTTTTGAAATGTTACTACTACATATCCAAAAATTTCTGTAAATTATGAAGTCTCAAAATTAGGAAATAAGAAACATTCTTTTTAATTTGATATATTCTGTGGTCTTTAAATATATGACTAACTTTGCTTCTGCCAAAGGGCGTATCATGTATATGTTTGCAAGATGGTTATTTATCTTTGCACAAATAAATTTAAACTTAATAATTCCTTAATTGTCAGAGAATGTTTTAATAATCTTATTTTAACATAGACTTATACATTCAGGAAACATTACAATACAGAAATGACCGTTATCTTAGTATCCTGAACTCCTGTGAATTTGCTTGCATTTACTGGTTCTCATTAGATGGCGCTGCCTGGTAGAAGGTCTGGAAAGCCACAGTTAGAAAAGAGTGACTATGTGATCTCCGCACAAGTGCAAAGCAGTTGCTGTGTTTTTTCAGATGATGCTTCACACTGAGCCTAGCAAGCTGTCCTGTCTGTGGCCACTAGCTCTGGTGGTGAACTATCCTACACATACACCTGGCAGAGTGCTGAAACCACAAGTTATCTTTTTAATTTTTCCAAGAACCCCAAGTTAAACAAGATTCAAAGAATTCAGTAAACATTTCAGGGTAAGATAAATCTCACTGAACATTCATTATCATTGGCCAGCGTCCCCCAGCACTGAGAGATGAGGGAGAAGGTACCACTAGACTAAAATGGGTGGTTCAATTCACTCATCCCAGACTTCTGTTTTGGAAGGGGATGAATCAGCCTTGGAATGGCTCAACAATAGACTCCAATGAAATGCCTAACCTTAGAGAAGATAAGTCCTGTGTTACACTGCTTTACAGATACAGTGCTCAAACAGTGCTGATGAAAAACAATGCAAATACTTTCAGAAACATGAGGTGAGGCATTTTAACTTAAATATTTTTAACACACGTAGCATCATGTTCATCATGAGCATACAACATGTGAAGGGTCAGTAGCTCTAGTTTGTGATAGACACTAATTCATTAAACTTTAACATTTGACAGATTAGATGTCATTCAAAGTCTGCTACATAGATATAGTCAAAGTACTAAAGGCTTATAAATCTTCTTAAAACAGAAATTATGTACTTTTGAAATTTTTTCTTGGGTTAAAATTCTCATTCAATCATTCTTTATAATAGTAGTTCGCATATTCAACCATTCTCTATAATAGTAGTTCTCACATCTGTGTTTTCCCATTTGTTCTTTGCTGTTTCCTTTTCATGAGGAAAAGTTAACTACAAAATATCACCACAGGAATGGTTAATATTTTTATCTTAATGTGTATTTTTGATACATAATTTTCCAAGATGAGAATTCTTCTTCACTGAGGATGGGAGAAAACACACAGAAATATTAAAAACCTTTCATCTCCAAAACTCTGCTCTTTTCTATAGAGAAAATAGAATATAAATCTTTTAAACTAATTTTACTATAGTGTGGGTCCCAACTCTTTTTTTCTTTCAAACTCTGCATAATTTTGGATGCTGATTATTCAATTTGCACAACTTTTGCTGTAACTCTTTGACAAAGACAAACAGTATTTTTAATTTATTCTGTTTCTGCACACCTCTCTGCAGCTCTCTAAGCCTCGGCAAGCCTGTCTCTTTCAACTGTTTGGCCAACAAAAGTAATTAGGAATGTTGTTATTGCCAGCTCTCCAGGGGAAATATTAAGGAAGATAAGCAAGACTAGAATGGTAAATATTTTCTCTAGTTGAAAAAATTCCACAAAAGGCACCTGCACAATAATTCATCTTTTTCCAAATTTCAGATCATTGGATTCATGTCAGTGTCAACTGGAGGCAAGGGCATTTCTGCGCTGCTCAGATAGAAACTAATCTCAGTCTTCTCATAAACAAGAACTACTTTAAACTCAGAAGCAGCATCTTGGTTCATTCCAAATCTGTCCATATACTGTTGTACATTGGAAAGTCATGTGGATTCAAACTTTATCTGCTTTATCACTCTCTTTCCAAGGTTATTTCTGGCTTATCTCTTAACTGTTTCTTTCACAGAATCACAAATACCACATTGGAAGAGACCTCAAGGATCACCTGGTCCAACCATTCTTGGCAAAAGCACAGTCGAGACAAGATGGCCCAGCATCCTGCCCAGATTAATTTTAAAACATGGGGAAAATGCTATTTTTGTTATGCAATGTTCTTTGCTATTTTATCTAGGTATAGTTTCAATTATGCATTTAATTAATTTTCTTTCTTTTCTACATTCACCCGCTCTTCTAAATTATCTGTAGATTTCCAAGGCTTTTCCATTGGCAGTTGCTTTAGTATTTTTTTTTTTTTTCACACATTTCTTTGCTTCAGGAATCCCTTCATTTTTCATATAATCAGAAAAATTGCTGATTTTTTGCTCTGAGGACATTCCTACTTTCTTAATATTCTTAATTATCCACTCTCTTCCTCAGATAATTATTTACCGATATATTTCAGCTCATATTTTAGACCAACGGTTTATAGGTGCTAATGTTTTTTTTAGCTTCTCCTCTGTTTCTGTTGCAGGTTTTTATTAGAGAACACTGCAGCCACTACATCGATATAGAATCCCCTTGAGTAGGGAAATTCTCATTTTAGCAGGCCTTACCAGATTTTGTCACTTTGACCTGTTTATTGCAAGAAAAAAGGCACACAATTACAAATGAGAACCACTGTGTCCTCTTAAATTAAGAACAGAAGAGAATTATGTAATGAAGTTCCTACATACTCCCTAGAAAACATCTGACTTTTGCAACATCTTCTGTTTCTCAAATTTATGAGGTGCTACTTGGTTTATAATTCTTGGTCTGGCAAAAAGTGCACTGAAACTATATACATTGTAAATGAAACACATGTATGACATACATAGACTGACTGCTATACAGTGAAAAATAAAGTAAGTTTCCAAAGTACAAATTATTCATAAAATATTTAAAATAACATATAGTGATGCACTACTTCTGTACAACACTGTGTAATGAAAATGTTAATGTTATAGTCCATGTCAGAATGACCCATGTTGGACTGTCTACTCCTTATTAAATCTGTAGTGGATGCTGATCCACTCAGCATCCGTTCATTAGCGGATAACGAGCTGATGTTAGTGGATTGCACTATACAGGCAGATGGCCCTACCATTGTACCTACATCACAGGACAGTGAACCTACTTTCAGGCTTGAGGAAGAGTCTCGTATTTCCTACATAATAAATTTTTTTCCTTTCCAGATTTTATTAAGACCATGTTCTCATGAAACATCTCCATCACAAGAAAATGTCATTTTCATATGGAAAAAAAACAAAAAAAAAAAACAGCCTACAAAAATATTAGAAGCGATCTCATCATCTAAAGATTAAATTATATCCTTCATTCTTACATGAAGATCAAGCCCTCTCCTATTTTAATCATAGTGGCTTCATAACATTTTATAAAACTGAATTTTATGGAATGAAAGAAGGATTTCTCTGTGGGAAATTAACTCATTACAGCAGATGGTATGGTTTGTGATTTGAAGATTTAGCTGCAGTTGGAAAGAAGACTCTAGGATCACTAAGTTCCCTGTGCGGCCCATTTACCTTGATAGCAAATTCCATCTTGGACCAGCAGGAGACTTCTTCAAAAAACAATTTGGATAACTATTTTGCAGTATTCAAATGAGACCAAACCTTGCAATTTAAAAAAAAAAAACAAAAACAAAAAACAAAAAAAAACAACCCTCGATTCAGAATTAGTATTGTTTTGTTTTGTTTTGTTTTTTAAAAAAAAAGTCTGCATTAACTAAAAATATAAAAAGCTTAACTCTGTGTTCAGTTTCTGATACTAACTTTCTAAACTATGATCAATAGAAAATAAATCTCACCCTGACTTTCAATGGATATGAATCTCCTAACAAAGTTATTTGAGTGTCCTAACATGAGATAATTAACCACCCCAAAGGTCAGAATCAGATGCCATCATGTAACAGTGATACAGCAGAAAATAAACAGGACATGAAATCTTCAGTGTACACAAGGTTCAAAATAGTTTTAAAAGTTGAAGCATAGTTCCTGAGTAACTGACTATCAGAACCATATTAAGTTTGTTCTTTTTTTAATCTGGAATCCTAGCAGACCATCAAATAATATTCTTGGGCCCTGTCATTTTTATGTCATTCAACACTGTCAGTCAAATGAATCTAAAAGATCTTGTAGTGGCAGATGATTAATATGTTCATAAAAATTCCATTACTCAGGCACAAAAGTAAGTATTTTCCCCTTAGAACATTATTTATCAAAGGATAAACCAGAAATTAGGGAGCAAATCCTACAGAACAAAAGTCAGCATCATTCTCATTATCTCTTATGTCAAGTCCAAAGAAAAAAATTATCTTTAACATGAAGATCTTGCAGCATGACTACATGTAAATAAGATTAAATAAACCTTACTATTCATAAGTGGAGTATAGGAATTAAAAGAACAGAATAGTCTAGAACAATGTACTGTTAAATATAAAGGCTATAGTCACATATGCTTGGAACAGCTCATAAACCCCTGCAAAGCAAGCCTTCAAAATGTCTGTGATGAAATGTGCATTTATATCCTGCTGTTGACCATGAAGGGTAATTATTATGTTGTAAATTCAATTAACTATGATATGAGGAAAATAAATGCTTGTAAAATGCACGTTAGATTATATTATTAAAAGATAATCACCATAAACACAGAAGCCCAGCATCATGCAGAGGAACAATATCAGGCTGAGAAACCCCAGTGAATTAGTGTGAATGCGGCACTCAAAACCACTTTCTTGGGGCTATCCAAGGAAAATGGTGAGAATTTTGTCCCTGGTGAGAAGCCCACCGAGAGCCAAGGACAGTCATTCATACTCAGTCTTGTTGAACTTTGGAACATGGAGTCACATCAGCCTCATCTTCATTGGACCAGTGGATTAAGCAGCCTCTAACATTTTAAAATAAAGTATTCCTAAATCTTTACAGCTTGAAACGATGACCCACCAGCACAGTATTTCTCTAGCAGACACCCACATTTAGAATCATGTGCCCTGTTTTATTCTAACAAGCCCCACTCTCCTTCATCACCCACATTATTATGGAGATTAGAAAAAAAAAACAAAACAAAAACAACCAACCAACCAAACAAACAAAAAACCCAAAACATTCACAATGAGAATAATTCTGGGTTATGTTTTTGCAGGTGCAAGACCTTACACTTGTCCTTGATAAATTCCATAAGGTTGTTGTTAGCCCACTCTTCCAGCCTATCTGGGTCTTCCTGCAGGGTGGCGCTCTCTTCTGAAATGTCCACTTCCCCACGCAGTTTGGTATCATCAGTAAATTTCACCAGGACACACTTGATCCCATCATCCAGATCACTTATGAAGATATTAAACAGTGTTGGGCCCAATATCAATCCCTGGGGACACCAATTTTGACAGCTTGACAGTTTGAAAAGGAGCCATTTACCACCACCCTCTGGGTGCAGCCTGTCAGCCACCACTTGTCTAGACCATAACGTATCAGTTCCTCTAGCAGGAGGCTGTGGAGAACTGTATCAAAAGCCTTGGAGAAATCCAGATAACCAATGTCCACCACTCACCCCACATCAACTGGACAGATTACTTCATCAAAGAAGGCGATCAGGTTTGTCAACCAGACTGAAGCTTATGGTGCTGAAGCTAATTGATATGGTAGTGACCCCCAGATCTAAGGCTCTGGAAAGAGAAATGTGTAAATACAGATTTTATCATGAATTTGATATATCTTCTTGAACATTTTCAGATTTCTTGAAAGTTACTCGAAAATATACTGCTGATGATCCGTTTCTTAAATAAAGCCACTCAATCTTAAAGAACCCTCCAAAAGATCTTTGAACATAACTCTTTTAAGCAGTGATGTCTCCTTGATCAACAAGAACATATGCATCATATTTTATGAGTGATATTTGAGTTTATGTATTTTAAAAATATATATTAACATCAAAAAAGAGATGTAGAAAATAGGAGAAAGATTAATTTAATACAACAGCAAATATGAACCCAAGCTTATTTACCAGCCACCAACACTTGAGGTGTTTGGAACCAGTTAATGAATTATAACAAAATCCAGGTCTTTGTTTTCTCTTCTAAGTTTCATAGCTGGAGCATCTTTTCACTTTGGACCTAAGTTATGGTAGTTGTCAAAAAGCAGATATATTCAACAAGCAGTGGAAAAATGTCAAAAATGTATAAACTGCCAAAGAAAACAATAATCTACATGAAAACACACAACAGTAATTCTTCATTGGCAAAGAATTATGTATAGTCCGTGTGTAAAGACATTTTTAAATTCTTATAGTAACAGTTGAATATTGACCACAAGCAGAAATTGAGAAACAGATTCACCAAAAAAAAAAAAAGGAAAATTCCATGATTAAGGTGTCAACGAATAGTGAACATTTATTTTCCTTTACATTCTGTTTAAATTTATGAATTACTCCACATCAACCTCTCTGTTCTCACTATGTTCAATAATAACACCTAAGATATTTTATTAAGTATAATACTAAATCAAAACATTTATAGCCATAAATACAGAAGGCCAAAATACTTTATTAAAACTTCTCAGACAATAACAGCTGAATTTGTAAACCTGGAAAACAGCATAAGTGAAAGCATAAATGTAATGGCAGCCGTAGCTACCAGCTCTTCTGAAAATAAAGCACTAGGAGTGAGCTAGTTTAATATAGTAACTATGTGAGCTAAGCAGAACCTTTCTAGAGTAAACCTTAGTCCTGAGGTGTTTCACTCCTTTAGATTGTTTGGTTCAGACAACAAAAAAAGGAAGCCGAAAATATTGAGTTCATATGACACTCAGGTTTCTAGTTCCCAGACTTAGTGTTTGAGCTCAGATCCTCAGGATCAAACAAAATCCAGAAGACATCTGGGGCAAACATTGATTTCAAGGGTAAATTTTTACCAGTTTAGAAAAAAAAATTGAAATATACAGGGGTCCTGCAATATTGGGGTATAAATATTTTCTGCTTCTTTTAAAGATTTTATGGAAATAATGTTCCAAATGTATAATATTCAAGTTAAAAAAATCATTTTATCACTATTTTGTGCCTTCATATAGGTGTTTGTTTGGGGTTTTTTTAAATGAAATTATGACATTTACATTAATTTCTCTCCTCATTCTTGAAATCTAGAAAAGTGAACAGTAAATTTTGGCTTCCTTGTCTTGTCTGTGACTGCAAAAAATGGTAAATGCAATCTGAGAGGTACCTGTTCAGCATTCCTGGAGACACCATTCTGATAGTCATCTATGCATAAATTATGTTTCAAGACTTTTAGCATGAGACACACATTACGATGCACAGTCCATGTATATTGACAGATAATGAAACCAGCTATTTTCACAGCCAGCATTTCACAGAAAAACAAATCTGAACGAGACTTCAGTAGTATACATCTTTTGTTTCCAGTCATACTTTGAAGTTATACTGCTAAATATAACATGACTGAAAGGATCCAGGTGAGAGGAAGCTGACACACACTTGCTAGTGCTAGAAATTTTGTACAGCATGTGGTTCAGCTGCTGTAACACATGCTTAAAATAGCAGCTTTGTACCTCTGGAAGACAAAGAAATTGAAAAACAAAATGGATGACCAGAAGTATGTACCAACATGTCAGAATATCTCAGATTTTGCTAAATACAGTGTCTTTCATGAAATATTTATAAAATATAAAACCAGGTTGAAGCTCCAGCTTCAAATTTTTTGAAGCGTTACTCTCCATTGCAAATTTTGGCAATGACTTGAAACAGTTCAGGATTTAGACCTAACCATTTAATGAACAAGAATGGGAAAGGATTGGAAAGTCAAATAAAATTACCCTTTTAGAAAACCCTTAGATGTCTAAACTACTCAGTAGATTTTGGATATATATTAACAAAAGATAATTGAGACCATCAAAAGCATGAGGGAGCAGAAACCATTCTTCTTTAAAGGATGGAAAATAAGGGGGGATATTCAAGGCCTGCAGAAATGGGATCACTCTATGTGTTATGCTTCCATCTTCATCTGTGATTGTCTGGTCAGGACCTGTATCCTGACATGCTGGCAGACATATACATGTATCTGTCTTACTGGCTGTTGAAATAACACAAAGTTGTTGTGCCTGGATTCACAGTAATGGAATAATATGTGGAAGAATGTTGTGGAGCTTTTTAAACAATAGACTTGTAGATTTTCAGGTCAGAAACAAGAATAAAGAAAACAAATATCAACGTTTACCAAGTGATTTAATTATTTTATAGAGTGAAAAAATGATGAATTTTATTATTTGAAGAAATAGACAACATTCAAATTTCCTACACTGGGGGTAAAAGTAACACTAGCTTTCAAACACTGTTTGCTTTTTTATTACTTCTTACATATTTTTAAAGAATAATGACTATTATTGGAAGGAATTGATATGATCTTTCCATATTTGTAAAGGCAAGCTCTCCCACTAGCACAGGCCATTTGTAGAGAAAGGATGCTGGGTTGGGCCCACAACAGCTTGGTTTTATTTAAGCTATGATTTTCATTTCTTCAGCTCATGTTTGTCATCTTCTAGAGAGTAGTTTCTCCCCTAATTCTTTTCAATACTGTCTGCTTACAGTACATCTGTTCTGTGGCTTGGATGTGTACTGAAACATATGTAAAACTACCTCTAATTGATTTTATCATACACCTAGGATGTGGAATATTGTGCCCTTAAACCTGCAGTATTTGTTCATCCATGCAATGCTTTGGCCATTTTGTGCTGCTTACAGGGTCATAGCTATTAGTTCATGGGGTAGCTGGTTTATGCCAGTCCCAATATGCCTACATGTTATGAAATTGCACCTTTGACTGCAGGGTAGGCAGGCCAAAAGGAAGGTTCTGAGAGTTGTCTCAACCTGGTGGTTATACTGGTAGAGATCACTTAGATGAAACTACTGAGGGCTGGAAGGAAGACCTTGGCTGGAGCAGAAAGTGTTCGTTGTCTCCCCATCTATGGGCACTTCTGCCAGCTAGCACAAAGAATGTGTTGGGCAGCTTCTACCACCACTACAGCAAAGGTACAGGTGCCTCATACTGTGTGATTTAACTGAAGGGTCATGATATATCACATCATGCTACCTGATAATCCATCTCCAACTGAACAAAACACAGTGACAAGTTGGCTTACTTTGAAATACCTACTTAGCACTGTTATGCTTAAAGTTAGGGCTTTAATTCAGTGCTTTGATGATTCAAAGTCTAACTAGACAATAAAGATAGATGACAAAGTGTTAAAGTCAAGAAAATCTCGTTAATTTTTTGCTAATTTATTGGCAGATAAGAGCTTCTCAAGATTTCATGATACAAAGTTATACAGTAGAAAGTCAAAGGTGTATTTTCCAGATCATGTATCAAAGTTACATTGATTTTCATTAGCTTCTTAATGTTCAATAAGCCATTACCTACTATGTCAACATGCATTAAGAGCTACCACTAAATGGCTTCTTATTTATTTAACTTCAGCTTTAGCGATGGAGAGGCGTGCCTTATTGAAGGCTTTGTTATCAAGAATGTTAAAGAAAATTTTAAGATGTTACACCTGCTGCAGACAAAAATATCTGTCCAGGGCTGATACAGAGCTTAAACTTTTTTTGCTTTGGTTTGTTTATACAAGGTAGAAGTATTTTTAGTCAGTGTTCATCTGCATACTGAAACTGTGTTTTTCCCTTTGTTCCACAATCGTGACTATAATATCTGAGATTGCTTTCTTTTTTTCAGGATGACATCAAATGTGATCAAAAAATGTGGAAGAACTGAAGACATTAGGCCATGTGGATACTCAGTGAAAAAAATACACAGAATCTTACAGAGAAAAAACATAGTCGCTATGTCCTATTTATATCATCCTTTCATCCCCAGTTAGCTGTGAATGATTTTGCTTGGAATATCTTCCTGAAGAACACTTATGAGAAGATAAGCATTGTAGCTTTGCTCCCTCTTACTCAAATAAATAGATGTAAGCTTAACTGACAAAAGATATACTAAACTCAAACAGCTTCCATTTGGGAGTTTATTTTCCGCCTTCCACCTTCACAGTTCCTTTTTACTGTTTGGGAGATTTGGGCAGGTTTTTTTGAGGGAGGAAGGAAGAAGAATCTTGTGGGTGGGTGGAATAATTTATTCCTTACTTGGTTTTCCTGATGTTTTCAAGGTATTCAGGGGTAGCTCGACCTTTCAAAGCAACACACAAAGACAGTTACACAGATGAGCTCAGTGGTCGGTTCCCAGAACTGTTTCAATTCTTTATCTTCAGTTTTGAAGATTTCAGATTGCCAGTCTGTAACAAGCAAAATCTACTTGACATAATGATAAAAATATATCTATCTGTTTTTAACTCATGTTAGTGTGGCAAAAGAAACAGAAGAGTGAGATGAATTCAGTCCTGCCTTATAAGTCATCAAGAAAAGCACTCTTTTGCTTAGTGTGTAGTTTTAATAAAGAATAGTGATGCATTAGTAGATTTGCTATAATAGGATAAAAATCTTCATTTTGTATCCAGGCCAAGTGATGACAAGAGAAGTTCTTTTGCTCAGACTAAAATAATGGAAGATATTGAAATCATTAAGTAGCAATAAACTCATGGCAGTGATTTGGGATCTTTCCGTTATTTTAAGTATAACTACATTATTTGCTAAAGCATCCTTTGAGGATTTCAGCACAGGAATATTAGTTGCACCAAGATATCAAATAAATTAGTTAAATAACTTGGATTTGCAGTGGGCTGCCCAGTCCAAATAATCATCCAAAGAGGAATAACAGTGAATGAGAAAAAAAAAAAAACAAAACCAAAACACAAAAAAAACCATTCAACCAAGCCCAAACTTAATTCTCTTTTAAAGATTCAGAACTTACACTTGGATATTCTTTCCCAGGACAGCAAAGTGGTGAAATGCGGGCTTTCTTTAAGGTGTGGGAGAACTATCTTGGAAGTCAGGGGGACTGCACTGTTTGCTTTAAATTACAGAGGTATTTAAGTGCTTTGCTGTGGTGCCTGTCATCATACTGGGTAGAGCTTATGTTCCTGAATTCCTCCATCAAGGAACTGCATTTTAGGGAGCATTGACCTCATAGTTAGCTTTAATAACTTGGCCTGTTTGGAGATACTGGTAAGTGACAACTGTAATCCACTGCAAGATCACGTGTTTCAGGATGAAGACTGACTTTGGTGACACATGAACGTACTAAAGGCTCAGTTCTCCTCTACTATATTCACATTAGTATGCACAAGTTATTACAATAAGAACTGTCCTCAGCCACATATACTTAGAATTGCAGTCTTATAGACGAAATTAATTAATGAGTTTAGTTTAAGTTCAGCCAAAGTGGAACCACATACACAGTCAAACTAAACCCTATACTAAAGTTACCTTGCTGAAATTGCAACAGATCCTTGAAGAAAGTTTTACTAGCTCATAAAAATCTTTTCATCCATGTGTTCATGAAGATATATACAATTTATGTCCGCTCAAAATCTCCACTGAATCCTTTCTATGAATTTTTCACCCTCTGACTCAGCCTTGGCATGACTAAAAGAAAAAAAAAAAAAAAAAGTCCATTTGTATTTGACAGTAATTGAGAGAAACTTAATCTCTCTATCAGCACTGGTATGTGCATTGCCTGCTCTGAAGCAGTTCTCTCATTCCTTCAGGACAACTTCTTTATGAGGGCCTGAGTACTGAACAGAACACATATAAACCACTGGCAGATGTTCTTAGTAAATCATTGAGAGGCTCACATTAAAAATTACCCACCTGTGTATTTATCTGTTCTTTTCTAGGTATCAATAAATAATTTAGAACACTGAAATGTCTGTTTGAATTTATCAGTATATTCTTGTTCATACTTTCCCAGAAATCAAAAAGATATGAGAATCCTTTTAATACCATTGTTAATTTATAGCTAATGGCATAATCTCTGGCTGCATTAACACAATTTCTAGCCAAAAAAAACCCAAAAAAACTTAAAAAAAAAAAAAGTATTCAAGTTTCATCAGTTTTTGTACTTGCTTGTTTCTTCAAAATAACAGATGCCACCTGTCAAATATACAGGTCCGAAGCAGTCCTAATATAGTCCTTCTCTCTGGGGACAGCCAGAAATTTGATACTTGCAAATTCTAATAGGTTCAATTTTCCTTTTAAAAATGGTTCACTGATAATAGCAACCAAAATTGTCCTCTTATTTGTGCTACGATGCAGTGAGAGAATTATGTGACTAGTTCCTACTGCTGAGAATCTTTGACAACTGAAATTCCTGAAGCTCTGTAACAGTCAAATCTAGTGTCTGTTATATCTTTTGTCCTCCTGATTCTTGTCACCATAGCATAATTAAGCTAACTGAAAGCTGTATGGGTGTTTGGCCCCTGTCCAAGTTCAGGAAAGCTTTATGAGATAGTTAAAAACTATGAAATTAACAATTTCTGAATACGTGTACATCTGGAGATCAAACAAATGATCAGAGCCCTGGCACTTTGTTGAAATCTGGCTTTAGGTACTATAAACGGTGGTAGATCTTAAAGTTCTTAAAATTGAAACCACCTCCATCTGCAACTAATCAGCTACCTCCCAATTGTACATGTGAGATGGGGGATGAAATAATAGCTTGAAGATCACCTGGTCCTCATAAAAACCTGCCAAAAGCTTGGTTGAGAGGGAGTGGTGAGCAGGCAGTCTGGCTCTAACAAGAGAGTTTAGATTGACAGAAAGAGTATCATTGATACCTTGAGCTTCTGTTGAATTACTTCGCTCTGAGAGTCAAACTTTGTGTCTGAGGGAAAAGGACTAAAATTTTATACTAGAAAGTATTATCACTGAGTATGAATTGATAGAGCACTTAGAGTTAGGGGCTTTTTCTTTCAGGAGCTTTTTTCTCATAAGCAGATTCCAAATTGCTACAAATAACTAGGTCAATACGAAACTAGGTTCTTGGTCTGCTTCATCCTGTCTCTTTTTCACAGTAAAAGCTGCTTAGGGATGTTAGTGAAGTTGGGTGATATATATGGGAGTATTTTCCCCTTAATAAAGGATTTCAGCCTCAGCTTCACTATCAGAAGGTTCTCTAAACAGTATAAGAAGAAAAACATCTTTTCAAGGATTCAATCTTCACTTTTTCCTCTTAGGAAAAGAAAGCTTTGAGAGGTTTCATAGTTCTGAATTGTGAGCTTTGACAGGTACTTGCCAAATTGTCAGAAGGGTAAATGTTAAACCACCATATGCTTCTTTATAATTTCTGACTGTTCAGCTTCTTCGAGTATGGAGCTACATGGAAATTCCCCTCTGTAGTGCACAGTAGTCTTATGAACCAGCTAATGAGACCTGGGTAAGCACAGTAATGAGATCCTGAGTACATAAGTGTCCGGGGAGTGGCATACCCAAAACTTTGGCTGAGACTTTGCTATTATGATGTTACATGTCTTAATGCTCATACATAACTTGGTAGCTCTGCTCCACTGCTAAGGTTAAGAGAGGATAATAATGTATTGACAGGAAAAGGGAACCTGAGTGGAGAGTGGAAATAAAATATATCTAAAAATCAGCTTACTCTTGATTGATGTTACAGAAGAAAGTTATACAAGAGTGTTGTAAAAAGTGAAATGGAGATGTTCAGGTTCGGATGTAAAGTAAACCTGTTAAACCATGCTGTTTGATATCAGATGAAGTCACACATGATGACCTGGTCAGACCAATGATATTAGTGAATAAAAGCAGAAACTCCATCAAAACCAGATGCTACATCAGGGTTTAACTACCATAAGCTAACATATATTTGGAAGTGAATAGGGTGAACAAGGTATTGTGAACTCATCCTCTATTTTGTATATAAGCATGATGCCCTGAAGGAAGCATACATCTTAAACCATCGTCTTAAAAAATATGAATAGCGCTATATAAATGGGGGGGGGGGGGGGGGGGGAAGAGAAAAAAAAAAAAATCCAACCCTTGTTGCTATGTTACTAGTCTTTGGAGCAAGATCATGCACACATGGAAATCAATGTCAGTTCTGCTTTTTTAGTTTTCCTCTTGTGTCATAACTCTCATAGTTCCTGGCTGGGAAACAAATGATAACAGAGCCAAGTCTTAATAAACTCTGAGTGGGGTACTTCAGCTGAACAGAGCATATTTTTAGTAGAGAGATTCAGTAATTGCTCATAGCAGGAATTGTAGACTTTTATTAATTGTATGCTGAGGCTGGGGAGTGTGTTAATGCATTTGGAATGTGTAGCATGGAATTCAGGAGAACTTCAGGAGACACTGTGACTGAGAGGATACATTTCTGAGGCATTATACTACCTCTGCAACAAGGGACAAGGGAGAGGGAAAGCAGTGCCACAGCATCAAGAACAGTATTGCAAGAGCATGGCTTCATTATATTAGATGCTGCTGAGACAGGATGAAACAGTCCTGACCCCAAAGAGTTGCAGTCCAAGTGAAAAAACTACAAGAAATACATGGACTCACAAAGGAACATGTGAGGAAATGTGTTTTCGTTCAGAGTAGCAGGCAGGAATCTCACCTGAACCAGCTTGTTCATTTTGCTTCCCATCTCATGGAGGCACTGAAATGCCCAACAAGGGAGAAAGTATGTTGAAATTAAAATCTATGTAATGAAGAAATCTTCCCCGATCAGTTTACGTCTGAGAAACAGTGAAAGTAGTAAGTTAACATTTTGCTTATTTTCTTCTTGATGTCACTTGAGTGAGTCTAAGGGAAGGCCACCAAGATGGTTCCGGGGCTGGAGCATGTGATGAGTAGAAACTCCGAGAAGAACACTTGTTCATTTTTAGTGAAGGCAGAGAGGACATCTTACTGTTACCTTGAGCTGTGTAGTTTAAAATTATCCCTGCTTTGAGGGTTGGGGCTGACTTTATGACCTTCTAAGGCCTTCTCCAACCTTTGATTATCACTGTAGTAACAAGGGTTGAAAACTGTCATAAATGGCGATTCTTCAAAAAGTATTTTACCCAATGAGCTTAATATAAAGTATCATGATACTGTGAAAATCAGAACAATTACTAACACTGCGATGAGATATTTGGGGACTGAAGATGAAAATAGACGAGGGATCACAAAGTTCTTAGTTTATGTTTGTTCAAAGGCAACAAAAAAGCCAGCTGTATGGTTTCAGACAGCCACAAATATTAGTATAGCTAGAAAGTTAGCTGTTCAAAAATTCCCCAAAGGGAAAATAGACACTTCACCCTCCTTTCCAAATCAAATACACAGAGCTGTTACTGCATAAGCATTTTGTTCAATTTATTTGTCTTTCTAGCACTTAACCTCAAAGTTTGTCTCTGCGGATAGATTCACAGAACTTTTTAAAGATTAGGGTAATACACAAACTATAAGAAAAGTGTTTTCTTTATTTTTCCAAAAGCAAATACCGGAGGTATTCATCAAAACGTATTCCAAATACAAGCTATCAGCATACATCTGTCTGACTGGACATGACTGTATTAATTAAGAATGATGTATTCTTTTTTGCTCAGATCAAACCCAACAGTTTCCAGTGTCTTTATGATACACAGGATATTCACTAGGATTTAAATCCTCCTCTCCTCCTTTAGGTCTTCCTTCTGAGTATGTTTTAATAAGGCAGATGTGCAAAATTTGTAGGAGGAAAGGACATCTTTCTTTTTCTGCTTGATTTGACTGTAGAAAGGCAACTGAAACAGCCATCATCTCTACCCAAACCAGTTATCATAACTTTGGGTAGATACCTTGGATTTAATTCATATAATTTCATATATTATGATGAAAATTGTATGTCTGTATAGGTCTACTCTCTATAAACAGAGCAATGGTGACTAGATCATACATCTACAACAGACATCTTCATTGAATCTTAATATTTTTTCTTGAAATAACTATAACAATATATCATTGTGGATTCATTGCATTTTGGTCATAATCCAGTTTGGACAACTACATTCTTCCCGCTAAAACTTCCATGTAAGTAGTGCAAGAACATCTAAGGGCATGGCTTGGTCCTGAAATGTCTGCTATGCTGCTATTTTTCATCAGTATCTTCTACACATAAACAAGCACTGCTATTTTTTCCCCTCAGACCAAGAACAGCTTAAATTCATTAAATTTTTGTCAACTAATTTGATCTTCTTGCAACTTCCATTTGAAAAAAACACTATATACAACCCAACGTCTTCTCTTGAAATAAATAATTCAAAGCAGTTTTATTGAAAGTATGTGTTTATGAATAAGCAAATAGCCTTTCTTATGCTAGAACTTGTGCACCACATTAACACTCATAATTCTGCTCCCTCAGGTACATGTTTTAATGGGATTTTTTTTTTTTTTTTAATTTAGAAGATCTTCTAGAAAGACTAAATGGAATTTCTTAAAAAATTGGTCTTACTAAACTAATATATTTTGGATAGATTGTTTTTAATTAATTAACAAGGTCTTTCTTCTATTTATAGGAAAAGCCTAGTTCAGCAATTTGAATGCTAACACATTGTAAGGGAAGTCTCCTTAAACATATAGCTGCAACTCCTGTGAGACAGCAGAGATCTTATGAGGGAATACACTTTTTAGAAGTGTCTGAAGTAATTTAAATATGAACCATGAATGACTTCTCAGTGGATTAGCCCCTAACCTTTAACTTTTGTGACATTATTCACATCTCATCTTGACATCTATAGTGGAATATTCTCCTATTCAATTGCTTTAAAAATGCCTGGTTTGACCTCTGATCGACCTCTGATGAGAGCTGATCTCTTTAAAAGGGTTTAACAGTTGTAGAGTCATTCATCTTTTTGTAAGAGACTAATGATAGATGGAAATTATTTCTATAAAGTAGAAACAGTACAGGAGAAAATATTTCCTGAGATTAAAAATAATGAAATAATTGTTACTGGGCTTGCTTCTTTCTCTTAAATCTGTATTTCATTCCAAGCAACTATAAGAAATAATTCCTATGTGTTCCTCCAATCTACTAAAAAAAAAAAAAAAAAACAGGAAAAAATCCAACAAATTTAAAGGAGGAACAGAGTTGAACTGAGAACCACACTGATAATGAGATATATGTTATTTCTCACAAAAAATTTATCTGAAATTTTATTTCAAAACACCACTCTGCAGTCTTAGTCAGTAGAGTGTTTAGAAGAATATCTTAAATATCTTAAAGATATGTCTGGTAAGAGGTACCTCTAGAACTTGGAATGGCCAATTATGAAAGCTTTTAATTAAAGAAAAAGGCATCAAAATTTAACATAGCATTCCCCACGAAGTCTATGAGTGAGATTCTGGATTCATATATATAAAAGGCATCAGCACCTGAATCCACAGCAGTTGATATGTAATGATGAGCAAGGACCTAAAAAACTGACCCTTGGTTGTCCCTTAGGACAACATTTTTTCCCCCTTGCATCTAACAGAAAATATTAATTACTGCCTATAATGGCTTATGTAGAGGTTATATATTATTATCTTGTTAGCCTTTGCTCCCCCACAGCTGGTAGGATTCATGTAAATTCAGTTACATTAAAATACAAGGGCACTACAAAACTGCTGATAGAAATCCTTTAAGAAGTCAAATACAAATAAAAAGCACATATATAATACAGTCGAAGGAAGTTGAGATTTTTCTCATTGGTTCTCACATCCAGTGAATCATTTGAAAGTAGAACTCCATTGGCATGTGTCACGAGGACCAAAATTCACCTGGAAAAACATGCTTTGTATGATGAGGACACAGGTTTTTTGAACTGATTAAAAAAAGGATATTTATTTAAGCCGAAGATTTTTTTATGTGTCTTTGTGTTTGGGCGTCAAATATGATACCATCTGTTGGGCTGAAAGTCCAGCATTTCGGAAATTGCAGGACAGAAAATCCAGGAAATTCTGAAACTTGCTCTGTACTACATTGGGTGAATTCCTTAAATATATAATGCCAGCTACTAGTACTGACTATGCACAGACACTGTGTGTTCTTTGGGTCCCCACTTGTCAGGAATTTTGTAACAATTTTTCCTAATTAATAATATTTAATTGTGTTAATTTAGAATTTAAAAATGCAGCTGAGCAGCAGTCTATTATTAATCTCTTTGGTAAGAAAATACAAACCAGGAACATTTCTAATCCATCACTCCAGCAGAGCTCTTTTCTCTCATTGGTGTACAGATGTTTATAGTAACTAATAGGATGCTAAAACCTGGTCAGTTTTTCAAATGATTATAACTGGCAGCTAATTCTGATCTCCTGTATACTTTCATTGTATTTCAGCAATCACATGTAGTAAAGAGTACCACAGGGAAAATGAGGCCTTGGAAAACAGATTTATTTGCATACAATATATTTCTCAAAAATCTTCATCTGAGCAACCATCTTTCCAGTATGCTTTAAAGTGAAATCTGCTCACATCAGAATTTCTGCCTTTCTCAACATGGATTTGGCCTTAGGGTACCTGTGCTGGGTTTGTGTGGTGGGGTTTTTGACAGCAGGGGAGGGGGCTACAGCGGTGGCCCCTGTGAGAAGCTTCCCGAAGCTCCCCTGGCTCCAAGCACCAGGGCCAGGCCAAGTAGTGACTGTGGCTGTGCCTCTGTGATAACCTATTGAGGGGAATCTGGGAGGAAGAGTTGGCATTGGGAGGAGCTGTGAGGAGGACACCTATGCAAACACTGACATCAGTAGAAGAGAGGAGGAGGAGGAGGGGTGGTGAACCAGAACCAGAGCAGAGACTCCCCTGTAACCTGTGGACAAACAGAAGAGCTGCCCTCTCTGCCGCCCATGGACATCCACAGTGGAGCAGATGCCCACCTGCAGCCCATGGAGGACCCCACACTGGAGCAGGTGGCTGTGCTCAAAGAAGTCCAGGACCCTGTGGGAAGCCCCTGCTGATGTAGCCCAGCACTGAGAGGACTGCAACATGTGAGAGGGACCCACACTGGAGCAGCTTGGGAAGAGCTGCGGCCCATGGGAAGGACACACATCAGAGAAAGCTCATGGAGGATTGTCTGCTGTGAGAGGGACCCCACGCTGGAACAGCAGAAGAGTGTGAGGAGTCCTCCCCCTGAGGGGGAAGAAGCAGTGGGACTGACCATAGCCCCCCCATCTCCTTCCCCCTTGCACTGCTGGTGGGGAGGAGGTAGAGAAATCAAGAGAAAAGCTGAGCCTGGGAAGAAGGGATGGGTGGGGGAGGTGTTTTAAGATATGGTGATGCTTCTCACTGTCCCA
Organism: Athene noctua; assembly: GCF_965140245.1. Taxonomy (NCBI): domain Eukaryota; kingdom Metazoa; phylum Chordata; class Aves; order Strigiformes; family Strigidae; genus Athene; species Athene noctua. The sequence goes on from NC_134039.1 coordinate 78,476,628, forward strand.
TTCTGTCTGTTAAATGCTGTTGTCATTAGTGTTTTGAAATGAAATAATGGGGTTTTTTTCTTCCCCTAATGAGCCTATCTTTTGCCTGTGGCCATAATGGGTGAACTACCCCTCTCTCTCCTTATCTCTACTCCTGAGCATTCCTTCTCCCAGCGCTGGGGAAAAGGAGTGAAAGGCTGGTGGTGCTCAGTTGCCCTCTTGGCTCAAACACAACAGCAGGACATCTTCAATTAGATCAGGTTGCTCAAAGCCCCACCCAACTTGACCTTAACATTTCCAATGATGGGGAATCTACAGCCTCTCTGGGCAACCTGTTCCAGTGTCTCACCACCCTCATCATAAGGAATCTCTTCCTTATATCCAGTTTGAATTTTCCCCCTTATAGTTTAAAGCCGTTATGCCTTGTCATATTGCTACAGGCCCTACTAAAAATCTGTGCCCATAAGATCTGCCTGAAGCCTTCTCTTCTCCAGGCTGAACAACCTCAAGTCTCTCAGTCTGTCCTCATAGGAGAGGTGTTCCATACCTCTGAAGAAGAAATGTGATTGTTTACATCAAATCATATGACTTACCAAACTTCATGCATTTTAATTTTGAATTAAAAAGCCTCTGTCAAATCTATTTTTCACATTAAGAAGCTCATACCTTACTATGTTAGATCTTATGCTGTTGTTTAATCCATGATCTTCACAGGCATAGAACTTTACCAAGCTAATTTTAAAAAGAGCCAATTGATTTCACCAACTAGCCTGAACTATAAAATGAATAATGAGGATGAATGAACCCTCCCTCACCCTTGATTCTGAATGTATTTTCTGGTTTGAAACTTTCAATCAAAAGAGAAGTGGTATAATCAAAATCAACTGTTTTCATTCATTGCAATAACATCAAAAAACAATTAAATCTATAATTTTGGAAATATTCTCAAGAAGTCTATGATTAGGAACTAAAGGAGAAATGCTGTTTCTCAACAGCTGTGAAACTGTGAACACAACAAACAGATGCATACATTCCAGTCTGTGTTTTATTAGAAAGATATTACTGCAGCACAGTTTTTAGCTAACTGAATACACCTAGTGTTTTAAATGGACAGAAGTCTCCAACACAAGCCAAGATGAAATTTACACTTATTATGTCTGCCATCTATTTTACTTCATCAAACGAAATATAAAAACTGATTTCAATAATATGTTACAGTGTTTAGTTAATAAGATAGAGAAACCACTAAGACATTAAGAAATGACTGACAGCAAGCAAAGGACCAACAAATACAGAAGAAAGAGGATCTGTTGGGAGAATTATATGCTAGCCTTTACATTCTAACTTCATTCTAGATCTTTTATTGGTCATTACATTGTAAGTAAAAACAAAACAAACAAAAAAAAGGAGTAGAAAGAACAGAGTAACTTTTAACGACTATATTCATGGGCAATGTGCTATGTGAATCAGCTACACAGATCAAGATACGTACAGTAAACTTTTAATTAAGTGAATAGCAGTAGGACATATTTTTTAAAATATATGTTATTTTAAAGGCCTGAAGGCAGTAGTCACCTTAATGATAAGATGGGTGATTCACTAGTGTGACTTAGGAGCCTCTGTCCCATGGCCACCTAATAGTTTATGCATACAGTGCAAGCTGAGGAACTCCTGGTTAGTTGCCTCAGGTTACACTGACTATACAGAGCTTGGTTTTAGTATGCAAGATCAGTAAACTACCTTCTGTGGGAAAAACATTATCTCTCCAAATGATTCCAACTTCAGAGGTTTCCTGGGGCTTCTCATAAAGAAGAAAATGTATGGAAGTTAACTGCTTGTATACCAGCAATGAGTCCAACTATCCACCTTCCTTTACATAGTTTTCTACATTAAGGACTCTGCATGATGAAGAATCCTGCCTTTAGCTGATTTTTCTTTCTAAGGTAACTGTACGGATCAAAACTTCATTACCCAGACTACATCCAACACAGACCAAACCAGTTATCTTGATCCTTGGAAGTAACTTCCCTAGGGGGGCTGATTTCCTTCCCCCTCACCATCCATCTACATGGCAAATGCCAAAATGTTACTATTAAACTCCTAACATTTAGGAATTTTGAACTCTTATTTATGCTGTTCAAGACAATTTAATTGTATGAATGTTTTGACTCTATATTTTGTATACTGCACTTATTTCCCAAGTGTCTTTAGGTGTTTTGCTAATTGCCTACTGTGACATGCTGTACATCCACATGATCTGAAGTGGACAAGTTTGGGTATTTGTCTAATCTTACTAATGACTGACAATTCTGTTGTCATTGCTGAGCTGCTGCTATTTTCCCTGGAAACAAGGTATGTGCATATGCATTAGCTGCCTCCCTATCCATCTGTTAATTTCTCTACCCAAATTCTCTTCCTAATCACCTTTGAACATTTCAAACAAATTTGAAAGAAGGAGAAAGTCTAAAAAACATTACATTCCTACAGGTTTTGTGAAAATAACCATCTGCTTATTGGGAAGATATTTGAATTAGCAATCCTGCTGTGGGAGAGACAGATCAAATTCGGACTGATAAGACTCATAGATCAGACACACAGAACTATATATTGCACTCAGACAGATGGCTGGCCTGCCAGCGTGGCAACAAAGAGTGTGTGTACTTCTGGATTATCAGCAGCACATGTTAAATCTTTCCCAATTGTTGTCCGTGTCCTGCCATGGTTACTGCTACAGGAAGGTTTGGGTACTAAATAACACAAATCCATAAGAGATCAGGTTTCATTAGCCTCACAGCACATTGGAAATTCCTTTTTTTTTTTTTTTTGTCTTCTACGTTTACATTGAAGATTTAGAATATCAAATCAGAGTAAGTTTGTATTCTTTTCCTTTTTTAAAATCAAACAACCTTGTATTCTTTTCCTTTTTTTAAAATCAAACAACCTTATCAAGCAATGTTCAAGATGTAAAAGTACCTGCAATCTAATATGTTATTTATTTGAATCAGTCAAAGAAAAACTTATTTCCAGAAATGTATCAACTAAGAATGTCAGTCACGGTCCCTTTAAGAAAGCATAAACACAAAAGACATACTGATGAAGATGCTATTCATAACACGTGAATTGTATATCTGAAGTGTGATGATTAACTCCGTAAGTCAGCAGTTTGCTGAGTTTGTACTTGCTAAACCATTTCAATTTCCAGACAGCAAAACCTTTCCTATGAGAAATTTACAAATACATTGTCCCTTTACCTAATATAAAGACAACACTCTTCAAGAACATGGCATAGCTTTTAGGATAATTATGTTTTGAGGCTCAGCTTCTTTTATTGATCATTGCAAGTTACTGTAACTGCAACACTTAGAAGCCATTGTATGACAAGTGAAGACATGGAAGTTATACTCCTCAGTGGAGAGACTGAGGTGGAAGAGAGACGGTCTGTCTCCCAGTGTCTCATCTGACAAACCTGGAGATCACCAAGATCTGCTCAGTCATGTCTTCTTATTCCTTCCATTGGACTTTTCCCTTTAACTGGGAAAAGAGAAATACAAATCTATGATGACTTTGTGCTGCACAGAAGAAATCCCCAGTGTTCTCATGAAGACACATTTTCATCTTTCTTTGCTTCAGAGTGGAACAGACAACTTCATGCAGGTCAGGCTCTGGCTCATATCATTACTGGGACCAGCTCTGACACTTAAGGGTGCTGCCCACACCTGTGATGGTGGCCTGAGACAGGGTGTGGAACATACAGGATATAATGCCCTGTTAGAGTGTGTGGTGTATAATGGGTGGCTACACTAAATTAAATCTTCATTCAGCATGACCTTATGAAATCTTTTGATGGAAATATTAATGATTTATAAGCTGTTTAAACAGCTTTTCTTAATTTTCCTATCATTAAAATTGATCCCCTGTGGCTACAAAATAGAGAAAAATGAAAAAAAGTGCAAGATCCCCCTTTAGTTTTCAGCTCTGCCATAGGTTTCCTGAGTCTGTATAAACAGCCTTTGTTTTGCACCTTAGCACCCACCTCTAAACTTCAAGGTCAGTTTTAAGGATATATTCATTAATGTTTGTAGGGTGCCAGAGATACCAAACTGATCCCAAAGGAATTAATTATACCTACAAAGACCAAAATAGTCAGGAAAGTAACTAGCTGAAAAATGTTAGAAATGTTAGTTCATTACTTATACTGTATAGAGGTTATACCAGACCAATTACTGAACTTCCTTTCTTTTCCTACTGCTTGTTATATAAATCACACCACTGCACTCCTTGCAGTCTCCTTCCAGACTAATCCTAAACTGTAGAAGTAGAGAGTCCTGGCCCACGAGCAAATCATCCACAAAGGTGTAGTTTATAAAGAATTATTTAATTTAAAACAGAGTTTCATTTAGTCTTTGGCTTCGCAATGAAAGATGAAACAGTTATGAAACGGAAATTTTGTTGTGAATCCTGTGTGGTCCACCCCAGGATAAAAACCTACTGTTGCTACAAAGACCTGGGTGAGGCACAGGGTAGCAAATACGTCATTTGAATTCCTCTGTGCACAGACTAACAAGCCAAGTCTCCTACCCAATGCACACAAGTGACATAGTGATTTTGCTACTTACACCCTTGCCAAAAAGTCAGGGATGAAAAGTCCTAGCTATTATATATTTTGAAGCCAATTTGTGCTTCTACAGCTGAAAGTTCACATTTAATTCTTATGGAAATTGTGTGCTAGGTTTAATGCAGATAATATGCTCTGTTTCCATGGAGGGGAATCACAGTACCACATCATGCAGCTGGGGGATGAAGAGGGAAGGTGAATTAGAGAAAACCTTATTGCCTAATTTATGTACAGAGGGCCCTCTGGCTGCAAGGTGCTGTGTCACTAGCACAGAGAGAAGCTTGTAGTAGGCTGTTTGAATGGAAGAAAGAAACCATGGATTTCCGTAACCACTGAGAGAAAATACAAACCAAAAATCAACAATACAAATAAGAAACAACTGTTCCCTTCAGATACCTAACACAGCCTAATGCTAAATTACTGAAAAGATTTAGGAGTGGAAAAAGCAAGAAATGTAGTTGAGAGATATAATGAAAATGCATCATTGTAATTCCAGGTTTCGTTCTGTTAATATATTTCCATGAACACTGAAAATTTTTTAAAGTAAAAACATACAAACATTAACTTCTCCTGGGGGTATTGAAAAGCTTCTCTGAAAAACAATGCAAATTACGGTGAATCCCTTAGTCATCGACGATAACTATTTTTTAATTCCTTGTCTTTTTTTTTTTTTTTTATCATACTCCTTAGACTTCATAGCTGTTGACACTGCAGCAATAAAGTTAGCCTCACAGAGCAAGACCAAAGGAATCTCATTCAGATCTCAACAATGAATTGTGGACAAATTGAAATGAAGTCTGTTGAAAGCCAAAGGTGTGACTGAAATGGAAATGCATCGCTCTGACCTCTGCATTTATTTGTTTAACTCAGAACTTCAAAGGAGAAACTAATATGGGAGGATACAGAACAAAAGGCATAAAATACCAAAACAGATAAACATCTATGAAATATTAAATATCTATGAAATATTAAACAGAGTTTTCTCCTAAAACTCTCCATTACACTTTAGGTTTTATTGTTATATTTTCAAGGTCTTGCTATGGCTTCAGTTGAAATTACAGATTTTGCAAATTTACCATAGTAGGACAATCAGTTTTCTAGTTTTTCATTATGACATCTTTAAAGATTTTTTTTTTTTTAACTTTCGTGGACTGAAGCCAGGTTCAATGTCTAAATTTTATCGGAAAATATTTGCTAAATGTTTTGATTAACACTATTTAAATGTATCATTTCAAAGAAGTTTTGCTAAGGCATTTTCTACTCAGTGAGAAACTTGTTAAAGCACGTAAACAGATGTCTTACATCTGATCAAAAGTCTATTTGGCCCAATAAATTGTTTCCAATAGAGTCTAGATGTGAATGTCTAAGGAAAACATAAGAAGAGAGTGAAAATAATATTATACAATCCTATAATACTTTCAATAGTTTGATTCTTGGTCTTCCAGAGATGAAAATCATGTCCCTGATGGTTTTCATTTCCAGGAACTTCCTCAGCCTTCCTCTTTATTCATGCAGAATTTACCACCAACAAGCAAGAAGATCCATAGCTTAGGTCCTTCATACTTCTATTTGAGTGTCATGGTTTGAGCCTAGGAGGAAACTGATCACCACACAGCTGTTGCAGCTGTTCGCTCACTCCTTTCCCCCAGTGCTGGGAAGGCAAAAAATGAATCAAAAGGCTCAGGAATGGAGATAAGGACAGACGGGAGTCACTAATTTAATGGTCATAAGCAAAAGTCAGACTTGTTAGGGGAAGAAAAAAACAAGAACATCGCTTTAATTCAAACACTAACAGAACCAACAACAGGTAGAACGGGACAGTGAGAAGAATTACCATATCTTAAAACACCTCTCCTCACCTTCTTCTTGGACTCAGCTTTTGTATTTCTACCTCCCCCAGCGGTGCAGGGGCAGGGGATGGGGGGTGCAGACAGTCTGCTGCCTCTTCCTCCAAGGTCAGGGGGAAGCACTCTTCTGCATTATTCCTCCTGCTCCACTGGCATTCCTCTCACAGGAGACAGTTCTCCACAAACTCTCTCTGCTGTGAGTCCTCCCCACGTTGCATTCCTCTCGAGATGCTCCGACGTGGGTCACCTCCACGTGTTGCAGTCCTTACAGCACCGAACTACAGCTGCGAGGGCTGCTTCTTCCCAGAGTCCCAGTCTAGCACAGCTGCCTGCTCCAGTGTGGGGTCCTCCACAGGCCGCAGGTGAATCTCTGCTCCTCTGGTGACCTCCATGGGTGGCAGAGGGGCAGCCCTGCTGTCTCACTATGGGATACAGGGGAGTGGCTCTGCTCCAGCACACATCCCCCGTTCCTCCTCCTCCTCCCTTCCACTGACCTCGGTGTTCACAGAGGTGTCCTTCTCATAACTCCTCCTCAAAGTCCCAGCCCCCTCTCAGATTCCCCTTCTTAAATACGTTATTGCAGAGGCGCAGCCACCAGCATTAATCAGCGCAGCCTTGGCCAGAGGTGGGTCCGACATGGAGCCAGGGGAGCTTCGGGAAGCTTCTCACAGGGGACCACTGCTGTAGTCCCCTCCCCACTACCAAAAATCCCACCACACAAGCACAGCACAAAGAGGCAACACCTGTGTTTACTTGTTTGTCCCCTTTTTCTTTGTGTTTGATGTTCCCTAGTTTTCTTAGTGGAAGAGAAGATGAACAACAGTCAGTATTCACCCTCTTCTTGCCACTCATGATTTTAAAGATGAAGGCTCTATTACTTAGGCATTAAATGGATACATTAAAATACCATCTTATTTGTGCCAAACTAAAACTTTCATAATGTTGCTTCTTCATGATGTCATAGGCAGATTCTGCAAAGACTGAGATTGCTGGTCTGAGTACATCATACTAACATGTAAGAAAAGATCTCAAAAAATCATGTCATAGGCAGATTCTGCAAAGACTGAGATTGCTGGTCTGGGCACATTGTACTAACATGTAAGAAAAGATCTCAAAAAATAATGAATGTAGTAAAAATGCTATAGGTTCTCAAACCTTAAAAATTTTTTTATCTTTGAGTCAGACGAACTACAGAATAACATTTTTTATCCAGGTGAAGAAATTATTCCCTTTCTTGTGCAGTTTTTCTTTCTTATGGTGGCCAGTTAGGTCCATGGAGAAATATCAGTTTCTTAATAATCTCTGAAGTGTAGGGATTCAATCCTGCTGTGTGTTTACAGAAGAAAACCTCAACAACTACATACCAGACCCTGTGCTTTGGTGGTTTTTTTTGTTGGATTTTTTTTTATTAGAGTCTCTAAATTTGGACAGGAAGGTCTACTGCATGGAGGAACAGGATCATTTTCAGGTATAAGGGGTGTGCATTCTCATCAGGCATCAAGTAAAGAAATAGCAAGACACCTGCTATCTAAACATACTACAAGTTACAGAATGCATGTTATCACCTGAAAGCTCAGTTATGGACATTTTTATCAGAAAACACTGGGAACTGGTTTTCTTTCACACTCCTCAGTATTATAAAATGTCATGATCATCATGTTCAGACAAAGAATAAACATGCATGTGCTGGACAGAGTAGGATTTGGCTCACAGTTAATACCAGGGAAAAGCAAATTAATGCATGTATTTTTGCCAAATAAGAGCCTACACATCTGATCCTTTTCTACAGTTTTACGGTCAAAGTGTAACAAAAATGACACACTGCAATGCTAAGAACTTTGATTTTTTTCTCCCTCCAGCTGCAAATCTTTGCAACCTCTCATTTCACACATTGTATTTCTATTTTTAAAAGAAGTCTTATTTTTTTTTACTAAATACTGGCAGCTTTATAACAACTGTAAAGTCTGGACAAGATGATTTATGGTCGTAATCAGTAACCAGTCACTTAGACTCATGTCCATTAATCTTTAAATGGACAATGTGGTATTATAGCAGGCTTTCATTTTAGTCTCAATAACTAGTTTTGGATATTCATGGAAAGTCAAAAATCAAACAATTCATATAATATATATTCAATATATCTATTGTATTGTAAAATAGTAGAGTTATTAGAGATAATTCTTGTTCTTTAAAACTTTACAGAGATTTTTTTTTCATGCTGATCTTATAAGTAATATTTTATTGTAAATTGGGGATCTTTCCAATTATTGTAATGAATTTTGCGTTATCCAGTAACAGTGTAATAGTTTCCCTTACATCACTAGAAATTACCGTAGTTCTTTTACTTATATATGATTTTAAATATGTATCAATCAACTCTTTTGGTTTTTTGGATTTCCCCAGCTCTTCATGTACTGCTTACCATTACACATATAATAGACATACACATAAGATCCTTGTCACTAATTTGTGGTTTCAGAGAAAAAAATATAAATGGACAATTTTAATTACATCAGCCAACTCTTTTATTAAGAAACGTGATTTTAAGTGGTTAGAGAATTAGGTCACCTTTACAAGCTTTTCTGTAGCTGTCTAATTATAATGAACGGACAAGACTATCTTGCATTGTTGAGGAAATGGCTGGATTACACAGAAAGCTCTACAGGTGAGGTAGAATTTATGGAAAGTTGCGTATCTTAAATGTTAGTAGTTGTCATTAAAGCTGTGGGCCTTTCCATAGGACCTAAATACGAATGCATCCTGAAGGAACATCTGCTACCAATTCTGCATAGTTGCTTCCCGTACCCTTAAGCATCAGATATTTGAACGCTTACCATATGCCTGTACCTTTCATACTTGACAGCATACGTCTAATGCCAAGTCTGCAATGCCAAGTCCTCAATGCCGAGTTTATACAACTTGTTACAGCCTTCAAAGAGCCGAGGATGTATACGCTTCTGCTAATTGAAGGCCTTTGCTCTTCTCTGCCCACCAGTGCTGCAATCTTCCCTATTCCCTTTTGCCATTGGAAAACCACTGTTGTTCAGTGCCACCAGCAGTGAATTGCCTCTAAAGTGTGTGCACACTCCAGCTTGTGGCAGCTGTTGGTTCAGCTGAGTGTTTTGTGAAGGTAATGAACCAAATTTACAGGGGATTTTGGAGAAAATAATAAAATGTTAAAGGGGGATGTTTTCTCAACTGGCTTCAGCCAGTTTGGAGACCAGATGTTTATTTGTTGTGCAAACATTTGAAATGTTTTCTCCTTGGATCAAGTTCATACATATTTGCATAGCTAATAATTACATGGTTACATTCAGCTTGTTCCATTCTATATAAAGATAGAGGAAGTTCTCTTGCGTGGTGCTACAAGCCACGTCATTTAGTTTATACAAGTAATGGTTAACATAGTTCAAAGCAATGGTTAATATAGTTCAAAGATTTAAAAATGCCTTGGTGACACTTCATTTTACTGGTAAATTTAACTACACGAATTAGACGTCTCCTTACAGTTATTAACAGCTAAGAGATTTAAAATCAAATTTATTGTTTAATTGTAAATTCACATTTACTGAAGCTTGTATTATGCAATTCCCTGAAATGCAATTCATTCTGTACCAAATAGTCTCTTATCTCAGCTTCAATCAAAATCTAATCTTCAGATATGTTATAAAAAGGTCACAGGTCAGACTGTGACAGTTAAGGAAGTGACCGACAGTTCCAAAACATTTCCAGTGGCAAATTAAACTCATTACACCAAATATTGACATGAATATTTTAAGGTTCTTACTAGGTTCTTGACTTCAGGTGAAGTTCCAAACCCTAAATTGGGATCACAAGTCTGACAGAAAACTCGTTTAGGTACCACTTTCTAATCAATGAGAGACAGTGAGCCTTCAAAGGGAGGCATAGAAACATGAACACAGGAATGACTCTGTTTAAATCTTCCTGTGTTCAGAGAATCAGAACAGTGAGTCCATTCTTTCTAGAATAAAGTGTCAGAACTAGCTGACTCTGTTATTATTTCTCTTTCAAAATAAAATTAGTCTTTTCTGTTATCTCATAATTTTTCTCCATCTTCCAAATCATTGTATTAATTGCCATTACAAATTGATGACATTCAAAGCCTGAAATTTATCAAAATTTTACAGACTGGAAGCTGATCACTCCAGAGAGTATTTTCCTGTTAATTTATTCAAATATGCACAGAGAGAAAAATCATTTTGTAAAACCTTCTAAAATTTACTCTTGTTCTTGACAAAGAAAAATAATTTGTCAAAAATGTACTCCCAGCTTCTTGATACTTGATGCAATTGCCACTGGGTTGTCTAACCACACATGGTTAAATACCCTGTTGCAGCAGACTAGGGATCTAACAAGCTGTAGTGATGTCTTCCTTTAAGAACAACATGTCCTTGAATTTACCATATACAATACATATACAGTATTAAAATACATATGCAGTATTAAAAGTATATAAAATCTGGTAATTATTTTATTGTCCTAATAATTTCTTGGGTGAATAGGAAGGCACAACTCCAATGGCGGGCACAGCTCCAATGCCAAGAGCATTGAAGACAAATGTGTTCAGGAACTCTGGAAATCAGTAAATTAGGAAAATCTGGAAATCAGTGAAATAGGAAGAATTTTCTTCCCTGGATGAAGATATATCATGTCCATATTACACGCTGTTGACATTTTGGCTAGAGTTACCTCAGTGAGCTGTCGTGTTGTGGGAAAAACATGGGAAGAAGGTCCTCCACCCAAACACTATAGGAGACTTCAGCTACCCATCCTCACTATGTCCCACCTTCAGAGTCCCAGAACACAGCTTCTACGGACACTGAGGGCAGGATTAACTCCTCCAGCTGCATGTGCTCATTTAACACCTTACCCACCCTAGGTTCATCCATGCTTAGGGAAAGGAAACAGGCACCTCAAAGAGGCAGTACAGCTAATAGATGCATTTAATGACCTGCTATAGGTTCAGTCTAAATTGCCATGGAAAGTGTTTGCATCTCTCCACTAATTATAGAAACAGATTTGGTAATCTTGGCTCCTAATTTAAATGTCTCAGGTGCCTACACTTATTTGGAACAACGAACTATAGAGCTACTAACACAGAGTGGGATGCAATTTGTTGGCCTACCCCTAGTACACAGGTCACAGTCTTATTGCTATTCCAGTATACAGTTTACAGCTACAAACTGGGGTAAACATGTAGCCCTACAAACCTGCTGGGCATTGCTGAGAGGGCTACATTAGCAATAAGATGATGAAAAAAATCACAAGGAAGTTTGTTCAAGAGAAAAGCATTTTTGTGCAGTTCCTGACTCATTCATTCACTGACACTTCTGAGAGTGACACCATCTCTTTTTAACTGTTTCTCCTCATTTTTCCTCCCTGATTTGCTTCTCTGCACTAGGAAGTAGAAAAAACTATTTACATAAATAATAAAATAAATAGACACCAAATGGGACGGTCCATCATTTCTAAATATTTTTAAATGAAGTTGGCTATCAAGACACTTTTAAAAATCTGGCTTGACATATTCTAAAGGAAAATCTGTTGAAGTTATTTGCCACTACAGTGGTTAATTTGATGAGAACCGAGTTTCAGGTGGATGTGGTGGTTAGAAAGTACAAAGCTTCCTCTATGGTCAATTGTCTTATTTCAACACTCACAAAAATGGAGACAAGGATGTCCTTAATCTGATCAGGAAAAGAAGATAGGCAACCACAAATGCTCTCCTATGTCTGACAATCAAATCTGACCACACTGCTATCAGTCACGATAATGGGAAGATTACAAGGGCCCTCAGATCCTTTTGCCTTTCTCAAAGATATCTGAACAGAAATAAAATGTTAGAAATAATCCTCATTAAAATGTAATGAGGTGGTAATATTCATGGCACATACTGGATGTTAACCACTAGTATAATTATTTCCTGAATCATTATATAAAGATAGTATAAAACTGACATCATTATTGATACTACTCTGAAATAATCATAAAGATACAATCACTGGACATAAAAATTAAATTTTTGAATTACTGATTGATGATTTAAAGGAAACATTATCAATAAATGTACCAGTGGGGCACTGGGTGGGAAAACCATATATTGTTGTGACTCAGCTGTAGAATTTTCTGCATGTGTACTAGATAAATTCCGTCTATAATCCTTGAAATGTATGGAATGTTTTGTGAGTGTGTTTTAAGAATTCCTACCTCATAGAGTCTTCTGCTCTACGGTTTGTTTTTCTAGGGGTGTTTGGAAGACTTCTTGCAGTTATCGTATAAGTCCTAATGCTACAAGTATTTAGGATAGTGTTTACCTTCATAGATAAGAAAAATGGTTAACGAATACCTTAGTTTTCAGGCTTGCAAGAAGGCCTATTTGGAATAACTCACTAAGAAAGCGTGCATTTATCCTGCACCTCAGGCTTTCTTCTCTTTTTCATCTTTCAAAACCTATTAAAGTGTCATTAAAACTAAATGCTACTTTCCAGGGCAGTTGCAAAGATTACTGTTCCTATAATTAATTATTACTCTTTATTAGTGGAAAATATTTTTTTGCTAACTAAAATCTTTGAAGCCAAGTGTGAGGAAAGTTCCATCCTGGAGTGGAAGTTCAGTCCTACTCCTAAAATAGAACCAGGTTAAATTTTAGCCTATAAGCAATATCTCCGGTATTTGATACTCCACTGAATAATATCTGCTCACAGTTCATTGTTGAAGGCAGTGTAGTAGCTTATGATGCACAGAAATCACTTTTATATTTGTATATAATAGAAATATTATTAAATGGAGAGTGCTTAATAGAATAGATACAAAATCCTCTAATAGTCACCTGTCAAGAAATTAACATGTCAAAAAATCTTTTAATATTCTCTTCCACAAGTCTACTTGACAAGTCAGCAGAGACCCCAGCGTTCTGTGCGGTCAAGTTTACCCTGAGCACAAACCATTTTCCCCCTATTTCATTAAGTTCCAATTCTTAAAGCTATTTAAACAATTTATCCTTAAGTTACCACAGTATAGGCCACATAAAGTTAAAAGTCTATTCTATATTTCCTGTCTCTTCAGTATAATTAATGACTGTTTGCCAAATTGTGGAAAATTGTTCCCTCTTGTTTTCCTAGCAGAGGACCTAATTCTAATGGTTCTCAAGTTGTTAGATCCCATTACCAATTCTTTCAGAAGGCATTTCTTATTCCTTCCAGATCTCTCTTTTTGCTGTTACTTGGGCAATTCTCAAGTCTTTTGTTTTAATAACAGTTCAGTTATCTCTCTAACCTCTAAACTAATTAACGAGCCACAGGGGATACTTGATATTGCACAGCCTTAATGATCGCTTGAGACCAACATCTGAGACTGTAAAGGTAATAGTTTTTCCAAACCATATGGCAAAGGATTAGCCTTCCATCTCACATTCAGACAGGGTTCAGATCTATTCCAATTTATCAGTATGAATAATCAAAGCTTATTCCAGTCAGGCTACTTGTGTTATTCTTTACAGTTTCAAGGGAATGCATGTTTAAAAAGTAATAATATCAGATTATTAAGCTCCTCTCTTACTTACCGGAAGGACCAAAACTTTTAACCCTCACAAAACTGTTCAGTGCAACACCTTTCATGTATTTGATACTTTATTTTTTCAACCATCTTGCTAAGTCTGGATATGCCTATAGCAATGGAGCAATGGTGTTGTCAGAAGGGACCAACTTCTATTCATAACGTCTTCTATGACTTTCTATGAACACTAAACTACATTCACTTAAATAAATAAGTTCATAATAATACATTATTTTTTTAAAAAATTGCACTTATTCTGTACATCCCAATGCACTTTACAGATAAATCCTTTATCATTATCCCCATTTTAGAGAGGAACAAATGTCAGTAGCTTGCTTAAGGTAACACAACAAGTGATTTCATTCTAGCATGTCTTTATTTTTTGAGCCTCACTCTGATGTTTGATTTGCCAAAGCATAAGGCTTTTTGCTGAGGTTTTTTGTGTAATGCTAGTGTAAATGATTTATTGCTACAACTGCAGAAAAAGAATAGTAATCTGTTTCAAAGCTATACAGCCTCTTGAAAGCTGAAATAAATATTATCCCAGGAGTCCCAGGATAAGAAGACAAAAGGGACATGGCAGATAGGAATATCTATACAATTCAAAGCAATAATGGTACATTAAATCCCAGGCAATTAACTTGACAGTACAGGTAGGTTCAGTTCTTCTTTCACTGTGGATGGTAAACAGGGACTTTATTTTAAATTAGATGCTCAACAGCTTCAGAAATATTTCTTACTCTTTTCCCCCAAGTGTTACCTGAAATAAAGACTCTCAAAACCAGAAATTAGTTTGGAGAGGAGATATTGCTTTGTTCTGTGCAGGGTGCTACATGGAAAGCATCCACAAATCAAGCACACAACACCAAAGAATTTATACACTCCAAACTACATGATTACGTATTTTCTATAATGATTAGTGGTTAGTTGTTCATCACTTCTATCCCTGATTGATTAGTAACATGTTAACTTTCTGCGCAAGCTCAGAGGGTCTGTATTCAGGCAGGGGTCTTAAGCTTATTTACATAAAGCAGTTTTTACAAGGTTCCATGTCCCACAATGTTTCTCTTTTTCAAGGATGGTAACTCCTGATTAGAATTACTTACTAATTACTGTAGATGGTTTGAAGAACAGGCTGACCTACCTGATGCATCCAATTTGTCCTTGTATTTGATGAGAAGCACTTGTATGGATAACAATACCTACTAAGTGGTCTTGGGTTTGATGAGAAGCATTTGCGGGTCCTGCAGTGTGAGTTGAGAAATGGTTTTGTGGCCTACAATTCGTTCCCATGGGCAGCAAGCACATACAGTTTACGTAGCTCTAAACAAGGCCTCTTGTTCAGGGTAACACAAGCATCACATTTCTCATATAATGAATGTTGATATCTACTCAAATATTTTTGATAGATAGGTAATTTAACTTGCAACAAAAGAGAAAATAAGGAACTGCGGCTCCTGTTTTTAGGCTGATTTATAAGGAAGTAGAAAAGATATCTCTGTGTATCTGTCTGCCTATGTGCCCTGTAAATAACTCTGGAATACATTGACCAATTTCAGTTGAATCTGATAGACTGATAAATGTTTTAAAGATGTGCTATGGGCTTCATACAGAATGATAGTCTAGTAGAGACCTACAGACTTTATAATTAAACTTACAAAAAGGGTTCAGGTTTTTAGTGATATAGTAAAGCTATAGATTAAATAACTGTTTCCACCAGCTCCTTTTAACCCTGTTATCTGTATTGTTGGAAGACCAGCCACACCATTCCACAGCATTGTTCCTGGAGCTGCATGGAGTCTTTTTTTGCTTGTCAACAGAGGTATTCACTCTTCTGTCTGCCTGGTTTTCTTCCACAAGCACTAAATCACTTGGGTAATTAATTAAAAAAGGAGCAGCCATGTGCATTTTCCCCCCTTCCTGTTGATGAGACAGTTAAATATAGTGAGGAGGCTAATGACCCTAAACGTTGCTTAGACATAAGAACTGCACTCCAGCATGATTTGTGTCTCTCCAGGAAGGAGCGGAGAGAGAAACAGAGTGCATTTTATAAGCTCGACACCACAGTAAATGAGCTGTTTCCAAAGGGGCAGGAAAGCGGTGTTCTGTCTACCTTGAATTGTCAACAATAAACATACAACCACTTTGCATATTAGGTGCTATTTTTCACCTCAAATGCAAAACATATCCCATTTTCTCAAATTCTTCAGGAATATTTCTGTGAAGTATATGTGCCCTTAATAAATCCAGGCTTTTCAGATGTCCTTACTCCCAAATGCCCTACATGACACTCACAGCTGAGGAAGAAGTAATATGGGACACAGAAGAAGAGCCCGTTATTTTTGTATTTTCAAATCCTATGTCAAATTCCCTTATTATATGCTAGTTAGTGTATATTTTTATGTAACTTAAACTAGAAACTAGAAACTGATGTACTTTTTTTTCTCAAGACTTCAGTTCTAAACTTTAGTATTCATTCGAGTTTGTCTATGTATGTCTAGATATGCACTATGATGTTGCAGACAGGGAAAGCTACTAGAAGTAATTTCCATTACTATTCTCAGACATTCAAAAATAAATAATTACTATGGAGAATTCTGAAAGTCAAACTACATATTTCAGGTACTCAATAAAATGACTAGATTTACATTCACCAGTACTGTCTTAAACTTTTCTTAGAGAAACTGATTTAAAGAGACTGATTTGAAGAAGCCAGTGATTTCTGTACTTTCAGTAGGAAACAGATAAAAGAAAAATAAAAAGTAAAAAAAAAAAAAAGCTAACCAAAGGAAAAAAAAAATAAAGGAAAAATAAGAATGAAAATGAAAAAAAACAAAACAAAAAAGAACAAGAAAAAACAAGATCAAGCACAAGAACAAGAAAGAAAAAGAATTAAAATTAAAATAGAAAATTAGGAAAAAAAGAAAAAGAAAAAGAAAAAGAAAAAGAAAAAGAAAAAGAAAAAGAAAAAGAAAAAGAAAAAGAAAAAGAAAAAGAAAAAGAAAAAGAAAAAGAAAAAGAAAAAGAAAAAGAAAAAGAAAAAGAAAAAGAAAAAGAAAAAGAAAAAGAAAAGAAAAAATTTGGGAAATCAGGTCTCTAATACAGATATACTAGCAGGAGACACTTTCAGGCTATATTCATGTTTACACTCCTGTCAGCATCTGTCAGAAACTAAAGTTTTTAGTGATGGAAGTATACCACAGAAAGACTAATCAGGGTTTCATGAAGAACTGCAGTCAAGCCAAAACTGAAAAACAGAATAATTGGTTTACCCACTCCCAAATGATTAAGCTTTTCCAGAGAGCAAACATCTGTTCCTCTACTTATATTTAATAATTTTGCCAATGCTTTTCTTTTACATCAGTCTATAATGGCACTTTTTAAAAGTATCCAGTTAAGGGCTGAAGAAGGGCAAGAAGAGTGAGGAGTGCAGGTGGCACTCTTCCAGCTGGAGGTAACACATGCAGGGATGGAAGCAGTCTGGCTAAAAAATACACCGTTGTGAAAAAAATATTGACTGGAAACTACTGGCTTTCTTACTAATAAAACAGGTTGCAAAGGTTTGCTGGATGGGTTATATATTTTTGTGCTACAAAAGAAAATTGTAGGGTTTGATTTTTTTTTAACCTCAATTGCACATGAAATCTTTAGGTTTTAAAGTTTTTATCCAGAAAATTTCAGAACACAAAATCATATTATAGTAATTTTAGAACCACCCATTTAGTCCAATATTATGTATCATTTCTGTTCTGGCTGCATAAATCAGATCCAACAGGACTTTAGGATTCTACAATAACAGAATGCACCTCTGTAGAAAACCTGTTCAAAAAACTCACCTATGATTACAAAGAAAATATTCTGAGCACCCCAAAATAAATAATCTCTAAGTAAATACCATCACAGTTTTAAGAAGTGAGGAAACTGCATACTATCCTCATTCATAATATCTGCTTGATAGTGTAGGAGCACAAGATTGCTAGCTGGGATCACCACACTATCAAAACCAGTGTTACTATGTTTCAAAATCACAAGCTTTTAATATTGTTAAATATTAATTAAAATATAATTAACATTTGTTACAAAAAAATCCACTGGATTTGCCTGTTGTACTTGCACTCTGATTTATTTAATTTTTACAAGAACTTTTCACACTGCTCTGTGTGAATTATAATACAAATTTCATATGTTACAAACTAATATTCAACAGCAAAAAGTTAATAACTTTGTCTTTGACATCAAAATAAAACCCACAAGGTAGCCTGAACTACTTATGTTCCTTTTAAATTCAATAAAAATTCCTGAAAGTTACAGAATGGCTAGTTTTTCCACCCAGAGTATCTGAGAACCTGAGGGACCTAAGCACAGAATCTATATACAACTTGCTTACAGTATATGTAACCTTGATTTAAAGTCTATATTCCAGCTAGGAATGTATATTTTATCAAAAATAAAAAGTTTTTATCCTCCTTGGGCCACTCTCTTCACTGTTTGGAAGTTATTGCCTCAGGTTATTCTGTGGGGCTTCTGAGTGGTTATAACATCTCCTCTGCATGCTGTTTTGTTAGATTAACCTTTGGATCTCAAAAGTTCATGTTTTTATTCATTTTCTGACTCAATTCACCAATCCATTCTCTTAGGAGATCCCAACACAACCCTCTGTATTAAACAAAGGAAATTGTTCATATGTCTTCCGAAAGTTTTCTTTTCCAAATATATATATTGACATTATAGCACTATCTAGCCTGAACACAGTTTCTTTGTAAAGCATATGTGAAAGGCAAGAGCTTCTCTTCAGTGGCAAACCAAAAATAAAGAGCCCCATGAGCTCGTTCTGTTGGCAGGACTGCATTTCCAGTTTATTTATAGCTGTCTGAAATGGATGCTTTTATTTCAGTCTTCTGCCCATGTTACTGGAATTCATAAATGAATGCAAGTGAGTGCAGCTTTACCCGATTTTCTCATTTTCCAAATAGATTATTTTTTTCCTAATGACTCCAAAAGTGTTCAAATCAAAACTATTTTCCTACTGAACTCAGCCAGACAAACTAGAAAGCAATAGGCACGATCCAGTAACCAGGGATAATGGTTCTTCATCCTTGAAGATGAGGATATTTGTTTTTTAATGTTTTATGAGGAAATGTTTCTGGCTTCTCTTTCATTCTTAGAGGAAGGAACCCATTTAGGGGATTTACTTACCCAGATGTAACAAAAATGTGAATTCAATTAGTTGTGGGGAAAAAAAAAAAAAACCAAACAAAAAAAAACCAAACCAACACAAAAAAGACAAAAACTTTTGTGTGTTTTACTTTTAAAAACTGTTCTGAACGTTATGGCTCTGTTCTTAAACATCTTCTAAAGATAGAAAAACTGACCTCGTGGTCTGACCAGTGAATTTTGTTCTCTCATTTCCTCCTACAGTTGTAAAGCTTCGCTAGGAAGTAGGATACAACAGGCAGCTGGCCACATGCTGTAAGTGGATAGACCTCAAAGCTGGAATTCAGAGGACCTGGATTTATTTCTACCTCTCTGCTACTGATTGTTGTGTCCTTGGAAGTGGATCTCAAGCCTCTGTATTTCAGTCTCCCCTTCTTCAAAGTGGAAACAGTCCTACCGTCTTCCCTGTAGGGTGTTCTCACATGCACTAAGAAAAGTGCTATAGAAGAGTAATTTATTGCTTTGTACAATCTGTTATATGTCACCTTGATATTGATCAGAGTGGTTTATGCTGGCTTCAACGTAAGCTATGGCTTAAATTAAATAAAATCAAAACTGAACCAGAGTAAGAGTGTCCCTACACTATTTCAGCTCGTTTTAACTCCACGTATTTAAAATAATGTAGATGCCTTCATTTCTGAGTTGCAGTGGTTTCCTAAGTACTGAAAGCCCTTATACCTTCATTCATGAAATCTGGTTTATTATCGCCTCTTCTTTCTCATGTGGATGTGGGCTGCCAGAAATTACATGTGGAAATTATCCCTCCATACATTAAATCAAGGGATGAAAGTTTTTTCCCTGATGTACCAAAACATCAATGTGAGGGATTTTTAAAAAATGGTTTGAGGGCAGCAGAGGAACTGAGTTTGGCCTGGAACAATCAGAAGGCTGTTCCAGAGCTACAGGGTGGCATAGTAAAAAAGGTGCAAAATGTTCAGTGGATTTAGAAGACAAAGAGAGCAGTCAGAGAAGGAGAGCTGGCAGGCTGCAGAGAGCAGGAAGAGGTGAGGAGGGCAGTGGTGCAACCAGGAGTGGACCTGTAAAGTGTTTTGAAAGTGAGGAAGAGAAGCTTGAACTTAATATCTAAGGAAACAAGGAAAGAGCAAGATAGAAAATTTTTGCAGCTGTATTTTGGATGGAATGAAAGAAGGCCAAAAAGCTGAGAGCAATGGATGCTGCTCATCCAGATTTGGAATTTTATCTACGTTTCCCACAGGCTAGCCCACCATCCTTTGATCTTTATCTTTTTCAGGTACTACCCTTCGGTCAAATTTCACAAGAGCACTGCTGCTGTTAAATTGAAATTGCATTCCACTGCCAGATACTGGAAGTAACTTTACTCCACTAAATCTAATCATTTCATCATATCATCATTGAAAACATCAGCTAGCCATTCTTCTCTGAAAATTACATAAAGATGTTCTTTCTACTACTGTGAATCTCTTCACTGTTCATGATGCAAGACAGTGTGTACGTTCTCATACCAGAGCTGCATCTAGAGTGCTCAAACAAAAGTTTTTGCACGACTCAATAGTTTGGGTTAATTTAAGGACTTCGACAAATTGTACATTTTGATCTTTATTTGGAAATAGACTATAGCTTTGCACCATGTCAATGGCCCTCACTGTCCTTTGCTGCAAATGCAACAAGGTCCTAAACACAAGGTCCTAAATGTATTTTATGAAATTTGGAACATTTTCAATCACATTAAATCTGATTTTCCTGTAAGTTTTTCTGACCAAGAATTGAAATCCACCCATCTGGTTTGACATCTCGTATTTATTCATTTGTACCTAATAAAATAATAACCTGTTAATAACATAATCATGCAGGTATTAATGTTCTGCATAGCATACTGGCACTAAAATTAATGACAATGTTATTACCTATATTAATCATAGGTATAAGTATTTGAAAGATTAGTTTAACAAAATTGAAAGAAAGAATCAAAATTTAAATTTTAATCATTTATGGTTATCATTTGGATGGGTGGGGGCAATTAATAAAATATATTTACTTACAGTGACATCTACCAGGCTGCCCTTTTTAGTTAGACAGCTTCAGGTACACATTGTGTTAGAATCCCTCCTCTTACCACATGCATTAAAAAGGAAAGACAGGAAAACAGATCTGAACTTCTTGGTACTAGAGGAGTACCAGATTTCCAGTACTATATCCTCTCTATATAATGATGATACAGCACAAAAAAATAGAACACACCTGCCACTAGTTAGTATTATGTTAATTGGGAACTAGGAGCTTGAGCTATTTGTTTTCCCTTTTACTCTCATTCTCTCCAGATACAGAAGTATTTTCATATCATGTCTAAGGTCCAGGTCCACCTCTCAGTCTTCCCTCAGAGATCTACATCACAGAATTTTCATGCATCACAAATTTTCAGTCTTAGCTGAGAATCCCCCTCCTCACTCTCTGTACACCCAGTTTCAAGTTCTTTTTCCAAACGTGGTAAGAAAACAGGTTGAAATATTGGTAAACTGCTGTGAACACTTTCTTTGATATCTAATTGCCAAAGCACAGGATAACTTTGAAAGGGTCATAGTCTTGGGATTTGTTCCTCTTCCTCAAAGTGTAGAGGACTTCACCAGAGGTTCAGATTTTATGGATCTATCATCTATTGATCAGTAGACAAAGAATTCAGCCAAAAGGAGAGCTTTGAGCTCTAGTATCCTGGAGGATAAATAGTGCAGTAAAACTTCAGTATTCATATCTCCCCAACACAAATAAATGTTGTGTTTCAATTTAATCACAGCTTTTGGGATATCTGATATTTTCTCTAACTGTCAACTGCTAGAGCAATATTTGTATATAGGAATCTCAGCTTTCATATAAAAAACCCCAAACACCTTAGCCCTCAGGGTTAAAATGTTAACTGTAAAGTCTCATGTAAAATTTCAGAGGGCACATAAAATGTATAAACATGATCATGCAAATATATATTTTTAAAACCAAGCTCATTATTATTCAGGGACTAACACATTCCTTTTGAGTGTCTGAGGTCAGCAATACTGTAAATGACACAATCTTTAACCTAGAATGTAGAAGACTACATAAATCAAGAAGAGTAGGAAGTACTAAGAAGAGGGTGAAGAATCTGGCAGGAGAAACACTGATATTATTGTGTACCCTTTCCACAGATACTTGTGTGTGGCATAGCTGAGTGAGGGAAGCAATTGGAGACATTAGGCTTGACAGCAGAAATGGCTGAGTAACTTTTGTGGAGAAAGGGTGATGCTTTTGTGGATGGGTTTGCAGAGCACCATATATAGGAGACAGTGTTAAAGAAAGTAGAGATGCAGATAAATGGGCTATTAAGGATGGCATTGATAAGGGAGAAAAGATGCTACACATTCATGTGTCTATTTTAGATCTGTCGAAAGCTGACAGACGGAAGCTCTCTGGTTTAGACAGAAGAGATTGTTGCTACAATACAAAGACATAAAATATATTTTTTTAAATACAATTTGGTTTCTACAGAATAAACACATTTTAACTCTGATGAAAAGTGTATCTAAAGCTTCTGTATAATAAAGTTATGATTTTGGAAATGTCATTCCATAATGATATTATGTATAAATTTAAAAGTGATAAAGAGCGGTAAGAATATATCTGTATTAGCATATGTTTACTTGTTAGTTTACTGCTCACATTCAAGTACAAAGTCCTCATTGCTCCACTGCCCATCTATTGGTTTATATGTTAACTCTACTGTGGGAAAGCCAAACATGTCTCCTGTCAAGCCTTAGTTGTCTAGACTGTATGGTTAAAGATATTCAAGCCACTTGGTTCTAAAATCTCAGATCAAACCTTGAGTGCAAGCAAGCCTACTTTAAAGACAGTATAGCTTAAGTTGCTTTAGACAGAATGACTTTTTAATGACAGCCTTGTAGCATGGAATGCATATGAGAACAGAGGGTCCTCTGTTCATTCCCCTTGGACTCCTTCAGGACATACAGACAAGTGAAATACAGTTAACATCTCCTGATTGCTTTACTGTATCTCAAACAAGAGACAGTCATAGAAGCAATGAATTATTACAGCCCCATCCAAAAGCAGTTCACGTTATTCTTATGCCAGAATTGGTGGATCTGTCTTTGACAGTACCTGGACTGGGGGCAGAACCTGGGGGCAGTGTGTAATAGCCACAGTGCAAGGTGGCCTCTCTGCAGAGCCTTTATCTTGGCCTTTCCAAGTCTCCTTGGAGTAATACTTGGCATATGCAAGCTCTCATTTTTTAAATGCTCTTTAAATATGCTTTTCCAAACTTCCCTTTAACTATTTCAGCAGTCTCTACAAAGCTCTTGAGCTGTTAAGTCCAAAGCTTTAGGGGCCAGTAAATACAGAGCATTTATTTAAGTTCTTTTCCTTTACTGAGTAATCTTCTGAGTTTATTACCACCATACCACAGGATTCATATCTTATATTTCTTACCCGAATCATTTAATTCTTCAGAGAGTAATCATCTTTCTACCTGTTTGTAACAGAGTATGGTCTCAGCTGGCACCCTATTTATTTCTTCATTAACTACTAATTTCTAAGCACCTAATTTTAGCTGGGTTTTCATTCTATGTGCTTTTGAACAGTGCCAACTAAAATGAGGAGTCAAGTCACATCACTATATTATTTTGTATCTCTGCCTACACATGTAATATCAAGGAAAAATTATTCAGGATGTAGCCTACAGCATGGAATGCTGCCATGCAGTGTATTGAGCACTGGTCAGAACAATTCAGCAACAACTCAGGCCAACTAGCAACATTGAGATCTGCTTGCCCTTGTGACTAATATGATTTTTCAGGAGTATGTTCAGTCTCCATATCACTGAAAGAAAATTCATTGCCTGCGAACATATTCTTTACCAGTACTTAAGACACCATGCAGCGGAAAAGGAATATAATTTAGTCTGGAAAATGAAATGCTGTCATGTCAACATCCTGATGATTTAGACATGCTTGAATGCATGTGCACACACTTTATATTAGTTCCAATGTAAGGGGTGCTGTTTCATGTAAAGCAGCCTGGCCTAGAGCTTAAAAAACCAGATTCTGTAATTATGAATTTTCCAGTGGCCTGTTGGTTATCCTTAGGAAACATTCTAATGCCTTCTGTTTTCTATCTGCTTAATATGAAGATGATACTGCTCTCTTTTATGCTGCTTAAGATCTATGTATGAAGTTAATGAGGGATGAGAAGTAAAAAAAAAAAACAACAACCAACCAACCAATGAGAGTCATTACATCATTCTCTCAAGCTTCCTCAACAGTTTAGTGTTACCAAATTATGAAAATAAATAGCAAATGACTACACTGCTCTCTGGTAGTCTTTACAAGCAATTCTGTGAAAAGGGTCTGATTTCCCCTAAAATTTCTCTTCACCTCACAAAGCACCTCAAACATATATTATGCCTATACTGTCTAGGCTTTCATATCTAACTTGACCAAACTTGCACAAAATCGTCCTTGTGTTCTGCAGACTAGAATGCCATCAAATTTAGGTCTGGCATAAAACAGTGATTTTATCCTGTGACAATATGTGGGTTTGGATGAAGCTTTGACCTGAGTTCAGATATATATATATATAATGAAGTATGGATTCAATGAATGTGACCTCTTCTCAGCACTGGCCAGAAGTAGAAATATGAAATGTAATTTAGAATATCTCTTCTCTCCCTTGAACTTAGTGCCAACTTGGCTGCTAACATATATCAGAACAGTTTCAACAAATGCTTAGTTGTATATAGCCCCAGAGGACATATATAAAGCACTGGGGATATTAATTATTCTGAAATAATCTAACTCTGCCTCCAGCTATGTGGTCTATGTTAGACAGTGTATGGGAATCATCTGGCCGAATGTAGCTGCCTACAGAAGGAGCCATTTAGATCTTGTTTATAGTCAATGGAGTGAAGTAGGTACTTGTAGGGCCTGCTTCATCTCCCTCTGAAGAAGACATCCAAGACAGATCAGATAAGATGCAACCTAGAAGTGCCAGAACATGCTTCCAATCTGAATCTGTGCAGACAAGAATTTAATTTAGGACCAGAGGGTGGTAGAGAGAGAAAGAGGCAGCTCCAGAGTGCAAAATACCTGGCTAATTTTACGTCTATTTTAGGATAAAAGTTGAATCCTTCCTGGAGATCCCCACTCCTCTCCTTTAACTAAGAAGAAATCCTGGTATGTCAGTCTTGGGTAATAATATCCATGTGTGGAATTCTATGGTGGTAGGACAAATCCCACTCTGGGACAGGTTAGGCCAAATTTGGCCAAATCTGCAGGCCTTATAGACCTTTACATTGACCAAACTGTTCATGGAAGTTTTATTGGAGCAGAGGAGCTGTATCAGTAAGAAAAAACCAAGAAACAATAAAAACTATATTATTAGGAGTATATTCTAAATGTTGTTTAATTAAGTATCTCAAAGTTTTAGTTGTACCCAGCTGTGAAATGTATTTATTCCTTCATATGCTACTTCTGTGTCCTATTTAATAATACGGATCATAGTCATCCTCTCGTTACTTCACACTGCAGCCTAAAATTGCTTTGCAATGGAAACTAATCTAAGGACTTCACCTAGGTCATACCCCAAAAGCAACATGATTGCATCTGTGTGAGTGCAGCATCACAGCAAGGTGTTTTATTACCACTTCCAGAGTTAGCGGGGTGGTCTATGCATAAAACTCTGCTAGTGTGCAGGATACCTGTGCCTCCAGCCTGGTTTTGCACCTAGTCCTTAAGTCTTCCCCAGCCTGACTTAATACCATAATGTCTGATGATTCCAGTTAAATTATGTACCAAGTCACTGGAGTATTATCAATCCAAACAGTTCATTTGATGTATAATTCAAAATTACATTATTTCAAATATAGAAACGAGAAAGCAAACTTTATTTGTTGAACAATAAAGTTGAATTTCATTAGTACTTTGACCACCATTTTCCTCCAGAGCACCTCCAGAAAATACAAATTATCAAAACTTCTTCATAAATAATGAAGATTCAAACATCTTTATATTATAATTTTGCTACCTATATAGCATAAAAATTCAAGGAAAGAAGCTCCATGCCACTGATAAACTTTTCAAAAATTTAAGAAAAAAAGAAGCAGCCAAGTAAAAGCATAAACATTTTCAGGAAGGTAGTAAAATCTCTATTCTAGAATGCCAAGAGGAAAATCATACACTATGTGTTGCTTTTGATGGTGAAATAATCTTCACTTTGCAGAGGAAATGATGAAGGAAGAAAAGCCTTAAGCAGTAAATCCACCCTTAAGCAAAAGCAATTTCTTCCACTTCTGGCAGTAGCTTTCTAGAAGTCTGGGGTATTTTTTTATTGAGGGTTTGTTTTTTTTCCTTTTTTAATGCATTAGTTAATGAGATTTCCTTCTTTGCCTCATACTACTTGCCTAAGACATTTCTTTCATGAAAGTACACATATTTTAGTGTTTTGAGGAAAAGGAAGAGAAAGGAAATAAAGAATTCATTTTTAATTAGTTTTTTCAAGGAGTGACAAGTGAACTAGAATTGAGCAATACAAAAGAAAAAGGAAGTCAGTTTTCAAATGGTAAGGATTTATAGGGGTGTGATTGGAAGCTGAATACTAATTTACTTTAAAAAAATGTTAGTACTTCTCTCTACTGAATTTATAGAATATTTGATGTCCCCTTATTATTAGTTGAGTTCCAACCATAGAAATGTCTTCATCATTTAACACAGGAGCTCTAACAGGATTCCTACACTATATAGTCTATTATATATCTTCACATTTGTGTTATTCAGATATTATTCAGCAGTCCATTTAATGCTGTAACTATGCTTTAAGAAGTAAGTATGATTACAGTCTGAACTAAAGCACAGCTAGAAATCAATCTGGCTTCAGAAATCAAGGACAACAAGAAATGTTTCTATAAGTATGTCAGCAGCAAAAAAAAGACCAGAGAGCACCTCTGTCCCCTGATAGATGAAGGAGGAAACATGGTAACAAGTGATGAGGAAAAGGCTGAGGTGCTTAATGCCTTCTTTGCCTCAGTCTCTAATAACAAGACTAGTTGTACTGAGGGAATCCAGCCTCCTCAGCCAGGAGACAGAGACTGGGAGAACGACCCCCCTGCAATCCAGGAGGAGACAGTCAGTGACCTGCTGCATCACATGGACACACACAAGTCTATGGGACCAGATGGGATACACCCGAGGGTGCTGAAGCAGCTGGCTGGGGTGCTCGCCAAGCTGCTTTCCATCATTTCCCAGCAGTCCTGGCTGACCGGGGAGGTCCCAACAGATTGGAAATTGGCCAACGTGACGCCCATCTATAAGAAGCGTCGGAAGGATGATCTGGGAAATTACAGGCCTGTCAGCTTGACTTCGGTGCCCGGGAAGCTGATGGAGCAGCTCATCCTGAGTGCCATCACACAACATGTGCGGGACAACCAGATGCTCAGGCCCAGTCAGCATGGGTTTATGAAAGGCAGGTCCTGCCTGACAAACTGTCCTTCTACGACAGGGTGACCTGCTTATTGGATGAGGGAAAGGCTGTGGATGTTGTCTACCTTGACTTTAGTAAGGCCTTTGACACCGTTTCCCACAACATTCTCCTGGTGAAACTGGCTGCCCGAGGCTTGGATGGGCACACGCTTTGCTGGGTAAAAAACTGTCTGGATGGCCGGGCCCAGAGAGTTGTGGTGAACGGAGTTAAATCCAGTTGGCGGCCGGTCACGAGTGGTGTCCCCCAGGGATCGGTTTTGGGGCCACTCCTGTTTAACATCTTTACTGATGATCTAGACGAGGGGATCGAGTGCCCCCTCAGTCAGTTTGCAGATGACACCCAGTTGGGTGGGAGTGTTGATCTGCTCGAGGGTAGGGAGGCTCTGCAGAGAGACCTGGACAGGCTGGAGCCATGGGCTGAGGCCAACTGGGGGAGTTTCAATAAGGCCAAATGCCGGGGGCTGCCCTTGGGCCACAACAACCCCCAGCAGCGTTACAGGCTTGGGGAGGAGTGGCTGGAGAGCTGCCAGTCAGAGAGGGACCTGGGGGGTTGATTGACAGCCGGCTGAACAGGAGCCAGCAGTGTGCCCAGGGGGCCAAGAAGGCCAATGGCATCCTGGCTTGTGTCAGCAATAGCGTGGCCAGCAGGGACAGGGAAGGGATCTGAGCCCTGTGCTCGGCACTGGTGAGGCCGCCCCTCGATTCCTGTGTTCAGTTTTGGGCCCCTCACTACAAAAAGGACATTGAATGACTCGAGCGTGTCCAGAGAAGGGCAACGGAGCTGGTGCAGGGTCTGGAGCACAGGTCGTACGAGCAGCAGCGGCTGAGGGACCTGGGGGTGTTTAGTCTGGAGAAGAGGAGGCTGAGGGGAGACCTCATCGCCCTCTACAGCTCCCTGACAGGAGGGTGCAGAGAGCTGGGGATGAGTCTCTTTAACCAAGTAACAAGTGATAGGACAAGAGGGAATGGCCTCAAGTTGCACCAGGGAAGGTTTAGGCTGGATATTAGGAAGCATTTCTTTCCAGAAGGGGTTGTTGGGTGTTGGAATGGGCTGCCCAGGGAGGTGGTGGAGTCCCCATCCCTGCAGGTGTTTAAGAGTCGGGTCGACATAGCGCTGAGGGATCTGGTGTAGTTGGGAACTGTCAGTGTTAGGCTAATGGTTGGACTAGGTGATCTTCAATGTCTTTTCCAGCCTAGACTATTCTGTGATACTGTGAACTAATACTTCAAATGTCACCTGACTGACATCACATGTTGTTGTGAATATAGTTTTTTTTCAGTATGTGAGCTGCATGTGGCATAGATAAAAATGCTTTGAAAGTAAAACAGAGCTTCACATGATTAACCTGAAAGAGCTATGACACTTCACAAAACTAGTTTATAATTACTGTGGATCTATTAATTTGAATAATAGAAATATGAAGTATTTTTAGATTTGAGGAAATATATATTATATGACTGATTTCCAGTCTCACTTTACATTGATAATGTGCGGAGACTTATTTTGTAGTGTAATAACAATAGCTCTTCAGATTACACTTGTGTACATCTCTGAAATTGTTCCTAATAGGTTAAAAGCAGAAGAAAGCTGAAAGCTAGGGATTCTCCCAGAATAATGCAGAAAAAAAAAAAAAAAAAAAGAGAGACTTGTTCTAGCAATATGTTCTTTTTTTTAATGATCGCCTGGTCTGACTCAATTCTCCTCAATATTGTGATTATTTATTTTGTATAAAATTAAATTATGGAATTAACAAAATGAAAAATAATTAAATACAGAAATTGCAGCTCCAGATTCTTTGTAATAAAATTGCATATTTAATGTTTTCAGACACCGCCAAATGTGTGGCACAATGTAATATCTTTTGTGGTAAGGTTGCTAGTTGTTACACTTAACATTTAAAATAACTGAAGTTACACATTATTGAGTCTTAATCCTGGGATGTCTTTATGAATCTTCTTCTGATTTCAATGTGCTGTACAGCATGCTCTGCAAATGAGAAATAATATCAGGTGGAGAATCCCCTTGTATTAAGTAACCATTTCCAGAAAAAAACAAAAAAAACAAACAAACAAAAAAAAACCCAACAAACCAACACCACCACATTTTTTCAAAAACACATAAAATGCTAGAGAAATTTTCACTTGTCAGAAGACTTTGGTTAAATGTTACCCATCCTTTTGCTCTAAAGTAAGAAATGCAAATGACAGGATTTTTCAGTACCTTTAAGTGCTTCCAATTTGGAGTAAGATTTGGAAAGGCAGGCAATAACATTGCTGGAGAGGAAAAATTAATGTAGGTAGGTGCTGAATTCTGTATATAAACCAGTTGCTTTTACACAGAGTGGAGAGGAAGACCATCTGAAGCTTTAAACCATCTTTCCACTCTTGCCTCTGTCACCCAAAAACTACTGCATTCATGACTGATTTTTAACTTTTGACCAGAGAAAAAGTAATAATAGATACATTCAAGTAACTGACTCTGATTCTGTCAACTGTTTAATGACAGGTTGCCCTCAATCTCTCCTATTGTACTTGTTGTCTTGAATAGTTATTTAGATCCGGACTGAACTGGGGGAAACAAAAAGTGAGTTTACAGACTCATTAATGCAAGTGATACCCAGGATGGGTAACTAAGCTTTTGAGGGCCACTTTGATCTCACAGCACATCGAAGACATCTGTTGAAGCCATTATTTGGATACAGAGTTTAGAGGAGAAACACACGCTTCTAGAAAAGCAGGTAGAAGCCTAGAATAGCTAAATTAGAGGTTTCTGTTTAGGTGGCTCAATTCTACTCATAGTTTTCTGGTTTTCTGTAAATTAGTAGATAAGTATTCACATACTTAGTAGATAAGTATGTGAATAAGTAGAGACTAATACTTAGTAGATAAGTATTCTACATAGAGTAGAAGAGGGGAGATGGAGAACAGTTCACTGCAGAATGGTCTGTATCGTAACACTGAATCACAGAGTGGTCAAGGTTGGAAGAGACTTCTGGAGGTCACCTGCACCAAACCCCATGCTCAGGCAGGGCCACATAGACCCCTGATAATATAGCATAACAAGGCAAACTCTTCAATAGTGAAATATGTCTTTAGAAAAGAAGGAAAGAAAGTTAATTCCCCAGCATGGTGGGGAATTTCTCTAACTTGTTTTCTGAGCCTGAAATTAATTTTATTTTCTATTTTGATTAAAAAATGTAGGAAAATATCTTTGTCAGGACTCAACTCAAACTGATGTATTTTCCTTTCTGAGTTTGAGCCTGATAAATCAAGAAGTGAATCATTCAATAATTTTTCTGAAGATCCCATTTAATTGTTCTAATGCCCCCCTGACATGACAGGTTTCTTTCACTTCTCTCAGAGCAGGACTGCACATTCACAATTTTGCAATCTGCTCTTGGAGTGGATCCCAGATTAGCAGCCCTTATGGAAGATACCTTCTTCTTCCACTCACTTTTGCCTTCATCTGTAACAGAGAAGCAGATTATGAGACTGAACAAAGTGTCCAGCTTTCATTTAATGTGTCTGTGACTTACTTTCTACATTAGGTATGCTGAAATGTCATCTTAAGACACACAAAAAAAAGAAAAAAAAAATTTATACATATTTTAAATTCTATTGTCATTTGTTCTAATTGTTATCTTGCTGCAGAAGAACAGGTTGCAAAAAGAACCCTCAAAACTGACATTAGCAATTTAAAATATTATTCTTCATAAGTCAAGATTTTAGGAGCAATAAATAAAATTAGGTTTTGCTAGAAAGGAATAATATTGCAGTAAAAATAGTCCTATATTATGAAAAGTCATAGCTATGGATTTGGTTTTCTCCATTACAACTTCTTTTTTTTTTTTTTTTTTTTTTAATTAAAATCTACAAAAAAATCAGTAGAAAAACGTTAGGAAATTTCATGTATATATTTCAACATGATGTTATTTGTTAAAGTAGGATACTATTTTTTTTTATTTTATTCATCATCCATCCGTCTTAAACATCCAACTGATTGTGAATTTTCCCTTTATATTTCTAGCTCTAACAATCAGTACAATTTGATGAGTCTTTTCACTGTTCCAAAAGCTTGGAAGAGGTTGGAAGACTCCTCCAGAGATTATCTAGTCCAACCCCGTCCTCAAAGAAGGTTCTGAACCCAACTTCTGACAGAAGAATTTATTAAATCATCAAAGGTGTTTCTGAGTAACAGCTATATCAATCTTAGATCACTTTCAATTGAAGTTATAGGATGGAAGCTTAACTAGTGTTATTAAGAATGAAGCATAAATGTTAAGTGATTATTGCAGCTGTTAACACAGTAGCCTGGAGATTGTGATAGAAATTAGATCTGATTTTATACATTTTTGTGTAACAAGTTTCTGTCAGGGCTTTCTGTAGATTGTAATTAATAGACATTCCCATGAAACGTCTCTTCAATTGACATACAAAGTAGCAGCCAGAACTGATAGAAAACATATTGCTTATACTGCTTTGGAGGAATAGAGTAAATTCAGTGCCAATAATTGAAAAAACCCCAAACAAATTAGCACATGAAAAAGAAGTGTATACCTGTTGGGACTCAAAACAAATATCTAAAACCAAATTAAACAAAACTGCTCTTCCATCCATTAAATTCAGAGTTAGGAGATAAGAGAAAGGAGACATGTTCAGAGACACTTTACAGAAGGTTATGTGGCAAAAAATCTTGAAAGAACTCTTTGTGAATTAAAAAGACTGCTGAAGGATAGAGTGTATGGGAGGAGGATGTTTACTTCCCTTATAAATTACTCTGAAGCTTTGCCATGAATTTATGTACAGAACAAATTGCCTTGGTTTTCATATGTTGACAGTAACATTTTTGGAGACTGACATTGCCTAGAGTAGTTTAAAATAGTTTAATTTCCAGAATAACAAGACATTTTCCTCCAAAACATGCAGCATCCTCTACAAAATGTTGAGACTACGTTTCCAAGTGAAATGTGACCAGCTGGATAATTTTCTTTTGCAGGACCCTCGTATAGCTTAGGAGTTATTATAGCGATGTAAGAACAGAATCAGCTTTCAGACCAGTGAATGGCCACTTTGTGGGTGACCAAATGTTTCTAAAATCCAGATGTGGGAGAAAGAAATACTATGCACTGAAACATACCATCTATCCTTTCAACCACATTGAAGTGAGTTGTGGTTGAGAATGGTATTCAGATCAAGACCTATCAACCTAGAGGTGCTTGATAGGCTTACTAGCCAGAATGAAATTATTTAAGTAGGTACAGACAATACTTTTGTCTTTCAGAAACTGATTCTGAGTTACATGCTGAGGGTCTGTGTATAGCTTTTTACCCATGGGATCAAGAAATAATGTTACAGTTCTATGTATGCATAGAACTTTATAACTGGGATTAATTTTAGCCATGAGTGGAGTAAGAAAATGCCAGTCTAGTTCTGATTCTAAATGACAATGTCTAAATGTCAATACTGTAGGAAATAAAGTACAGTTTCAGTCTGACAATACACGAAGAGCAAAATCTCAGGCTTAGTCAAAGCTGAATTAATTTTGAAGACAGAGGAGCAGCGTTCTGTTAAACAGAAAACAGCTATTAAAACACTGAAGTTTGTAGAAAATGTTACTCAGACAACACAGTCCCCAGGCATATCCTGGATATGGCTGATATTCTTAGAGACTTACTTACAGCTTTTTTCAACAAAATGCGATTAATAAAACTTTCCAGAAGATGGCAGGTAATTATAACTTTTCTTCATTATTTGTATTCTTTTAACATCTACAGAATTAACCAAGTGGCATTCAACACATTTAAAACCACAGTCCCAAAATTCACTAAATGCAGTCAAAAGGAATTGAACTAAAATTCAGTGGAAACACCCCAAACAGTTCCTTGCCAAGGATATACTGCTGAACAGGTTTGTATTAGAAATTAAGATTTCCTTGTTTGCACTTATTTCAAGAATCAGAACTCTTCTTGTGTTTGTACTTTCATACAGATTTTCAGAGGTCATTCAAGGCCTTAAGGGATGATCCTAGCTAATTTAAAGATGAGCCAAAATTGTTCTCTTCATATTTCTAGAAAGGACTGAAAATGCATGTAGAAGGGAGTCACAGGACAGATGGAGGAAACCCTGTATTATCTGGAAAGTCCAGAAGACTGCCACGTTTTCTTCAGCTGGGTTTCCCTTTACAAGGAGAGTTGTGTTTTGAACATGTTAATGGAATAGCTATCTGCATAACAAACCTGTCCTAACACATCCCTGACGTCCTGTAGCAGTCTGACACTGATCCCAGTGAGAACAGAATTACGCTGTAATAAAGACATTTTTTCCCTGAAAATTGAGTTTATGTTGCCAGAACTACTGCTGATTTCCATATCTGTCTGAAAATTAGTGGAAACGAGTTACAGAGGGTTTGCTGAAGTCAGTAGTCAGTAAAAACTTATTCCTATCATCTCTTTTAGTTTCACCCACACTGCCTGAAAAGATATTCCTTTCAGCCTCTTCCAACTCACTTATCTCTTCATCCTTTTATCCACAGAACTTACAACTGAACTAACTAATTTCAGACAAAATAAGGATCTACTATTTAAACTGTTGAACCTATTTTGGTCAAAAATTGGTCAGGGTGATGAAGTGAAATTTCACTTTATAGCACAGCTGACATAGCTGCAGTTGGCCAGAGATCTGGATAAAGCTTGGAAGGAAGCCTCCTGGCATGTTAGAGGAAGTCCCTGCACTTCTCTTGATGGTTGTAAGATTGGATGGAGTTGGTTTGCTTGCTTACCTTGGCAGTCCTTTACCTGGAGAGGCTGCATGAGACCGCTCCAGCTGCCTAGTAGGTTTTTCTCTAATACAACAGTGATTTAAAATACATGATGCTTCAGATAAAATAGGAAAGCCTATTCTCAGTCGTGATGAACTGGATCCATTGTCACAAAGTATTATGATAGCTTGAGATAAAACAGATGCTACAAGAGTTGCAACCCTGACTTATCACACAATGTTGAAATAAGATACACAAGAGGCAGCAAGAATAATTTCTAGAGCCACTTTTTGCTGCTGCTCTCTAGCAACATTTCTGCCACTTAGAGTATTCCAAGAACATCAGTTAAAGCATCTGAAAGTCTTTTACGTGAGACTTTACTAACATAAGTATATAAACTCTATGATTTTTGTCAACTCTGTGCAGGACAGTTGCAGAGTTATTGGTGTAGGCTCCCATTGTCCTTTCCTGATCTGTAAGCAAGAAGAGCATGGGATTTAATTAATTTCACTTGAGGTATCTAAAATGTAGGCTTTTTGTCTGAGTCTAGAGTTATTCCTTAAAAAACAGCTGAGGGAAAAAGCCTAGAAGATGTGGAAAATATAGCATGAGATTAACCAGGAGGTGGCTTAGCAGGACTAACTCAAAAAAAGATGTCTACATCTGGAGAGATGAATCCTATCCTTGGAGTCCAGCTTCAGAACATGCCAATGCTTCACATGCGTTCAAACTCTCTGTCGGTGTTAAGTAGTCCAGGCATTATTATTTCAATGAAAGAGCCTTATAGTGTCATAAGCCTGCCTCAGCAGAGCTTTTCAATCATTTGAAAAGCAGCATTAAACAGAAATATCAAGAACATTAGATCAACCAGTTTTCTCTGTGTGATCTCACAGTGACTACCTTTCAACAGCTGTTTCAACAGGTAACAAAGACAGTAATTCAAACTATCAAGTACAACGCAGCTTTTATAAGAAATCAATTGTTCTGGATGCACTTAATCTTGAAAGATGCAATTTATTTGATTACCAGTAATTTTTTAGAGATTAGTACTGAAATAGCTTCCCAGTGCTAATCTTTATTTTTGCTTATAACAAAGTCTTAAATATGACATGACAGATATTGATAACTACCATAATATTTCTGTGATAGCTATATCACAAACTTTGATATAATTATTCTCACTTCATTTTATTGCCATTGCATTCTTTTAGTTTTATATTTATAGTTGTGTTTTTATTTTTCACCACAGCTAAATGATTTGCCTAAGGTCATGCAACAAAGCAGAGAACTGCACCTCCATCTCTCAAACCATAAGCAAATGTCTGAGCACTTGTCAAACAGGAAAAAAAAAAATAAATAAAAATAAATATATATATATATATTCTTCTGCATTGGATGCCTTTAGAAACTATTAAGACTTTTGCTTAGAATCTTCAGAATTTCTTTACAAAAACTTAAGAGAAACAGAACACCACCCCTCTTTTGTATTTTATTCGTTAAAAGCTATTAAAAAAAAAGTAATATCCTGAAAAATATCAAGCACAGTATAGAAAGAGAGGAACTGTGTCTGGAATTTTGTGAGTGGCGTGTGTGGGCAGGCTACGCCATTTACACTAACCAGTGTTGGTCAATGTGGATACACTGAATCATTTCAAAAGTAAATGCTTCAATGAGTACTTTGTTATTCTGAAGGGTAGACCAGCCAATAACCACATGATCCCATCCTGTGTTCTTGGCAGTCTGAAACTTGAGTTCCTGCATATAGCAAAGTATAAATATCTCATTCAATAAAAATTAACTGAAGGCTTTCAAACCTTTTTTTAATAAAAGACTTTTGGATTTGGTTCTTTTCTATTGAAATCTTCAAGTCATGTTCTTCCCTTCAACCAAAGGAGTCAATCTCCTGAAGTTGAATAAATAAATAAATAGAGAGATAATTTTTTCCCTACTGCCTGTACCCCCATTTGTGGAGTTTAGAAGATGATAAAAGACTGTGTCAGAACAAGTTTGCATGCAAGAGTGTACATCTTTTTTAAAGTCAGAACCATCTGTATCAGTAAAAAACTCACTACCTCCCTCATTTAGCATTGTTGTTGGCTTACTGGATACTTGCGAAGCTACAATCACATAGATCAGACAATCCTAGTGAGCTAATCCAAATACATCACTCCTCTGTAGTTATATTTGAAAGGTAAAATGATATTAAACCTGAAACATTGCCGACTTCTTGACAGAGGTGTTGAAATCTGAGGCAGATAAAAATCGTTGAAGGGGAAGAGGGAAAATAAAACATAAAGGGAATGGAGATGAAGATTAAGTTTTCATGGGGAACTTGCTTCACTGAACTCTGAATTGATATGGTAAATTACATTAACATCTGATACAGATGCACATTAATTTTGGTGGTAAGATTAAATCCATATGTAGTTACCACTCTACCATACAAGCAATGTAGATATCTCTGTGTTGGGTGTTCCAATGAGAAGGCTCCCCATTCAGCTAATTATATCCACAGAAGAGAGGTTGCCTCCACTAACATCAATTAATCTCTTGGGAGGTCTGCTGTGGCCTTCCTTTTGTTGGCCTGACAAAGGCAATAACTTAATTGAGTTTCATTCTTAGCTTCTGTGATAACCCAACTTTTGGAAGAAGTTTCTTTCTTCCTGTTCTTCGTATCAAAGATTTTTAAACGTTAACTTAAATTTTTGGGCAGTTTTCACTGTGAGGTCTAGTTTTCAGCACTTTCTGAAAACCTAACTCATAATATTAACGCTACCAAAATCACTGTAAATATTAGGCCTAGTAACACAAGCAATAACATAAGCTGGAAGGGTCCAGCTGATGGTATAACAACCACATTCAGTTCACAAGAGGCATTTGTTAGCCAAGTGAACTTCTCAGAGGATGTGGGTTACATCATGTGTTCACCCAAAAAGTCAGTACAGTCCACTAACATGAGATTTCTGCAGAGATGCCATTGATTTTAGGATGCTGATGTTGATGATGCAGATGAGAGTCACTCAGCAAAACCCACAGCTGCCACTGCCCCCATATCCAGAAAGATCTGGTCCCTAACATAGAGTCTTTCAGCTGCTGGACAACTAGGTAGGATCTTCTGAAGGGCTGGGCAACCCATGTTACTTATATGGTTAAGTCAAGGACAGGACAGAGAAAGGCATGGGAGTCTAAGCCACTTATGCAAAGGAAGGTTGAAGGGAAAATGAGGAGAGGCCTCCAATAACTTGACCAAGGTGGGGACATTTTAATGTCAAATTCCTGGACCTTTCTGGCCATTATAAGAAAGGGAAGTCTAAGCAGCAGCAGTTCAATGAGATTAAAGCACAAGACTGCTTCCCCTGAAGGTATTTTGTGGTACACATATGCTGTCTTGACTCCTATTGAAAACAGACATGGTCACTTCCGCCGAAATCTTCAAATGTTTCAGAAGCATAAACATGTTGAAGGGGTTGAGTTTTACTATGTGAACACTAACTATTCAGGTCCTTGAAGTATATGAAATATTCAAAGGCACAAATATGTGACCAGGCTTTTCCATTTGTTTAAGATGGAGTTCAGACATTATCAAGATGTTTCTGTCATTATCATGTATAAATCAGTCCTCTGCATAGAAAAAACTGCTTCCCCCTCCCCTCTTGCAATCCACCTCCTGTATGTTCTCCATAAATGTGCAGTGATCCTTGCTTGCTTCTGCCTCTGCTGGGTGGAAGAACACTCACTCAGGAAGGCACCAGTACCATACCCAGTGCTGTTTCAGACCCTCCTCTCAGAAAATAATTCATTGCTCTA
Source organism: Athene noctua (assembly GCF_965140245.1). NCBI lineage: Eukaryota > Metazoa > Chordata > Aves > Strigiformes > Strigidae > Athene > Athene noctua. The sequence continues at coordinate 78,514,914 of NC_134039.1, forward strand.
ACACAATGACGCAACTGTTTTCCAGACAGTTCTCTTGGTTTTCATATCCCACAGAAAGAGGTCGGCTTTAGCTCCTTACATGAGTCATACACCAGACAGGTAGATGATAACCCTTTCCTGGTTGACTTGTGATACTGTATTTTACCTTTACTGCTTCCCCTCCTCTGTGACCATAGCTTGGTGAGTATGAAGACCATGCTGAGCTAGGCGCAGCATGTTCTCTGTATTGCCCTGTCCCATTCAAAATGACACTGAGAGTTACTACTGCCTCTTACCCCACTCACTATGGCTCTGCAGACAGAAGCTGAGTATCTTCATCAGCATGTTGCTACACGTTACTCTGTCTCCTCAGCTAGGCTTTTAATAGCACAGATCTTTTACTGTAATAAGATTAAATAATATCTGCAGAGAAACAGCTTCACTCTTGTCATCATGGAGTATCAGTGTAGAGTTTGAATGCATCTACACCCACTGGTATAGCCGTACAGCCAGCTGTGCTGCTTAATGTATGGAAGAAGGACACAGCTTTTGGGAAGGGTTCTTTGATAATTCTGACCTGTTACTCCAGTTCTGCAACAAACAGGGTTTTTTTACGGCACCCAGAGGTCTTCTTTTTAGACAAATAACAAATAACTTTTTTTTTTTTTTTTTTTCCCCCTATTCTTACAGCTGGCTGTATGATGGTAAGTATTGACAAATGAAAGATTGCTTCAGGGTTGTTTGCTTGATATGGATCAGACGGTATTTCCACAAGGAAGATTCCTCTTAGGAGAAAGAGGCTTTTTACAAGAGCAGAAGCTCAGGATTCCAGACCAGTAGCAAGCTTATTGCAGTGTAAATAGGATTGTCCTCACGCTGAGAATTTCTCATAAATTTATTTTGAATAACAATAATAATAAGAAAAAACATTATCCTTTCTGTATAACAGAACAATATGAAACTTCCAAAGCAAATAGGAAGAAATAAAATCTTTAAATAGGAACAAAAAACATTTTCTAATAAAAATAAGGCCTCAAGCTACAGCAGAATACCTCTCAGATACCTCTCCAAAATCTTATCATTTGCATTATTCTTTCTAAGTTATGGTGGAACAAATCCAACTCATAAAGTCAAAACATATTATACAAATATTTATTTAGAAAAGATAATATGAAAGACAAGTATATGAAGAAGTGGTGTACCATCTTTAAAGCTTCAGAAAATTAATGGAAACCAGGAAGAAAATTTTTTCATAGACAGATTATTAAATGTTATTCACTGTGGAGCTTTCTTCATAATATCAACAAAAGCAGCTAGCAGCGGTTACTATCAGTGACAGTAACGCAGACACCTTGGCTGTTCCAACACACAATTGTACATGTTATACTGTTCCAACATAGAATACATACATATTATTATTTATATGTACTGCGTGCACACTTAAAAGTCCTACTCAGGAGTGTAGATCCTAAATACCGTATAAACAAAAGAATTTACCACAGAACTATGTTCCTAAACCTCTTTGCTTGTTTGTAGATGAGAAAACTCAAGAATTGTTTGGATGCAGCAGGATTTGCTAATAAAGTCTGGTGTGATCATTGCAACATGTTTCATGAGAACTAAGTCTACCACAAAGATACACACGGAACTTGTACAAAGATAAAGTACAGAAATAATCCTGTGAAGCAATGAGTAAAAAATCCACTGTTGTATCTTACCTAACATCAGTATGACTTAACATTTGGCAGGAAATAGGCGAATTATGCATGCCCTATCTACTTTGTCACAAAACCATCAAATGCTGCTGAATTATTTGTAGTCTTGCATGTTTTACTTACTTTGGGATTTCCAGAAATGGCATTACCAGGTCAGCCAAGACCTTCCAGCTAAAAAAGTGACATAATTCCTGGAAGTTACATTTTCTGATAATCACATTAAAACATAACACTGTCTTTTATTACATACCTTTCACTCCATAGAACCACAAATTGCTCTGCAGGTTGTTTATGTATCTTTCCATATGTATAAGGATAGTGAATGTGACATCTCCTCTCTGCCATCAGCATTACATACCATGTTTAGGAAAGGAAATTAAGAGTAATGTAATCCAATGAAATTACAGGGCAATTTTGCATAGGAAGAATGTGATCACTCAAAGACAATTTATCTAGGTCATCAAGGAAAAGGCTCTGCAAACATTTCCCATAAGTTCTTTTCTGATATTTCAGTCAAGATCTACTTTTTCTAAAAGACAACATACAAGAAAAAGTGTTTTCTTATCATCTACTCCAGAAAAATATTATACCTCTCATTTCCTTCCTACATACTTGGAAATATCTCCATCAAATATAAGACTTACACTATGAAATCTAACATGATGGCAGCTGAAATTAATGTGGCTGCAAAGTTTGTCTGTCAGTCCAGAGTTTCTGAAGTTCTTCTGGATACATTTCATTTTTAGAATTGCACAAAGCATTTTCAAAGAGGACTTCACAATCCACACAAGGATGCTTACTAGGCAGGGGAATACTTGGGTAATAAGTTAAAGAATATGTTCTTTTGCATTGCTGGATGTAAAATTCAATGTCTGGAGCAGAAACGTGGCTTTTGTGGTCAAGGCTGTCACTGTGAGTTTAATGAATAGTCCCCAAACGTTTTGTTGTTAAGCTTCATTTGAAAAACACACCTGGTAACAGCAAATAAGTGCACTGATAAGTTTAATAGCTTACAGTATTTCACTTAGCTTGAGGCAGAACTGTTAAACAATTTTATTTTTTAAAAAAACCCAACTTTTAGCAAACCTGTGCAAGAATCCCCTTACTGTATCCAAATAAACCTTAACTACCAGTCTTTCCAGCAATCTGGATAGAAAGATAGTGAAAATGATTGGCTAATGTCTTCCAGGTGCCTTGTTACTTGCTAAAGAGCTGTGTAATGGGGTAGGTGTCAGTAGTCCCCAAGAGTGATGTGTTAGGCTCCTGAGAGCTCAGGGAACTGCTGCAACATTGGAGAGATATTGGGAAAACAAGGAGTGACTAACCAAGGTGGTATAGAAAGGTCCTGCAGACACATTTGGAGGAGCTGTGGGCAGGGAGGAATGTCTGCAAGTCTGCGGTGTGCTGCTGTCTGTCATGACCTGGATTGGGAGCCCAGAGACTCACAATGGTTCTGTGATCCCCTCGGATTAAATTAAGGTGAAACAACACCAAACGACCAGCTAAAATGTTTTACTTGCGGTAGAAAACTATTTAAACGTGGAAAAAGATAATAAGGAATGTGATCTCTTATAAATTTATAAAAAAGGAAAGATAAAGAAAGGAGTGAAAGATAGTCAAAGAAATCCGGATCACCACCCCTGGATCTAGCGTTGTCTCAGGTCTGGTAATCTTGAGTGGTGGGTGCACACACAGCAAAGTTTTCTGTCACCTTTTAAGTTCATGTTATCAGCTGATTAGCATACTGGACAAGGAGAGGCAGGTATTCCACAAACGCATTTCCATGAGAGATGAGGAAAAAGGTGGAGCATGGGTTCTGCATGTGCATTGAGGGGGAATGGGGTGCACCACCCCTCGTCCAATTGAGTCAGTGGTCGTAGTCACCCTGCCCACCTTTGGCTTTGCCTCTGTTCCCACAGATTTTTGCTCATTTGATGCTTTTTGAGCAACCATCCAGCTTCTGGTGCAGAAATGCTCACCTCTTACCAGTTCTTATCACATCTTCAATGGTGAACTTGGGAAGTCATTAGCAAGGCCTGCATGGTGTCTGGTGGTCACAGTGGAGCCACATAGTATAGGGTTTACACAATGAAGCCAGTGATTAGCAGTCCTTGTGCTTGAGGGAAAACATTTGGTTTCACTCAGTCCATGTTTCCCCCCTTCGAGGTTTAAGGAGTTTGTCAATACAACTGCGAGGGAGTGGGGGATGCATCCTTCTATAGGCTCCCGCTTCCTTGGGTGACATTCCTTAGGCTATTCACAAAGGCCACAACTTGTCTTTGAGCTTTTCCATGTCAATGAATGTTTGAGGCATTTCTTCCTTCAATTCCTTACACTGTTGGACAGGAGTTACCCTCTTGGTCTACCAGAAAGGATGAAGGCAGTGATGTCAGGGCTGCAGCCGATGACAGTTTTCGCTCCTCTCTTGCCATGATCTTAAAAGAGCCAGGTTCACTCAGCAACATGCTCTTACTGTCATCAGCCCTTTCCCCAGGCTCAGTGAAGGGGAGACAGGAGGCAGATAGCACAGCTAGAGGATACAGTCATGGTGAGTAAGGAGAATGGGCTCTGTTCTCTGGCTCTGTGAGCAAGCTGTGTGGCTCAGATCACATCCATGCATAGCTGTGGCCACGGATGAGTTCCCTTCAGCCAAAGCCAGTGCATCAGCTTTTTCTATACCGCTTATTATAAATAGTCCCTAGTGCAAGTTATACCCTAAATTGTGTCTGGACATTGTCTTGGAGAGTGCCACTTGGCAGGCTAACATGCTAAATCTCCCTTCTCTTCTTGTCTTGCCTCCTCGCCCCAGTTAGGAAAGCCTTTTGTAAGGGTACCTTTTTAGGTGCAGGTATTGAACCAGCATTGCACAGATTTTCAGGTTACTTTAGATCTCAGTGAGGATTTGCTTCAAAAATACCATGCCCTTCTTTGCTGATAACAACACAAATGTCATACAGCTTCTGGCACCAGTCAATTTAAGAATTTCCAACTCAAGTAAATCTTATATAGCTAATTAAAACACCATCTCATAGGATTAATTAAATCCCCTACATAAAATTACTGCACATAGGTCTTTCTAACTGTCAGATTAACCCTGCCTGATGCAATTAAGTTGGAAGATGAAATTGTATTCAAATCAAAAGTAGATTTTAGGTACTTTATAAAAACACTGGACACTGATGAATTTGTAGCAGCAGGTAGCTATAATTAGTGTAGGATTCAGGGTTCACCAACTCATTAATTTAAGACATTTTAATCATTTTTTAATTTTAAATTATTGATGCAAAAAGAAATATTTTCTGCTTTAAATCATCTTTAAATCTTACTTAATATTTCTGTAGTATGTTAAGTACATGACAGTGTCTAAGGAAAATTCTCCTTGAGTTAAATGAGCCTGGTATCAGAATTTGCAATGCAGAGTTAAAGTCACTGGGCCAGAGTCTCTGGTGTGTTAGTGTCAGTGTGTGCTACACATCCTAACCAGTTTAGGGACTTCATGGATCTGGACATAGTGCTGAAATGTCTTAATCTTGATGTATTTATACTCTGTAAGGTGGGAAATACTACTATCCCCATTCTGTGTATCGAATTAGACAAAAGGAAACTAGAATTTGATTCTTCAGAGTGTTAGCCAGTTACTTCTCTCTGAAATATTGAAATGACACACTTAAATGTCTTTACGTACCAATGCTTAAATGATTGATGGGGTCTCTTTGAAAAGCCCTGACTGGGTGTATTCTCCTGAATGCTAAATCAATGCCCTATCCATCCTTCTTAGTCCAGAAATACTGTAGAGTGCTTTAAAGTAGATGAAACAAAGGAATCTCGTTTTGGAAGTGGGCCCTGCCACTGTTTGTCAGCTGACATCAGATGATGTTAATCTCCCCAGTTTCAGTTGTCCTGGATAAGAAAGCCTAAATCTGAAGAGGGAATGGTAGGGCAGAGCAGACAAGTGTGGCCTGTAAATTTAAAAATGTAAGTGACCACTCTGCAACTTTCACTTACTGAGTTGCTTTTATAACAGCTTTTTTTTTTTTTTTTTTTTTTTCTATTTTCCTTCACATAATATTGCAACGTGTCTTACTACATGCTGAGCTGGCTATAAATCCCTGATATAAAATATGTTTATCTTTTTAAGGAGCATGGAAATGTAATGATATGGACATACAGCCTCATGTGCTTACTAAGGTGAATGGAATGTAACTGCTTAAACCTTCAGGTCAATCTGTACGTGCCAGTGAAAAGAACAAAACTTCACATCGTACCATTCTTCCCCCACTCTTTAAAGGAGAGCTGAGACTCCCTCAGTGTCTGGTGGTGTTTATATTATTTTCGGTTTCATCAGCATTCATGTCACATAGGTAGGTATTTCAGCTTTCATTATAAACTTTAATGAACCGTGTTCCTACTCTTGGTGATAATGACTTTCCAGGCTTAATGATAGGAAAGTCCTAGTGAGTTATCAAGCCTATCTCCCAAAACCGTTCCCTAGAGTACCTTTTAATTTAAGAGTCCCAAGTAACAGAGTCTCTACAGCTTCCCTTGGGAGACTTTGCAGATCGTTTAGTTTGCTCTCAGGAGTTGTTCTGGATGTTCATCCCAGATCTTCATATCCTTAAATTAATCCAGTTACTTCTTTAAATCAACCAGAACTTTTATTATGGAGCTGACAATCAGAAAAGGAGAAGAAAGAAAATGAAAGAAAATATCTAGCAGGAAATGACTACTGTGTATGGCCACTTCTGTCTGCTGTTTCTCCATCCAGGTATGTCTACACCCCTCTTTTCTACAGCATCTATGAACAATTTCAAGACTGCTTTCTGGGAAAAGAATATTTGCATTTATCATAATCACTGGCTTTCTTCCAGGTAAACAATGTAAAGTGTCTGCATGCCACCATGAGGGACAGACACATATACTTTGGTGACGCTTTTAGATGAGGAAAGAGAAAGGAGGCTCAGTGGCCAGTTTTCTCTTTGCAGCTTTCCACAGAGGTGCTACACACAGGGGCTTGTCTGTGGAGCAAAGAGCCCTGTGCTCCCGGCAGCTTCAGGGGGAAAATGGTGTAAGAAACAGTCTCACGGTGAACTCTATCTCAACACAAGACAGAATCTAAATGATGGTCTATGCCTGAATTATCACCAAACCGACAGAGAAATTCTAATTTTACGCCAACACAGTTGTTTTCTTCGCTGACTCTGATTAGAGAAGGACAAAACTGATTATTCTGAGCTTCCTTGTTTACCCCTGCCCTTTTTGTGTCACCTGTGAATTTTAAAAATTTAATTAGCTAATCCAGCTGTTTGGGACTTCACATTATCACACAGTAGCAGCCACATAAATGATAAAATTTACAATTTAAGTTTCATGTACTTTTCTGAAATATTGTTTCTGTTGTCATATACTCATTCAGATCAGTACATGACATACGATGTCTGAGGTATAAAGGAGAAACTATTTAAAACAACAATTCAGAAAAAATACATGCTTATACAGTGCCCTAAGACAGCAAGGGGCTAATTTGACAGAACTGAATAAAGCTGGTCAGAATTTTTTTTTTTGATAGTGGGAGATTACTTGAAAAATATCTGTTTATTGAACTGGATTATTTTTCCTAAAGGGCTTCATGTTTGAACTTTTCCCAAGGGAAACTTCTTCAGGGAAGCATCCTGAGCAAAGTTCAGTTGGATTTTTTATGCTGGATCTTCCATGGCCTTGGGAATTTGATGTATCCTTTTCTATTCAACTCTACTTTTCTTCCCACCCCCTTCTCCATTAATTAGTGTAACTCACATAAAAAAGGTAAGGGAAACTGTCTCAATCACCTTTATAAACAACTTTGAAGTAAAAAAAAAAAATATTAAAAATATTGCAGTAGAGGATTTACAGTATAACTTAGTGGTACAATCTAGTGGCTCTTTTGCCAAGACTTGCTAATCATTTCTTTGTAAAGGAAGAGTTTCTATAATTTATGATGAAGATCTACCTTTCTTATGAATCTTTGGTATGTAACACTAGTAACACTAGGATTATTTTTCAGAGGGATCACTCTGAATTTATCTGCTTTGTTTATAAATGTCCAGTCTTATTTTAAATGATGTAATATTTTGGCCTCAATATTTTGTAACAAGGAATCACAGATCCCTTGTCATTTGCCTGAATAGAGCTTGTTCTTTTGCAATTTTCTTCCAGGAACAGAGGAAAAAGACAAAAATATTTTCAGAAAGCTTGAAAATGGAGACTTCAGCCTCACATCACTAGCTCAAGATGTCAGACTGGTTCAGTTATCTGTCCAAGCTTTTTGATTCTCACCTCAATCAAAGCCAAATGCTAAAAGTTTTGAAGTTCACCATTTCCTGCTGTGACTGTAAGATTTTTTAGAACATCTTATGCCCTTTTCAGTGCAAACAGTTTGCTGAGCTATCAAGCTGAGCTACCTTATGAAGAAAGGTTTTGCAAGCAGAAAAATCACTGTATCTGAAATAAAGTGTCAGATAAATCAACATGACAGCTATGTGGAGTGACAGAAATCCAAAGACTTTTTTGAGTCTGAAGTCTATTTCCATGTATCCTCCTCTGTCTGATATGACATTAAGTTGCTGTGTATAGATAACCTGGATAAGTGATCTAACATCTGTGATGTGCAACACACAGCCCCTGTAGAGTGACAGCTGCAGCAAGAAATAGCTGACTTCTACCAAATGAGGGTCACTAAAGATGTAAATCAGTATCAGGAAACAGGAAAGAATGGTAATGAAAGGGAACATTAACTGCATCAAAAGCACTCTTAAATGCTCTTATTCAAAAAATTTTCACCCTTTTCTAAACTTATGGATTCTATTATAGCTAAACTGAAAAACTGTGTTGACCCTGTCACAACCACTTGCACAAATTTTAGTTAACCCATTTTAATGAACCCTAGTGATGTATATTAAATGTTATGTATGGACTACATATTACATTTGAATGAAATTGAAGCTGTGCACTTTATACTGGTACATTTGTGAAGAACATCTGCAAAGATGTTATTGCTAGATGTGTGCCTTGCTGCTCTGGTAATCCATCATGGTTCTGATTTCTCTGTTTCTAGATGGTGCATAAGAAGAGCAAGGTGATGGCTGCCAGGACAGTGTGACCATATTTCCACGATTCACTCAGACTAAGTCTTTTTTTTGACATTTCTGCCTGTTTGTTTTGATGTCATTTGTTGTTACTTTATTTTTAACAGGCAAGAAGATCAGGGTTGTCTCTTCAAGACAAAAAAGGTCTGAACTAAACAAACATTAGTGTATCAAGGCTGGTTTGTTTTGCACTGTAGTTTCAAGAGAAACCAGGGTTTCATTATGCATTTTGACTTGGTGATGCAAACTTGTTTCTCTGAGGAGTTTAATACCCAGTTGCTTAGAAACAATCTTCAAAAAAGACTTTTCCTGCTAGATCAAACTGCGGAAAAAAAAAAACCAAACAAACAAACAAAAAAAAAAACAGCAACAAAAAAACCAACCATACAAAGAAAAGCCCCTCGATGATTCTAGAGAGTCAAAAAGAAGGCAAGTGTAATGATAGCAGAAAAAAAATAGCATTGCCATAATTAAGATAATCCTGTGATTGCCGCTTACAGTGACATGGCAGATAGCACCAGGTAAATGTGAGTATTTCTCTTCCTTTCTGGGCTAGATAAAAGACATGTGCCTGCCAATGGACAGAAAAAGATCACTTTCACAATGGGCCAGTTACTTAGGCTGTTCAGTGCACAGCATACGTTGCAAGTTGCCTGATGCTCTAAAGCAATATCTGGTTGAACCAGACAATAACTTCAGTCCACGTTGTGCTATCCAGCCACTTCACATATATCTCCATGACAAAGCACAATAAAGCACTCCACCAACACAAGTGTGACATACTCATGCTTTGTACATATTCAAACACTGGCACTCAGTAGGAAGAGTTATGACCCACAGGTTAAGACTGGCAAGGAAAAAGAGCCCTTGCAGACCTACAAAGAATAACCATCTGGACAAGTCTGCCTCCAGTAATATTGAATCTTCATCTGGGCTGTGGTTAAGTACTGTCTCTCCATAATAGCAAATTCTTCAGCTCAGTGAAGTATCTCCAGGCAGTAAGATCCTGCTCACCTGAGGATTTCAAATGACTACTGACATTGCACATTTTTTATTCAAGGAGTAATTTCTGTAGAACTTTGTGGGAGCTTGAACCTTTTTGCACCTTCATTGTCTCACCCTACCCATGATCTGCTCCTGTGGTGACTCACAACCCTGACTCTCATGAGCAATGAATGTAGTAGTTGAATGAATGAATGATGTAGTTTCAGCAAGTTCCCTCTTGGCAAAGTGGCCTGCAAAGCTGTTTCAGTGACCCTCCTGTTTCTGCTTCATCAACAGGACTCTGGTTGATCTAGACCTTTGCTTACTATGGACTCTCCATCATCATAGGAGATAGGATTTGCATTACTATCTTGTTATCATCCCAAGACAGATATAACTAAATGTTTAGAGACTGAAATAACCAAAAGCTTTCTTAAAGTACATTGTATCCTAGGAAAAATTCCTGGCAACCATGAACACAAAGAAATAACTCAATGCCTGCTGCTGTGCTGCTTGGCACTATAGGGGAGTGAGGGAACCAACTACTGCAGGAGATTGGAGGATGACCAGACCGTTTGGGGATTGCCAGCAAATTCCACTATGTCGCAAAATTTTATTACAGGCAGGGAGCTGAAAGAAACAGTATAATTACAATGAAAAAACAATTCTCTTTTTAGTTCACATGCAATACTCATTGATTGGCGCAAGGTATTTGCAACATGTTGGTGCTTCATATTATTGACAGTTAAGAGAGGTATGGAGAGATATAAGGAGTGATTTGTAAACTTTCAGACAGGAGGTACTTACCTTGCACTCACTGTCAAAAAATTTTAGGTAATATTGCCTATTATTTATCCCTTAAGTGATTTGCTTACTGTAATATAGGAAGTGGGATTCTAGCCTGTCTAAAACTGATCAAAAAGAAAGACGGGAAAGAATAAATATGGGATTATTGTTCTTCTCATAAAAAAGGTATTTTCTGGATATACTATACTGAGGATAGCTGCTTAAGGGACTTCTGCACATCCAGTGAGGTGAAGCATGAAAGCTGATCTTTTAGAGTTACTTTTTTTTTATTGAACTCTTGGTCACAAATTGCCCTTTATTCTACATGTGTCTCTGATTGTTATTGTTCAGGACAAAGATATCTCGAAGTCTTTGGTGAACAGGTAGATTCAAATTTGCTTCTCTTCCTTCTTTTTCAGTAACAGATAAATACAACCTGTGAACAATCACCTAAGCTAGAATTTTAAATATAGAATTTCTGAAGGAAGATGGTCTATCATTCTTCTGTTTAATACCCCTAGTGTGTAGGTTCTCATTTCATATGAAGCTGTAGCTAAAGTGTAAAACAACATAGATCATATAAAATGCTTTCAATGGATTATAAAATATTACTCACACAATGACATATTTTCTATGTTAACATTTTTACAGCACTGCAGGAGTCAGTCAGAATCAAGGAAAGGGGCTGACTGGGCAGAAGGAAAATGAAATTTTAATGAATAATAAGAGAGTAAGTTAAACTGCAGTTATTTAGAAATTAACACCTTTTGCTGCATTAATGGATCAACTAATAGATCAAAGGTTTGTAAATGTCGAGATAAAGAGGTGAATGTCTGTGTCATTAAATGCTGTATTTATTTCTGCAAACACAGATTATCAAACCAGAAGGATTTATTGTAATAGTGTATACTTCTTCCTAACAGACCATAGGATATTTTTATTTAAACTAGAACATCACATTTAAAGAGAGAAGAAAAACAACAGCAAAACAAACCACAGAAAAAGCTTCAATTTTTTTGCCTTAATCCTTCAAAACACTAGAGAAATCCTTAAAATGAATAATTATCCTGTTAATACTCTCCCTAAGCAGATATTTGTTAGGCTGCACTGCTGGGTCACAGTCTGCTGGACTGTGGGCTACAGACTGGCAACTCTGGGACATTGAAAAGGCATAAACATAGCCATAGATATGGCTTCTAAATAATCCAGCTGCTTAGAAGTACACGTTCATTTTTAGTGTCTTGCAAAATTCCAGGAAAACCTTTTTGTCTGTATATTTATTGAGGTTAAGCAGAAATAAAGGACAAGAGTGTAAGATTTCTTACTGAAAGAAACCTCATGGTAACTTTTCCCTTCTGACACCCTCAGGAGATTCTACTAGCATTCCCAGAATTCTTAACACTATAAACTAGAAGATGGATGGCCACTGTATATATTGCTTATACCAAATTTATTAATGGCACATAATTTTTCAAATAACTAATTTTTGATAATAACAGAAATATTATGATTTCTGAAAATGCATAAAGCCTTTACACTGCCTTTACCACCATTTCTTCAGCACATCAGAGGATTCTTTGAGGTATATCAGTGTTTTTCATGGTGCCTAAAATATTTCTTCTTTGTCTCCTCAGAGCCCTGGATTCAAGTGATATCAGCCAATTTAATATGAGTTTGCTTGGCTAGTTCTCAGTTGCATCACTGGATATGAAACTGGGAACCTTGTTCCCCATCAGTGTTTTTTGTGTTTCTGTGAGAATATTGCATGTTTCCAAGCAATAACATCAACACATTGTACACTGCATTGAATTTTTCATTCACTGAACTTCAGCCTTAAGAATATTAAAAGTAATATTACCTCCTTAGTTCTTCTCAGGAGTCTTTGCTTCAGTCACATCTTGTTTGATGTTTGTGAGCTAAAGTACAGTTAAGTATCATGCTACTTCTTTACATCCAAGTGTCTCCGACAGTTTTACAAATGATAGCCGGCTTTGGTCTTTCATCGATTTTGTTACCCTTGATATTTTTTGTATGGTAAATGATCTATACTAAATATTCAATGTGAGGGGTGGTGGAAGCATTAGCAGAAAAGGCAAAAACATCCCTCAGAAAGTCAAGATCTGATTTGGATATTGGTTGTACAATTTAAGCATGTTCATCTTCCTGAGACACACCTGACGCTGAGTCCAGTTCAAAGGCTTCCTTGGTGATAAAGACAAAAGGTAGGATGGTCCTTTCCCTTGCTTGCTGAGGTACAGAGGGTCTTTCCCAGTCAGTACCTCCTCTGAAAAGCTGTCATTGTCAATGATTACTGCGGCTGGAGGATGAGTGACTGCCAGCAGTAGATTTTTTGCGTAGTCCTGCTAGCAGGAGCTACAGCCCATGCTCTGGCTTCAAGTCTGAATTCACAGATCAGCCACATCATGTTTAACCTTGGGATTGAGAAGCAAAAAATTCTCCTCTGTTTTACTAATTGGCTTCTACAACTATGGCTTCAAGATGTTAAAAAAGCCCAAAACACACAAACAGAAAACCTGTCTGCAACTTCATTGGCTTTATTATTGCCCTGAAGTGTCTTTTATAGGAGAAATAGCACCTGATGGAAGGAACTTACTTCTGTCTGACCAATGCTGACAGTTAATTTGAAAGACTCACTTGACAATAAAGGTCAGAAATACATTTAATAGCTTCTAGTCAGAGCTGCTGATGGTCAAGGGCTCTTCTGGTCTGAAGTTTGTTTCACTTCTATTAGTACTAAGATTTCTCTGATATCATATTTATGGACAACAAGGTAATAAAGATGTTACTCTCTTAGTGGTAAGCTACAAGAGACCTACTCTAAAAGGCCACCCAGTGACCTAAGTCAATTCACTATTTGTACTAAGAATCTTAAACTCAACCAAACAAACAAAAAAAACCCCCAAATTCTATTTTTCTGCCCCTGCAAAGAACAGGCTGATGTCTGACAGTAAACAAGGGAGGAAATACTTTAAGTCACAGAATATTACAGTATCATAAGTAGGGAAAAATAGCCCCTCGTCTCAGCAGTTGAATTAGGGTTGTATCTCAGTGCTTTTGGAGCCACATCCTAGGAAATTTGAAACCCACATGAAACTTACTCATTGACAAACACATTTGGGAAAACATTTTTCATTTAGGAATATTGTACATGGAGTCTACTTCTATACTACCATCTCCATAAATTTATGTTAATGTCAAATTTTATCAAATTAAAATAAAACACAATCAATCTTTTACTTTGGTATTGTAAAGAGGTTAACTATGCAGAGTATAGAAGAAAGGTGGTCCATGGGCAGGAATTAAGACAAACAAACACTTGTAATGCTTTGATCAGTGATCCATATGCATTGAGTTTCAATTACAGATACCAAATTTTATCTTAACGTGTTTGAATATATATTTAAGTCACATTAAAGAGAAATTTAATACCACCACTTTATCATTAAACAGAAAAAAGAGATTTTCAGAAAACTAGTAATGGTTCCAAAATCTTGAAGGATTTTATTAAAAATATTCTTGTTTTCGTTTTTTCATATTTTTCCCTAAAGTGTTATTTTGGAAGAAAATATTTGAATCAAAATGGGAAACAGTTGTCAGAACTCCAGTTATAGCAAACAAATTAAGCCTGTTAACTAGTCTGATAAAAATAGATTTGGGACAGTATGCTCTATGTTATAATTATAGACATGTTTACAAATATATGAAAAAAAAAAAGAAAATATTTTTTCCATTAGTATGTTTTATAATACATAATACAATGGAATAACACGTTCAGTTGAAAATTTCACCATGTTTCAGAGAGCACCATTATTACAGCTTTAATACGGATGTTTAATCATTAACATTCTTGTCTGAAATAATAAAAGAATATGAACCCAGAAGAATTTTAGAACTTTAACAGCTTCTAAATCTCATCTTTCAAAGAACTGTTGACTTTCTTGACTTCCAGCTGACAGAAAGGAAGTGGACAGAATAAACTTCCTCAAATAGTGATTGGCGTTTATTTAAATCAGAATGCCAAAGCAGCCACAGTGAATTTCCCTACACAATTCCAGAAAGACTAAGAACTGCTCAACTAGGGAGTTAAACACATCTCCAGGAAAATAAGTTATTAATTCTATAATAAGAGAAATCAATTTTAAAGTTTAAAAAAATTTCTCAGAAACTGAATTTTTACATAGTTGGTATGGAATTGATATTGATATGCTTGATTTATTTGAAACTGTGGCAATGATGAAGTTAAATGGAGTAGCATGAAGTTCAGGAAAAGAGTTAAATTACAGTTTCACACAGTTCATTAAGAACAGTTGAAGAAAGGATGTATAGTAGTCACTATTTGTGTAACCTATTAAAATGTCCTAATTGAATTATTTACCTGAACCTTTGACTACTTGGATCATTATTATTATCTCTCTTAGGCACAAAGACTATTACAGACATGTCCTAACTGCTAACTTGTGTTGTAACAAAGAAAAATTAGCTAATAATAAAAATAGGTTTAAAACTGCTCTGCATTTGACAGGCAGAATTTATATAATATAAATTGTTGTGTTATTTTAAGTCTATGCATATACTACTTATATCCTATTCCTGCCAAGCAAGATAACTCAGTACTCAGTCATTCCACATGCTGTTGGGGTTTGCTGGTTCATTTACTTGCAGGTCTTGTATACAGTGATGTTTCTGCAAACTATAAGAATGCAAATGTTGTCTGCTCAAATTTTAATAAGATCATTCCTCAACACTAAAGTCTTTTAGTACTAAATACTGAAGTATTATGTCTATCTATTTTAATCAAACTGAATTTGAAAGTATTCAGGATTTATTTAATCCCTGATCTCTGGCACAACATATAAATTGTTTCAGATTTGTCCTTGCTCAGGAGGAAAGATTTGTGGATTATAGGATACCATGAAGCAGGATGGGGCAGTGTGCATATGCTTATGAATCATTTTGGACTTAATATTTCTCCATGGCTGTTTTTCACTGCAGGGAAGTGCAGCTGATGACCTTTATAGTCTAACAATTAATGGAAAGACAGAATGCAGTCATCAAGGTAAGGATCCATATGATTAATTCTTACTAAATTGCATTTAGTTTTGTTCATTAAAACCTTTTTTCATTAAAACATTTTATTTTTTTCCCCACTATTTTATGATCTGCAGTATTTCTGTACTTACAGAAACCACTTTTACTTCTTCGGTGACTAAGAAAGCGAGATTCTTATTTCATCTTCATCAAGAAAATGGTATGACACATTTTTTTGAAGATGCTGCTAAAGTATTTGATCAGCAGCAGACTTTGAGGTGTTACTTAACATCAGAAGCTAGTTAGGAAGTTGTGAAAAAAAGATGCTGGATGGTATATGTATATTCCCTTTCTATTAATCTAACACATGTGGTCAACTTCAAAACATTCCTTTAATGTCCTTCCTCTTCTCAGCAAAGGTACAAGAAATCTTATGCTGTAAAACAAGAATACTGCAACAGAAACACACACTCTTAAATTCAGTATTTGGGCTAAAAGTGATAATGCATATGGAAAGGACAAACATTTTATCTTCCACCAACCCTCTGACATGTCAAGGACATGTCAACACTCAGTACAGGAGAGGGGATCTGTACAATGGACTGTGATTCACTAGCCATCGATTACCATGTTTCTTCCCTTGTTCATCTTTAACAAAACGTCCTCACCCTGGCTGTGTTTCAGAAAGCAAAGGAATGGAATGACAAACACACAAGTCACTGAGTTATAAAATCAGGTGTCTAGGAGAAAATACACATTTTCAGAGTTTGATGTTAATCATGAATTAGCTCCTGTATAATCTTTTAGCATTCTGCTTTCTTGCTCAATAAAATATTTTGCTCAAAGGGTGGGGGGTTTTGAGTAATATGTTAATGAGTTAAATCTGCTGCAAATTAATCTACCCAGGTAAATGATAATCAAAGTTTAAGTCTTCTTTCTTCAACTATCAACTTCACTGGCTCTTCTGATTTATTTTCCCTGGGCAATTTTCATTCCCAGGTTTTTTAGTAGAAAGTTCAGGTTCTTTGCTCACCGGAGTACGAAGTCTGCCTGCCATCTTCATGGGCTCATGCCTCATTCATTCCTCCATGCAAGTCTTAAAGACATAATGCTATATCTCAAAGATGCAATTTGCTCTGATTTTTCAGAGATCGTTACATATTTCACTAGCAAATTCAATATGGAGCCTATATGATCTCAGTGTGATCCCCACAGAGATGCAAATGCACTAGTATTATTAAAATATGATTAATGATGGCTAGTCAGATGGTAGTTAATGACGGTTAATTGTTTTTTAAGTGTACAGGTATCTCTTCCAGTCCAAACTGATACAATTTTGCCTTCCTACCAGCTGTTGACTCCAGAAATTCTTTGTAGATTTAGAATGTCTGTCACTGAGAGTGCCTCATAACCTTGAGAAGTAGCTGGATCTTATGCTGATTGTGTACTCTTCCATATGGTAGCACTGAGAGGTCTTCTCTAAATTTTTAATACATTCTTCATGTACATTTGATCACAGTGAAAACTGAATTCACAACATTTGTGTTTCCCTTTATGAGACGATCCTTCCACCTCCTGGGTTTACTTTATGGGTCATGATGGCCCTTTGCATTGGCAGCAGTGTGAGCTAAACAACACTGCTTCCTTGTTTCTCTTCTGAGTGGGAATTTCTACAGTACAGTTGGCTATTTTCCTTCTGCATCAATAGCATCCATATGCTGACTTTTTCTGCTCTATTTAATATTTTCTTTATTCTGGGATCTTTTCCAATTTAACTATGTAAGAGGTGGCCTTCTTTAGTCTGTTGCTGTGGCTATTATACTGTTCTAAAACACAGACATTTTGAAAAAGGCCAGTGTAACCTTGAAGAATGAAGAAGTCTGAGGAATAAGAAATGTAACATAGAATGCAGAAAAATTAACATCTACTGCTGCACATGACAAAACAACAGGAAGGAAAATAGCTTAGTCAGAATCAATCAGCAACAGGAGATATAAAATAATTGCACAGAAGGCTCAGACACATGTTCAAATTACCGCTGCTCAACAAGTTTCTGAGCATGCATTGAACCAGTGTAATTGTCTGTGTTCTTAGCCCGTGGCAACAAAACATCTAGAAACTTTGCTTAACCTGTTTTCATTGCAAGTTCAATCGAGTTGCATTATTTTGCTTTTGCTGTGTGCTAAAGGCTTGCACATTAAAAGGAGATTAAAACTGTCACACTTTTGCCTGTTAACCTATGGGAATATATTTTGTTTTCTGATATGTTAAATAGGGACTTGTTTTTATTAGCTGTAGTATACTGCTTTAACATTTCTTTATTTTATTTGTTTACTCCAAACATCCACTGGCTGCATATGAATCTGAAGTGGCACTGCACAGACATTATAAAACCTGTCAGTGAGTGGCAAGATGGTCATTTGTGCTGTCCCAACAATCACTAGATTTCTGCATGTGATTGTCATGGTGACTCTACGCTGGTAAAAAATGATATTATAATCCCCATTTCCAAACAGAAAAAGAAGGTAAGATCTTCTGATTTATTCACACAGAGATGCTATGCATGGCTTGTCAATGAATCCAAAACCTGAAGTTCAGTGCAGACCAATCTTCTTTCTGAGGATGCCATGTGCTTATTTCTTGTTTTGTTACATATTAATAAACTGATAATACCAAGTGTGTCTGACATTGAAAGATTCAACAGATTGGAAGAGAGAAAAATGTATAAACTGAAAAAGAAAAGAAAAAAATGATGATGGACTCTGTAAAGAGTAAAGCAAGTCTTTTAAAACTGAGACCTAAAAGGAGATGTGATCTCTAAAACAGACTACTGGTAAAATTGCACAACTGTATTACTTAAGCTAATTACAGTCAGATTAGTGTCTTCCTGAAAAACGGTAGCTTATTGAGTGTGTTTATCTGATTTCTGTACTGGAAGCTGAGGAATAAAATAAGTAGTACTGACATATACATCAGTAGTCACATAGACATCACTAAGGAGAGGACACCTTCTAGTGGAAATCAGAGGTCAGGGAGCTCCGTCAAATTCATCACGAACTAAAACATGACTCAGTCTCACTGAAAGCATGTAAAATGTGCTTTGGAATCGTGGAGGGGAATAATACCAGTCATGCTATTTACTCCTTACTCTTATAAATATAATTTTTGCCCACCCTGTGTTTTTTTTAAAAAAACCTATTTTTGTTCATTATTATAACTTCTTTCATTTCATGTGGGTGAAAACCAGGCACAGTCATGGCTGATAAACAAACACAAACAAGTAGATTAAGGCAGTGGAAACAAATTTTGGCTGAATCAAATACCAAGTCAGACTACTGAACTGCTTTTTTTTTTTTTTTTAAATGTTTAAACCAGAATAAAGTTGAAATAACTTGACTATGTTATCTCTTATTTCTGCTCCACCTACATTTCTCCATTCTTCTTTTCCAACTGCTTATGAATACAAAAGCCATTTGTATATCTTCATTAGAACTTCAAGTAGCACTTCCACAATTAAGATACATTTAATCTAGAGCTGTAGTTGAAAGAGGACAATAAAATGGATAGATTGTGGAATGTTAAACTGAAGTTACATTACCAGGGAGGCAGCATACCAACTCTAGCAATTTGCATGGTAAGCTAAAATTCTGAGCAGGAATGTCTTGCAGGTGGTAGATCAGATCTCCAGAAGAAACCTCTACATACCTCACAAAATTGGTTAATTGGCATGTGTGGTAAATCTGAAGTGTCCAGGATGTGATGGACTCATGGTACAAATCAGCTGCACATATGCAATAGATTTGTCACAGTTTGACAATTGCCATATTAGTCAATGTTGGCAAGTGTAAATGGGACTTAGTCAAGCTGACAACAAATTCATTATGTAGGACACACCGAAAATTTTTTTTGGACCATGTTAAAATGAGATGTCTTCCATATTAATCTGATCTATACCAATTTTTTTCTTAATTTATTTTCTAAGACAAAAAAACCAAAACAAAACAAAACACAAAAGACTTTTTTCCCCTCCACACAAAATTTATCTAATAGAAATATTTGGGATTATATTAATCCTCAAAATGTGATTAAAAATGTATAGCTTGTTTTTCTTGAACTTCAAGAAGCAAATATATATAACTGCAGATAAACAATAATCTCCCCTATATTAGTAAAAACTGGTCTAGAATTAACCTTTTTATATTAAGCTTCACAAAACCAAAATTTGCTCCATATGAATATTTACATGCTAATAGCCCATATGTAATATTAATTTTCAGTGTGCTACAATTTAATAGAAGAAGAAAAAACAACTGTTAGAAAAACAATAAGATAATGAATGATCATTTCCATATCACAGCAAGATTAATAAATGTATATAAAAATTAGTCTTCTAACTAAGCTACAGGACTGGAAATTCATCACCACATATTTGGGAGAATGGGGGTTATTTTTAATTTTTTTTTAGGGGGGGGATTTGTGAGTTTTGTTTTGTTGTGGTTTTTTTTTTTTTTTCTTTCAGCTTTTTATTTAAAATCTGCTCTTGAATTTAAGGTTCTTTTTAAATGCATACTAGAATAATTAGATGCACCACGAAGCAGCTTAAGCTAATTGAAGTGGCCACAAAAACTGTCAATGCAAATTGAGCCATCTGGATGAACAGATAAAAGCTTTGGAGACATTCAAAAGACAGGTGGCATTCAGTTACTTTCCATCTCTTCTTCACAGTATGGTTAGAAAATTGGGAGAAAGAAAAGTGAAACTCTTTAGGCCACTGAGACAAAATCTAGTATCAACAAGATATTTCTGAAAAGAACAGAGCAGGTAGCCTACAGTATTAGGGAAAGATAATGTGGTACCACATGGTAGTAAAAAAGAATAAATCAAGTACATAAGCTGAAGGAGCAACAACTACTCGGTGTACAAAGCAGGATTAGGCCAAACTGTAAGATATTTTTTTTTTTAAATAGAGCAATAATCATTTCTTAAGACACTTGACTGGATATAGAATACTGACTTGAGTTTCAACTCAGTCATACATTTTGTGAAGAATTTGGCAAATCTCCTAAGTGCTAATTTTCAGAAAGTGTGAGCATTCATTTTTTTATTTCATGTCTGTAGGAATTACATGTGATCAAAGGTTCTGAAAAATCAAACTGGACTGGTTTTAAGCCTTGTTTGTAAATGATTGTGCCATTTCTTCTTCTCTTTTGTATAATATAACATGTCTATTCAGATTGCCAGGGATTTTTTTTTTTTTTGTTGGATTATTGTGTGGGGTTTTCTTTTAAAAGGACAATAATTTACTGTAAACTGATATATCCCTTTGTACAGTTCAATTTTCAGCCAGGCTTTCTAAACAATACTGTAAAAGAACATATCAAAATTGGGCAAAATTGTTCAAACCTCCTGTTCCACGAAAATAAGCTTTGTATTAAATGAAGAGTACCTGGATGGAATGTCATCTTTACAAAGCTTGTCTTTTTCATACATTTACAATTTGATTGCATTTAAGATGATTTTTTTAAAAAGCTGAAAGAAATATTTAAATGATGTCTTTATAGCATTTCTTCTTAAGATATTGTGCATAACCTTTTACAAAAACAGGCAAACCCCAAACACAAGCTTTCCTTTTTAAATTAACAGAAGTTTAAATTTCTCAGCCTTGAAAAAAAAAAATCTAAAAAATCAAGTAGGTCTAAAAATAATAAATAATAACCACAGGAATTACTTGGTAAATCTCAAAAAATAAATTTTCAGTTCTGATACACTTATGGATAATATTTGAGCTCACCTGGAAGAAGCCCCTGTTGAGAAAAACCGATGTTTTCACAGCTGCTCTTTTTACTCAAAGATAAATAGTTCTTTTATTGTCACTTACATGTATTGGAATAGCTTTACATTTCAAACACATTTAGATTGTTTCACATGTGCTACCCCACGTGGTTTATTCTATGAACTTTTTAAAATGGAATTTCCTTCCAAGACACCTGGAGATTCTGATCATTGCAGTGTCAAGCGCTGTGTGAGTACTTACAGACCGGGAGAGACATGGCATCTGATCACTGTAGAGCCATCAATCTGTGTTAGGTACCCAAACCCTTGGAAATCCAATAGGAGAGGTGCATCCTCTCAGGACTCCCTGCTCTTTCCCCGGTAGGTCATAGGTCTCTTGTAGGAAGGATCCTGCCAGCTAGACTCAGGGAAATGTCAACCATATATTGAGATTTACAACAGAATCAAATGGGCTTTCAGATTTAGTATCTGATATCTTCACTGGGCTAATCCTGCAGGTCTGTTCAGGTTCAACACCTGTAATTCTTTGGAGTCTGTGACCAGCAATGGTATAAGATGCTTTAAATATAATTTTTTAGTGTACAAATTTTCATGCAGTGAATCAAGTCATGGAGCAAGAAACTTCAATATTAGGTCATATGGTGGTTAAGAAGGCATAGGCCGCAAAAGGGACAGGCACCGTTTAGTGGGTGTCGTGGTTTAAACCTGGTTGGCAGCCAGGTTGCCTCTGTTCTCTTGAACATGGAGAGATACTAGACAGTGTACTTCCCAGCTATAGGAGTATATATCACAGGGCATCCTTTGTTTCATGACCCCAGTTAGTAGACATACCCAGAGAAGTTGATTGGTGATGGGTGCCATGGTGTTGTGCTACATGCCTGAGATACAGTCTAGAGGCTGTTGTATGAGTTTGGATGTACAGGTAAGCTATGCTAGCTCTATACCTGTAAATAACCAAAGGTTCCCTGCCTGCAATTTGAGAAATAAAGCTTAATGGAAAAAAGACTATGAAAAACAAGCATAGGTCTATCTGGGGCTACAGACTGCCACTAGAGGGAATTCTTGCTCACTACAATAATTTCCAGCTGAGACTATCTCATATCAGGCACAGAAGTCATGGGACAATAAGGAAAAAATAATTGAAAAAAGTATTATCTAAGTGTGACTGCATCTATCAACAGTTTTGCAAATTGCACAGACCTGAAAATCTTCCATGAGGAAACACTGCATACTACTAAACCAGGGTTTGCTTTAGGGCAGCTGTCCTTACTCAGGTGCATATTCTTGTTTCCAGAGCCCAGCTAGAATAGACAGATCTAACAATGCTTGACACTTCACGAAATATTAGAAGGAAAATTAGATCATTATTGTAATCTTGGCTTTCTTGTAAGGAAGGCCATATGCACCTTCAGAGATCAGGATTGATCGTAGCTTGGGTATTTTTTTTTAATCTTTTTTTTATTTTTGTTATCAGCATAGAGAGCAAGTGTCTGTGGAGTTATTCACTGAATAAACCTTATAATCTTTAAAGTGACATATTTCAAACAACTTGTTAATGTTAGGGAACTGTAACATGAATGTAGCGTGATCAATTAAAATATGCATAAATGCAAAATATGGATTATTATACAGGTTTTTGTATTTAAAGATGTAAGTTATGTTTCAAAAGAGCAGTGCTGATATTTCACAACCTATATAGGTACTTAATGTCTGATCCATAAACAAGGGTATTCATTTCTGATTGTACATCAATTGTTAGGTAAATCTTTAGTAGTAAACTTCAGATGTGTGATAGTATGTATAAAATACAGCTGCTTCATTCTTCTGACTTAAATTTTCCTAAAAATTCGGGTCTTTGGGAAGCCCTTTATTTGAATGACTTCAAACAAGTTCATTAGTAGGATTACCATCTCAATTAAAATAGACTGGAATCTGATATTAAGGACTGATAACAAAATGCTTTCCTTTCTTTGCTTTTATGTTCAATAATTGTAACACATTTAAAAAAAAAACGTTAGTAAAGGTTGTGAATGGTTCTGCATAAGAACAGACTATAATCCTTAATCATGAATCTTCTCTTGACTAAAGAAAGAAACTTCTGTTCTTTCTAGGTGGTCCCAGTTTAGATTATGCTGGAAACAGAAGGCAAAATTAATTTGTCAAATTTAGGCATCTAAAACTTAGGCATCTAATATCTAAACACCTAAAACTGAGCTAATCACACTAGGCTCTTCACATAGTCAAATAAGAGAAATAAGCACCTCCAGAGGGCAACTGAGCTCATTTTAGCATAAGCATCTCAGA
Source organism: Athene noctua (assembly GCF_965140245.1). NCBI lineage: Eukaryota > Metazoa > Chordata > Aves > Strigiformes > Strigidae > Athene > Athene noctua. The sequence goes on from NC_134039.1 coordinate 78,538,645, forward strand.
TAACTGAGTTGAACAAACCTAGAGGATAACCACCTCATATTTAAACATCTGAGTTTTAGATGTCCAAAGTGAAGCAAGGTTAATACACTCAGAATGACCAAAGCCCAGAAAAAGTGCCTATCCTCCCAATATCCTGAAATCAAAACTTGCATGCATTTCAGTTAATGTTAGCTCTCTAATCAGATTCTTCCATGTGAACAGCTGGTACAGAAGGTGGAGGAAATGGGAGACAAATGTTGCTCACCATAAACAGAAAATACTGGGGGTTTTAATATTGCAACTTTGTATGAAGAAAAAGAATAAGGCAAAACACTCTGTGGTCTCTAGAATAAATATAACAGGAAAAAGTCAAATCTATTTTTAGGACTAACTTTTTTTCCAGAAAAAAAACCATTCCTAATTGTGTTACTAAATATATTACTGATTGATTGAAATATTTTGACATTTCACATATGAGACATTTTGAATGTGAACATTCTAGTATTTTCCAATAAAAGTGAGCAGATGTTCCCTAGATAGTGTTCCCATTTTAAACTTACTTCAAATGTTTTTCTTCCTCCCTTTCACCAACTGTAACAATTTCTACTGTTCCTTAACAAGTATTTCTTACAATTAAACATTTTTGCAAACCACTCAATATATTAATACATCCTAAGGTCAGAGAAAACCTTGTGATAATCTAGTTTGATCTGTGGAATAAAACAGGCTATCTGATTTCTACCAGTAAATTCATGTTCCAAATTAATGATTTCCAGAAGAATATCTAAATTTGCTTTAAACATCTGCCCTGATTCTGAATCTACCACAACTTCAGCTAACTTGCTGCTTAAGTATTCTTGCTGTCAGCATTCATGCCCTAGTTTGCATCTGAATTTGTCCTATTTCATCTTAAGAACTAATTCTTACTAAAACTTTTACGTCTTCAGTCTAGAGCTCTTCATTAACTGAGTTCTGTCTCCCATTGAAGAGCCACTGAACTGTGCTGAAAGTATGACTTTCTTTTGGTTAAACTAAACAGATTGATTCATCCTTGTTAGAGAGTTTATTGAAACAAGAGGGCTTGAACTTAATAACAGCACTTAGAAAGGACAGTTCCCCATCTTCATTGGTGCCCTGGGAGCCAGGAGGGTTGCTAAGAAGTATTAGCTGGAGAGACGCAGAGTGGAAGAAGTTGGGCAATGCAGCCTCCTTTAAGCCTTTGATAGATTTATGTCTTGTGTAAACAGTATCAAGAAGTACACAAATACTCTCTTGTTTCTGAGGAGCTTGAAATCCTTTGTAATACACAGTGTATTGAATCTCACATCTTGCCTTCAAGCTAGATGAGCATTATCCATGTGTTAGACAGAGGGAAATGGAGGCAAAGGGAATTTATATGATTTGCCTCAGGAGAAGATTACCCTTCTGCCTTATTTGCCAGCCTGAGCTCCAGCTTTTTAGTAGATAAAAACATTTATGTTTGAGTGGGATCTGAAAGGGGATAAAGATCAGGAAATTTCCTTCTAATGCTATCTGTTGATCTCTTAGTCCCTAGAGATGAATATATGTATTATGCATGATAATTTTCCTTCAGATTGCATAACTTCAAATTTCCTTTTTATTCATACAGGGCCTGATTCCAAGCCTGCTGAAGGATGAAATGATTCTCACAAGCTTTGAATTAAGCTTATAAATGTATGCTCCATTTTAAAAAGTGATGCGCACAGTATTGTAACACTGTTATTTCATCTATGAGGCATTTTTAAAAAAATAGTTTTACGTTTATCTACAGTTTCTTGTAGGCAGGATGATTATCAAGTTATATGTATAAAATCCAAATCAACAAGAACAAAAGGTAGAGATGATTTAAAATAAGCTAATAACCTTTACTTTCTCAGTGTAGTTTGCAGCCAGTGTGTTATCTAGGTTAAAGGATAAAACAAAACCAAAAAGAAATTAGCAAATTAACAGATCCCTATAAGAGAACATGAACGTTTTCCCTAACCCTGTTGGTTACATTCCATTTTGTACTGGAGAAGAGCCGCTGGATGGCAGCCTTGCTCCTTACAAATTAGAGGATCCAGTCCTGGTTAAACAAGCTTTGTTACGAACCTGCAGCCCAACCGTGTCTGTTGCCTGTGCCCTAGTAACGGAGGTGCCTTTGCTTGATTATTCAGAGGGATAGGGATTCTTCACATGCAGGTGCACTTAATCTTTTCAAGATGTAACAAAGCCCTGTAAAGCTGCTCTCTGTTGTGTAAAGTGTAATATGTCCGCTGATCTTTCATGTTTATTCAGCTTTTTTGGGGAGGGAGGAGGTGCCACAACAAAAGAGAGGTAGAGTAGAAAGTATGCAGCTTGCATGTTTAAGCAATAAGGAGATTGCTCCATTGTCTAGCATAAACCCCGCCAGTGTGCAATTTCCTTTTTCCTGTTCTCTGAATTAGTTGGTAGGACCAAGTTCCCCCAGGTGGGAATAAGTTCTGCAGACTTCTTGGGAAAAGCTGACCAAAATTTCCCTGTACAATTCCACTTTCTTCTTAAAACAACTGGGAAGTTTTTCCAAGATGCCCTGTATCCTATTGCAGTCCTGCCCCTAAACCTGCTGACATCAATGTGGAATTTTACCTTGGTAAATTTGGGCTTGAATATTTTTCCTGACAAATGTGTTTTGAAACGATAATAATCTTCTGCTTCTACACTAGTCAGACTTGTTCATGCTTCTGTGAGACTTTTTCTCCAGGTAGATAAATGAAGGCAAAGGGTAGGTCAGAGTAGGTAGATTAACACACTGAAAATACAAATCTTCTGTAGGATCAGTACTAAATGGGATCTTGGTACAGCCCTCAGCATGTCAGTAAGATTATAGCTGAAGAAATCTCATCTCTACTGCCTTGGACATGTGGCAGATTCAGTTACGACTCCCTAGTTGCTTTCCCTCTTCTGTGACCTGCCCCTGCCAGCTGGCACAGAGGGTTTCCCTGTTGTGTCTGTCACCCTGTAAGTAGCAATATTACCAGTGTTTGTGATTTATCACGCTGCTGTCTGCTGACCTTTTGTTGCTTGGCATTTCAGCCTCAAGGAAGTAGAGCTATTCCAAAACCTTCTAATCTCTGTGAAATACTAGAGCAAATCTATGGTCAGTAAAGATTTCTGCTTGTCACTGTGTGGCCTGACATTGCTATTTAGAGCTTAACAGAAGAACTTTTTAAAAAGAGCAAGGTTCCTGCTTAATCAGTGAGGATTAATAAGGAGACTGCTGCCCTGTCTCCCCAGCCATCTCCCACTGAAGGAACAAGTGAGTGCTTGTAAAAGAGCTCTTGACCCATCTTTGTTTGCATGTGGCATGTTAACGGAATTCATTAGATGTTTTGGTACCAGTGGTAATTCCAGAGCTGATAACCACATAACAAGGCCAGTACACACCACTTCGAAAGGCAATCTCATGAAAAATCCCAAGCAAAACTTTCACTGTTCGTTCAGGAACCTCTGAAAAAGTCTTGCTGCAAAAGCATCGTTCTCTGCTGCTTCAAATACAGGAGAATCTGCATCAAAGAATGAACTGGCATTCAGGTATCCAAGCCTCAGTCTAAGTAAGAAATTACGGCATGCATACCTCTTCCAGTTTACAGCAACCCCCTGCCACAGAATCATAGTTCTTAGCAAAATAATTTTTCCACAGAATAGTGTGTGTTCATGACACAAGCATGTTCCTCTCTCACTTAGGTCTGTAAAACAAAACATTTATCACTGAGAAAGAGACACTGCAATTTTAAAAGCGTATTCCTCGTCCCATAGCTCATAGTTCTTACACGGAGTGAAGGCCTGAGACAATGTAAAGAATTCACACCATTTCAGCTGAACTATGCAGATGAGGTGCTTGAAGTGGTGAACTTGTGACTGGGAGCTCTGCTGAGTGGAGAAGAGCACCTAGGGTATCGTTTAGTCACCTAAATTAGATGTCTAAGGCCATGGTGTGAAGAATATTTCCCTTTTCACATATTTTATTAAGATGTCAAGATCTGAATGTTTCTATCCAAATCATACTGCATATTTCTGTGATACTTATTGATTTTCTTGTTCCTGTACATTTGTTTTGCATGTGGTAAAGTATTTTACTGTACTGCAGATGTAACATGTTCAAAACTCAGGCCCTACCAGGTGGCTGCCTCTCGAGAGCTTTGTATTTGCTTGTAGAATATGCAGCCATCACCTCTGTTGCTCTGGAGGGATCCTCAATAGAAAACACAATCAGATAAAGATAAAATTCTCCACAAGTTACTACAACACTTCTGCTCAGCTGAGACTGAGCAAACAATCCTCTCTTGCTTTATCAATGCAATCTGAACACAAGCCACCCCGGAGCCTAAATCTACATTAGTGAAGTACAAAAATACACTTCTTGAAAGAGCAGTTACCACATCTGAAATACATCCCCAGACAGCAACAACCATCCACTGAGACATGGCCAAAACACATACCAACTTCTTTCCAAGTATTCAGCATACCAGAAAATAAGGTGTATAAGAAGTGCTAAAGGAAGTCTGAGTCACTGTCACTGTTTTAGGCTCATGCCTATCGTGCCTGATGAACGATGTCCATATTCTTGGAGACTTTGTTGATAGACTTCATCAACACCGTATCTGAAGAGGCAAATCTATCATCCACCCTGCAGCCTGCCTCAGGCTAAAAATATCTCAACAGATCTTATGTGCCATTGCCTTACAGAAAACCTTCTATTTATAAATAAGATAGGTGATCAACTCTTAAGGAAATAAAAGCAAAACTCTTTCCACCTTTAATAACCTAGATTGCTATAAACATCAGCTGGGTCAAGCCAGAGAAGAGAGTAAGATTTGGCAGTGATAAGGGGTGAGTTTTTCTTTAAAATAATTACAAAAGTAGTTACAATGCTCTTTAATTCATATTACATCAGCCAATACCATACTCATTCAGGGCAATAATGATGACTAAAAAGGACATATAACTAATAAATATTTATATGATAGATTTTATTAGTACTAGTTATGACCTTTGGTCTTGTTTCTTACTTGCATAATAAAATGTGTTTACAATGCCTATCCAGTAGAATATTAAAATTTCCATTTCAGGAAGAGCTACTTACTCAAGTTTTTAGGCCAGCTCTGTAGTGCCTAGGACCTCCGAAGGAGACAAACCACTTGCATCAAGGTTCAGGCTTTAGTTTAAGTTTTTTGACATAGGACACTCCTCTCAATCTGGGCTACTGGAGTGGTCCCGATTTCAAGACCAGACCTCAAAGCCTTCAAAGTCTCTTGAATGTGGTCAACTACCCACACAAAAATGAGGGTTGCAGTGTCTTAGTTGCTCATGAGGTTCTGCTAGTCAGTGCTAGTAAGCAAATGAAACCCAGCATTTGGGTTCAGACCCTGTTTCATAGTTCTCCACAATGTCTAATTGTTAATGCAAGCCCTCTTACAGTTTTGATTCATGTCAGTTAGGGCTCTCCGTACTTACAGGAATGGACCGGGGGACAGAAGATGCTGTTTTCAGTAGGCAATCTGTTTGCGCCCCACTTAGGTGGAGAGGAGAGCTCTGTTGTGTGAGAGGTATCATGTTGTGCTGCATGCCCCCAAGGTCACCTAGCAGTAATGCGACCAGCATGTTTTATCTGTTCTGTACAAGTAGTAATAGTGACCATAATGACCAACACAACAAAAATCACTACTTTGTTATCCCTCCTGCTTCAAGTATTTCACCAAACTCATGGTTCTGTGGATGTTTTCTGTTTGGAGAAAAATTTTAAGGAGACCGAAAGACACTCTCTTTTTATTTTTTTTTCTTTTTTTTCTTTTTCTTTTTCCTTTCCCTTTTTCTTTTATTCCTTCAAAGTAATTATTATTCACAAATAATGTTCAAATATTTTTTTTTCAACAGAACAGGAGTCAAATAACTAGAAACAACAACACAATCACCATTTCTCTTGAATATTCAACTTATTTCCAGGCAGCTAGTGTTTCTCATAACATTTTAGAGCCACATTCTGAATATTTATTTTAAACATTTTTTTCTTAGTTTACTTTTTCTGTTCCTTTTTTTTTCTTTGATGTTTCCCTGATTCTTCCTCATAAACACACAAATATAAGAAAACCAGAGTCAAGGACATAAGATGTCATTAATACAACATTGTTTTGGGCAAAGGCATGTACCTCCAATCTATATGTGGCAGAATTTATTATTGTTTCCACTAAGTGAACTAATCTATCTGTAATTCATTTTTATCATAAATGAAAGGCAGTTACTATACTTAGCCTGTAACAAAATATGGAAGTGAATAAGTATTCTGAAACAGAAAATACCTTCTTGCACATTTTTCTTGAGCCCTGCCAACACAAAGCAAAGGCCCTCATCAACTAAACTTCCCCACTTACAGAGATCTCATTGCCAATCTGTTCCATTTCATCTCTTTTCTGGTTTGAGGTTGAAAGTATTTTTTAACCTGATGCTGTACTTCCATTCATAGCTGTTTAGGGCTGCTTAACAGCAGAACTTCTTAACAGACACAGTGTGAATTACATGAATATTCAGCTAATGCATGAGATATTTACCACAGTATCTTACTGTTATATCCTGGACCTGCTCCCTCTTCCCCAACAGTGTCCCTGCCTGTGATTTCTCACATCCCAGTTGATTTGAGATATAGGCTATCTGCTCATCTTACTTTCAAAGAGCAATACTTCTGGAGGGATGTGGATTATCTGATTATATGTGAGAAAATATATTCACTGTTCTTTCTCTCAGCCAATTTTTACTGTGAAAAACCAGATGCAGATTTACCAAAAGCTAAATCTGAAAACATCAAAGCCTGCCAAATGGCTATATTGCTAAATGAGGGGGTTATCTGAAAACCACTGTGGATCTGTAGAGAGTTCTTAATATATTATTTCTATGAACCCAAAAGGTAGTAATATTTACAATGCTCAGTTAACATAATAACTTTAGTGTTCATTAATCTTCACAAGCTGTCCCAAATCTGCTGCATTAAGAATGAGAAATAACAGTAGTAAAATGATTAAACAAGGTTATTTTATTCATTTCCAGGATCTTCTCACTCAGACAGTTCCCTGCAGTGACTGCATTCCCTTTTGTGGAAATGGCCCTTAACTGAAGGGTGCTGAGGGCATCAGGAGGTGAAGGATAATTTACAAAGAGAACTCCAGGTGGACAAAAACAAGCAAATCATTCTTGTGAGTCATAAACAAAACTGAATCATATAAACAGAAAGAAGAGTAAGAGAGAATAAAACACAACTGAGAAATGTAACCAACTCATCTGGATGGAAGCCATCACTTTGTGGGAAATGGAAAGCAGAAGGAAGTGACCATCAAGTATTCCCTTTATAACGGGCTGACATCACTCAGTTCTCTGCCGGTCAAGGATATCAAATTGCCTGTGCTCCCATTTTAGGACAGTGGGGAAAGTATACCTGGCTGTAAATTTTACTAGCATTATGTTTTTATTCTCTGGAGATTCTAGTCTGACAGCAGGAAGACAAATATTGATACATCAGTGAATGAATATTCTTCTGGGTGATGACCTTTGTGAATACTCTTGTTCTACCCTAATAAATGGTAATTCAGAAAATTGTTGTCATTTACTCTGCTTCTGACAAACAAAAGGGAAAAAACAGGCCTTACTTCCTGAGTCACTGGATTATCAAGAGCAGTAGGAGATTAATGTACTGGGAAAGGAAGGAATAGCTTTATGAGGATTTGGGAATCTCTGAGACCTCATCACCATCAGTGACCTTCAAGACCTTCCTATGTGAAAATCCATCTGGACACCTGGTTGTCCCACTCTGTGGTTCACAACTCTTTACCTATTATATTTGTCTGAGCATATTATGTTCTCTATAGAAACACTAAACTCCCTTATGTGAAAACTAATCCATATGGAAAAATCATTTTTCCCAGATAGTTGATCAAATATATTTCATATGTTTGAAAGATATTGTGTAGTTTAAACAGAGCTGGCTTGAACTCATACCACATATAATCTCTGCTGTGGAACAAGATACGTTTTAAAATGAGTGAGTATATGAAAAAAAGATTGAAGGTCTATATTACATACCAAAAAAAAAAAAAAAAGAAAAGGTTAGTTTCATATCAGACAGAAATTGTGGTAAAGATTTTGGGTTATTTTGTAGATGTCATATACTCTGTGAATGAATCTGGGGTGGTACAAACGCAAAGCATGTGGAAATACATATTGCAAACCCATTTATTTAGGAAGGATGGACAGTCTTGTGGTTTCGGACTTGGAAAAGCATTTTCTGATTGAGTCACTCAGGTAATGTTACCCAGCCACTCTGTTTATCCTTGGCCTGAATTTTCAGATGCGGAGTAGTAAGAGCACTGTTTCCTACATGTGTCATGAAGAAGAAAGAAATCTGTTAACGAAGACCCTACAGTATAGGGTATCTAAGTGCCTTTATAGATCAAGTCACATTCTGATTATATGCCTGAAAATTTTGCTATGATTGCTTATAAATAATAAGAATTCAGCTCTGTTAACTCTGTCAAGATGTGATAACTCTAAACTTCAAAGTGGTCAAAATAAGACATACTAAGAAGATTTCTTGGGGAAATTCAAGTGGTTTAAGAAGTGATTTTTCAGTTGATTATTCTTTCCCTACAAAGAGCTGTGTCATTTCTTGTAATATTTAAATGAGCCCACTAAATGAAAGACCATTCATAAAAGAAGATTAAGAAAAACATACATGTTTTTTAATTAAATGTTAGAGGCACTTTGGCTGTCTTTGTAATGCATTTTAAAAGTTTGATAAAGATCTAATAAATAATCCTTCAATTATTTAAAAAAAATTAGTTGACTTTTTATGGAAGAGGTACTTTTAATCTAACAGTTATGAACAAATGCCAAGATAAATAATCGCTGTGGTTTCAAATATATACAGATGTCTTTCCTCTTTCGGTCATCTGTTACTGCACTCCAATGCTGAATTCTGATTGTGGGCAATGTGCTAAATGTTCACATATATACACTGACATCCATTGAAATCTCCACCCCCACCATGGAAGAAACAGAAGTTAGTGCACTAAACACTGAAGTCCTGAAGGTGTTTTGAAAGTTAACTAGGTGGGAAGAAAAATCTATATAATAAACAACATAAAATAATCCAGATCCTTCTATGGATACAAATTATTTTTCTATAAACAACGTAGTTTCTTATCAATATAGTTTTCATTTGATTATTCACTGAATTCTATTGTTTTTAAAGAGCTGTTAGAGTGAATTAGCAAGACACTAGGCTGTACTGTGCATGTAGAATCAGGTTTATTTTTCTTTCTAGATATTCCTCATATGGGTAATCTGAAACAAGTGATAATCAGTACAATTTTTAACCAAGACTTTTCACAGCTGTCATCATAATTGGTTTCCCATGATGCTTATAAGAATAAAATGGATAATGATAGAAGAAATATACTCTTATTTTTTTGCATTGTTCTACAGAGTTCAGCTGTGCAATTGGTTTCCTCACACAGTCTTCACTGAAATGTCTTTGGCATTTATCTCATTTCATATGAAAATTCTGGGCAATAGTTGGGTAGCTGTTGTGTTAAAGCAATTGCTTATTAGACTAATGAGTAGTATCTCAGTATTGTCTAGTGCTTCTTCCCAGATGACTGCTCTGTTCACCTGCTCTTTCTTGCTTTAGGCTGTAATCACACTTTTGGTACAGGTCATCTTATTTGTGTATTGTATGATTAAACATTTTAATTCACGAGTCTTTTTACAATCTTGCAGTATACACCAGTAAATAAAAACTAATACTGAATGCTGATATCACTTTTAAGTACCTCTTTAGGGATCACTGCCTTTCTAATAGCTGATATTTATACAGGATTTTTTTGTCATTTACAAATAAGGATCCCTCTTGTCTAACTGGAATTCCTATGCAGAGCAATATTTGTATTTATTAGTCTGATCTGCTTACCTGCAAAATACTTCCCAATGTGGAGCATAGATTGTAGAGTCTTATATTCAAGAATTAGGTTATTCACTTTGAAGCAGAACAATTGTTGAACAACAAATTCTGTTAATGTTAAAACAAGAATAAAATTATTATTTAAACTAAGCAGAAATACATAGAGAATATCAGGCAGACAGAATGCAATTAGCAAGCTGCAAAGCCAATAAGATTTTGTAACTACCACCTCTGTGGCAGAAAACAATTCGTGAGTGAATCTTCAACTGTAATTATTTAAAAGACGCAATCAGAGGGTAGCTACAAACTGATTACTCAAGGACTTCCCCCACATAAATTTGAGGGATGCCATTAAATGAATTTAGCAGATAACAAGGTTAGAAAATGCAAAAGAATGTATCATCCTTTACACAGTAGGTTAAGGATGTGAAATTGCTTTAAAAAAAAAAAAAAAAAGTTATTGTGGATGGTAGATTTTGTATGGATTCAAAGGAGGTTGGACAAGTTCATGGAACGGAGGATTGGATCAACAGAGGTGCATCGAAGCTACCTCTGGACCATAAGGTTCCTGGGCTGCACGCCATTGAAAACTAGATTTTTCTGGGGAATTTTCACTATATTTGCTTCTTTCTTATAGTCTTATGTGCACATTCAATTTTGTCCAGTGTTGCAGACAGGTAGTTGGTCAAGATGGGCTTCTGCTCTCACTCAGCATACTTGTTCATATATGCCCTTAAGTTATGAAGAATTAATAATGATTAGATGTTCTCAGAGAGATTTCCTAAAGAAGAAGAGATTTAAGAGAAGAGATCTCTTTAAAGAGCATGAAGCTGTTCTTCAAAGATCAATAAAAACCTCCTAAGAACTCTCAAGTTTAGTTTAGTTAAGAAATTCCTATCTGAGATGTTGTCAGAAGTTGATCAAACTCCTGGAGCTACAAAATGACAGTTTTATACGTAAATAAGAATTCTCATGAGAGTAGTGTTATTTACTGACACGCTCACAGCTACACATAGCAAAAGAGTATTCTTCCATGTCATATTTAAGAACATCTGCTTCTTATTTGAAAACAGGAACTCTGTAAGAACAAAAACGTTTCTGAAAACAAGAAAAAAAATTGATCAGAAAATTTGGGCCTTGGTGGGAAAGGATATGGGTAAGGTCTAACTACAGGTTAGAATTCATAGAATCATAGAATAATAGAATCATTTAGATTGGAAAAGACCTTCAGGATCAAGTCCAACCATTAATCTAGCACTGCCAAGTCCACCACTAAACCATGGCCCTAAGTGCCACATCTACACATCTTTTAAATACCTCCAGGAATGGTGTCTCAACCACTTCCCCGGGCAGCCTGTTCCAGTGCTTGACAACCTTTTCAGTGAGGAAATATTTTCTAATATCCAATCTACTCCCCTGGCACAATTTGAGGCCATTTCCTCTTGTCTTATCACTTATTACTTGGGAGAAGACACCAACACACACCTCACTAAAACCTCCTTTTGGATAGTTGTAGAGAGCAATAAGGTCTCCCTGAACCTCTTTTTCTCCAGGCTGAACAACCCCAGTTCCCTCATCCACTCTTCATAAGACTTGTGCTTTAGACACTTCACCAGCTTCATTGCTCTTCTTTGGACACATTCCAGCACCTCAATGTCTTTCTTGTAGGGAGGGGCCCAAAACTGAACAGTATTTGAGGTGTGGCCTCACCAGTGCCAAGTACAGGGGGATGATCTCTTCCCTAGTCCTGCTGGCCACACTATTTCTGATACAAGACAGGATGCTCTTGGCCACCTGGGCACACTGCTGGCTCATATTCAGCCAGCTGTCAGCCAACACCCTCAGGTCCTTTTCTGCTGGGCAGCTTTCCAATCAGTCTTCCCCAGGCCTGTAATGTTGCCTGGGGTTATTGTGACCCAAGAGCAGGACCTGTCACTTGGCCTTGTTGAATTACCCTTGTTTATGAACAGCAGGACTCTGAGTAGTTTTATTTCTTCTGAAATGTGAAGATACTTGTCTTCCTGAAGACTATTAGTTTATATATCAACTCAAAGCAGAACTGAATGCAGAGGCGCCTTTTAACATATAGTGGCGATCTGACCCTGGGAAAAGTTCTAATTGAACTTCCCCTCCTTAGATATTCAAGACTGACAATGATGTATCCCCTTTCCTCCTCCTTTCCTGGGCTTTAAGCTTATACATTCAAAAGCAGTTTAAGAAACTGCACTGTTTGGACACAGTACACACACTTGTGGAATCCAGATTCTAGATCACAGAATCATGGAATTGCTGAGGTTGGAAGGGACCTCTGGAAGTCATCTGCTGCAATCCAGCCAGTTGCCCAGGCCCGTGTCCAGACAGCTTTTGTGTATCTCCAAGGATGGAGACTCCACAACTTCTCTGGGCAACCTCTGCCAGTGCTGTCATATTCACAGAAAAAAAACCTCTTTCCTGATGTTCAGACAGAGCCTTCTGTGTTTCAGTTTGTGCCCATTGCCTCTGGTCCTGTCACTGGGCACCACTGAAAAGAGCCTGTCTCTGTCCTCTTATACTCTCCCTTCAGGTATTTGTACACATTAATAAAATTTCCCTTGAGACTCAACTTGTCTAGGCCAAACAGTCACAGATCTCAGTCTTTCCTCAGACGAGAAATACTCCAGTCCCTTAGCCACCTTTGTGGCCTTCATTGGGCTCTCTACAGTATGTCCTTGTCTCTCATACTGAGGAATCCAGACCGGGACACAGCACTCTGGGTATGGTCCCAGCAGTGCTGAGTAGAGGGGAAGGATCACCTCCCTTAGCCTACTGTCAACTGTCCTCCCAGTGCAGCCCAGGATACCATTAGTTCAACTTGGTGTCCACCGGGACCCCTGGGTCCTTTTCTGCCAAGCTGTTTTCCAGCTGGATGGCCCCTAGCATATGTTGTTTCATGGAGTTGTTCTTCCCCAGGTGCAGGACTTTGCACTTCTGGATGAACTTCAGGAGATTCCCGTTGGCCCAATTCTCTAGCTTGTTGTCAAGGTAGATTTCCTTCTCCAAGAACTGAAATCAGTAAACTGATGACCTTCAGGTCCACTCATAGCACCTCCAACTCATGACTAATGCTCTCCTACATACTTCGTTTCAGTTCTGCTCTCTCCCTAGTCCTTGTTTCTTTCTTCTGGTAGGATTCACTAGACCACTCCCTGATCCCTGAGTCAGGAAAATTCAGATTTGTTTACATCATTAAGAAACCATGAGCACAGGATGAAACAGATAAATAAAGACACACACACTTTATAAAAGTAATACAGAAATTTACTGTGTTATCCAGAAATATATCCAGTAAAGCATGAGGGAAACTCAGTTTACAGTACCTTGGTAATAACCTGCAAGCTAAAAAATGTCATGCAGATTTATTTCAGCCTCCCAAAGCTCTATCGTGATTATGTCTACTTCTAATTGAATGAGCAGCCCTAAATGCTTCCAAATAGCCTAACTTTTCTCATTCCTCAAGAAAGAAGAGGGAAAACTGTCTTTGAAAACTTAAAGCATAACGTATCTTCTAAGTAACGAGCACTGGGAACAAAGTGCCACTGTGAACAGGTTATCTCATTACTGCTGATTGAAGAACTGTTTACACCTCCCTCTGAGGCAGCTGGTACTTTTTGTCTTCTGAAACATGGCACTGAATGACACACATCAATTTTGTAGGCCAATATTGCAGTTTCTATATTAATCCATTCCTATAAAGCATCATTTCAGAAAAGATGTTAAAAAAAGAAAATCCAGACTCGAAACAGTTGGCTTAAAATTCTGGCTGATCTCTTTTTATGATGTGAAAATAACCTTCTTGGTAATACTAGAAGCTTATACCCCCTAGAGGTGTTTATATGAAAAACTGACAGTTCTATTTAGTTTTCTTCTGCAAGTCTATTTCAAACATCAAGATCTACTGCAGAAATCTGGAGAATCATTGTCTGGTGTTGAAAGTGTTGTCACTCACCTTTCCAAGTGACAACAGACTGACATATACTTCCAGAGGTAGAAGAGAAATGTAAACTTTTATGTAAAACAAATAGTGAGATCAAATTAACTTTTCTTGCTGTTATACCTAAAAGTCAAGCAAAATTAGGACTAAAACATGTCCCGTATAAGCAGCTTTATAGTACTAGATCTGTAACTCTGTTTCTACATCCCCTTCTACTCAGCCATTACAAAAACAAGTTTCCATACAGGGCCTGACCTTGTCTGAATGCCTCAATCCATTGCTTTTAGTGACTCATGGCAGGAAATGCAAATTCTGCCTTTACCCCCCTTCCATTAAAGCTAAGATGGAAGCAGATTTCACTAATTTCTGAGAACTTTTCCAGATTTTTAGCAGTCCATTACATCTGTAATTCTCAAATGAACTGGTAGAGCTCAGTCCATGTGTGTGTACCTATTCACCCTTCAAATAGAAAACTGAGTCTTTAGAGGTCACTAAAAATTGTAACTAGGTCTTACAGTTATTATGAAAATACTACATATTTTAAACTATTTTAGCAATGTAGTTCTAATACAATTGTGATGACTTGAATGAATCCTTTTGGAGATCTCTGGTGGCGGGGTAAAATGCTAGCCCAAAGGAGTGGCTGAGGCAAAATACAACAGACTTCGTTCAGGATCATCTACCTGTTAGGAGTCACTGGAATACTAGATAACGCAATAGGGATGCAGTTCCTCGGCACTGCTAAATTAAGTTCCACTTTGCGAAGGCAGTCTAAGGGGGAAAATGCTAGGACACTGCCTTTCATTGGGAGAGTGAATAAGTATTCATCAGTAGATCACATTACCTACCTGTGATACATGTGCTGGTTCTACAGTATAAATCTAACTGACCCAACTAGTCTAAGAAACAAGATTTAGCTGTTATACAGCCCATTTTATGGCCTTGATAAACATTTCTCTTTTTAATGGTGGATATTTTAACTGGTTTACATGGGATTCAAAAGCATTCAATGCCTATAATAGAAGTTTAACAGAAGTAACTTTCATAGTAGTGACAAAATAGAAAATAATGTGTTTAAATACCTAGAATTGAAAATAAAACAAAACAAAATTTTAGAAGGCAATACTTGAATAGAGACTGCCATTTTGTGATCTTATTTCTATGATTTTTTTTTTTTTTCTGGTATTCTTTATTTCTGTTCATAGCCCAGCCCTAACCTTTTTAGTGGCCATAGAAATATTTACTGTGTTTTACATGGAGATTATATGCAAACTGCAACTTATTTAATGTTTCAGCTCCTACAGATGCAAGAGCAAAAAAGGATTTAGCGTTAACAATAGTTCCAAATATTTGCAGAAATGCTTTTCTATCAGGCCACAATATGTACAATTGGCAACATATTATTGTTGAAGCACAGTGAATGCCAAACAGGAGAATTTCTAGGAGACAAAGAACCATTATTTGCTGAGAGTGCATGTGTTCTACTCAGTGTGCAAAGATTTTTTCAGCTGCATTGTGTCTGCTATTCTGACATGCAACGGTGAACTTAACTATAAATAGTTTAATTCTACATTCAATCATTTCTCCCCCTCCAGCTAGTGAAGATCTGAGATGTATAATATGTGAAATATTTACCATAGTTTGAAGCTCTGCTATACTCAGTTGCTTTACAATGGCATCAAACTCCTTAGGTTTCATAATAAACATTTTGAGCCATAGTGAATAGCACAAGGATTGAAATTTATACCTTTCAGTACCCTGACTGTTTGAGAGATTCCAGTCAAAAAAAAAGGTGGCAGAGCACAAAACTTTATTTCTTTGGGTGAGAATCTAGCTAAGTACACTGGTTAATATTAAAGACAAAAATTGGAACTTGTTGATTTCTAGAGGTGTTGACATGTTCATAAAAGTGATGTGTGCACACAGTTGATTAATAAAGGAAAACAAAGTGAAAAATTTCACAGTGCTCTAACAGACGTAGATCAGTTGTATCCTCTAAACTTCATTTATGACAGAACAAAAAAAGATCACTTCTCCTTACCTATCTAGTGTGCAAAACAGTACAAGCAATCTTCTTCATCTGTACTGGACATTGGACAACTATTAAACTGGGGCAAGAGCCTACATTGTCTTTACATAGAATAGCAATTAAAAATCAATTTACATGAAGACACCCAAACATGAAGCAAGGGAACATTCTACTCCAGAACTTATTGTAGGAACAACAACATGTGAATAAGTTACCAAGAATTACACAGAAATGTGCTTAAGCAGATGTTTGATTCAGGACCTCTGATGAGCATGCAGATGTTTTAAAAAGAAACACAAAGTCCAGTGAGGTGGGAAGCTTTTCATTATACTCACTGAGCTTTACTCAGCTCCTAATATTTTTGCACTACAGTCACTAAAAAAAACCCCAAAACCTGACATGGCTAAATTTGTAATTTTTTGTTTGTTTGTTTTCTAAACGGATTTAATCTCATTTTAGCAATTTTCTTTTAGGAACTGTAAAACTATTTCTTGATTAAAAGCTGATATTTAAAACCGTTAACCTGTAATGAATTACCTTCGACAAAACTATGAAGCCCTAAAAATAGGGCTTTATAATGGAAGTGCTGACAAAACCCTAACAAAAAGAGCACCAGTGGCCCTACTGTAATAATAAAATAACAAACAGAAGAGGAAAGTTAAGCCTTCTCTGAAGGAACTTGGACAGTCTGTCTGTTTGTTCTGGTTTATGGAGCTATTCAATGTGGTATTGTTCAGTGAAAACAGAGTTTATAGGAATGCATTTTTTCTACAAACCAAGAAAATAGTGACATGTGAAACTAAAGGGCCTAAGGGGCTGGTCATTGCAAAACATAACTGAAGCGTCTGTATTTCTTTTTCTTTGCTTTTTTCCTCTCCTGCCCCCAGATATACCAAGAAATGAGAAGTTGAAATCAAGACATATTTGATATTTACTTGATGTACTGGTTCTAGTAGAATTACCATAGTCTCTTTATCCTTTTTCCATGCAGAAACGTGCATATCTATTTACCTCTACATGAATAATCATAATTCATGCTAACACACTTACAGGAAAAGATGACGATGAAACTCCCATAGAAATGACTATACGGTATTTGTATGAAGCATAAAAGTAATACAAGTTGCAGGGGTACCCCATGTTGAGGGGCGTAATGAGGAGTTTTGTTCCCGGGGCAGACCATCAGATTTGATTTACACAGTGCTGTAAGGTGGAACAGCCTGAAAAAGCATTGGGCCTGTACGTGTAACAAGATTCATCCTTCAGAACCTGTTCAAAGTCCTCGGATGGAGCTCAGCAGCATGTATTACTGTGTCGGTGGACATGGCAGGCTCACACATGGAGTGAAGGCCTAGCTCTGTGTTTCTCATGAGGCCTTCTTTGCTCAGAGAAAAAGGGTTATAATCCTGTGTACATTCATTCTTAGTATCTGTTTTGGTGTACATTTTAGCTTTCTTTTTCAATGTCAGCTAAACTGGGTCAAGTAAACCAGCTTTGTATTGTTGGGGTACAGTTGGTTATTGTAGTCTTTCAGAAGGTGAAGAACTATCTCTAAATCTGAAAGACAAATAAATAACCTCATACGATCAAGAGCAATTCAGGAAGGACTGTTTGAGACTCTTTAACTGCAAACACCAGGCTCCAGCTTGCTGCCATAAAGCCTTGAGCAGTATGGAGCAGGACCTCTCTCACGCCTTAAATTTGTTTGGGGTTCTTGTATGTTAGGCTTCATTGCCACATTTGTGTCAATATTTCTTGCTAAGACCTGTTGCCTCAAAGGGCTGGTCTGACACAGTTGCTCTTTCTTGAGCCTCCGCAGAGGAAATGGGACTTCTAAGGATGTTTACTGACCCACTGCCAGCAGCTGAGTGCGCTCAGGGGCCTTAGTGCCCCTTCACACCCCTGGGGCTCCCCCCGCCCCGCCCATGACTCAGGAGCCCATTCCAGCCCCCAGGGCCAACAGTCCCTGCCCAGCTGAGGCTGTAGGATGCCACCTCCAGTCCCACCACAGGCCTGCCCATGGGCCCTGACAAGCCAGGTTCACCTGAGAGCTGATGTTCAGTCCCCAGCCCCAGGGAGGTGCCTGAAGCCTGGGGCTGGGGCAGCCCCGGCCACCCCCTGACCTGTCCTGCTCCTGGGTGGGGAGGATGGGCCCGGGCTGCCAGGTCCTGCCCTGCCACCCTGGGAGCCCCCACCGCCCCCAGCCCGGCCAGCTGCCATCCTTTGTGACTCCCTGCAGACATCTTGCGTGGTACCTCATAGTTCAACTACAATGAAGACAGGGTTTTTACTGATCATCAAGGCCTGATTTTATCCCTGTTGATGCGAACAGAACATTTTTAAGTCTAATACTAACAGATGTGACAAGAGTAGACTGTATGCTAGTTTGATTGAAGTGTCTGGACACAGAGCAGCTCAGGGTCATCAGAACCTGCATTCCCCATGTGTGATGAAGATATTAGCCTTCAACAAGAACTGTAGATATGTATGATTATCTTTCTGGATTAATATTGAGGCAAGAAGAACCCCATTTCCTAAAGGGGTGAAAAGCTGCTATGAAAGAAAGGGAAGCTGCTTTCTTAACTGAAGTGAAACTTTTTAGTATGGAAATATCTTCACTAGAGTTTTGGGATTTAGCTCAGATCGTCCTGAAGTTCTCCAAAATGTGAACCTTTGATAAATTCCAGGACAAAAAAGTCCCAAACAAGGCCTGTTCCCCACAGTTTCTAGATTTTCTATGAAGCTTCTCCAACCTTTCATGAAAGTATTTATGGGGAGCAAAGAAGCTGGCTGGTTCACTAATACTCTGGTCTACTTGTATCCTGTTACTGAGCATTCTGGAGAGAATAGTCCTTTTGTTTTAGGCTTTGGAAAAAGTAATCATAACTTTGCCTCCCGTTAAATGTATGTTTGATGGGGAGCTCAGTGAATCTGACCTGCAAGGGAACAGAATAGTGTGTCTCAGTCTTCAGAAAGGAAACATTTATATCAATTTATAGCTGAGGCCACCAAACGTGTTCTTTAGAGATGCACTAGAATTACATGTAGAGCCTCAAATACTTCAGGGAAAAAGGGATTTCATCTCAGTGAAAGCTGGCTGTTTAAATATATGTGTCTGTGTATATATATATATATATATATATACACATATGCATATATATATATGTTTGAACAAGTAAGCATTAAACTCAATATTTCTTCTTTCTTCCCACTCAGTGTCAATGAAGGTTCTCCGTACACACTGTACATTCCTGGCAATGTAGCAAAGTAGTAACAGAGGACAATCAGTTTAGCTGTGCTCTGCAGGGAGTTCTAGCAAAGGACACAGGGTAGCTACATCCAGAAACAAGGGTCTTCCTTTGTGAGTGTTTATAATCCATCCACTGGACAGACAAAAAAAAAAAATTATTCTGGTCTTTCAGTTAGTGGATTCACGGCTTGCCATATCCATTGTGTCCTTGTTGTAATTGCAGACTTCTCTTGTATCCCACTGAGTTGCCCAGCCGCCGTTGAGGGCTGATTTTCATTTTCAGAAGGCAGTAGTACCCATAAAATATCCTTACAATGTCCTTTTGAACATCTCTATCCTTGCTTTACAGGAAGGAACATGGCAAAGCTGAATGGATTAGTGATGATTAAGTACTACTGGTTGTTTCTTTAGTTCTGTTTGTGCCAAACAGAAATAATAGTACTTTCTTTTCTCCACTTCTTGTCTGGTATATTTAATCCTCATGCTTTCCAGGGCAGCATTTGTCTCCTTAGCTGTTTGCATAGTGCTTAGTGCCATGGCATATTACTTTTAGATATACCCCCTAGGCACTTCCAAACAGCTGCTAAATTTACCAAAGGATACAAGGGTATGTCGATAACAGACAGAACCTGATTTATTTTACTTGCAGTCTGTGCAAGCCAGATTCCAAAAGGAAGTAGCATAACTGTACTAAGCCATTAGCGTGGCACAGAGTGGATTTTATCAAGTACAGCAACTTCCTAGCATTTGCGTGGCTTCCAGGCTGATTTACAGTTTGGTTCATGGGCAGAGTCAGTGGGGTGTGTATATGTGTGGCTTTATCTGCACAAGCCCATGAGGGTGTGCCAAAAGATAGGCTGAAAATAGGTTTATAGTTTTCATTTCAGGCATTATTGGTTTGTTGTCTTCAAAAATAGCATCCCTTCTGGCCTTGTAAACAGCTCATACACACTGATAGCATTATATTGGCAACAATGCACTCTGTATGGTCAAGAAAGTTACAGGGCACATTTCCACGCGAACAGTCAAGACAGCAAACTCAAAATATTTGGAAGAAATGTTTATTTAACAACTGAATACATGCTAAAAGAAATAATTTACAGCAGCAGTTTCATTACATTTTTTTCTCTCCAGTTTTCTAGATCCCATCTGAATTGAAGTGATAAATACAGAAGTAGAATTATTTACTACCCAGTGAGGAATGCGCTTAAAGAATAAGTGCATAACTTTGTCACCGATATAGGAAATAAACCACTTAATCACCTGTGTGGCAAAATCTTATCTTTTAGTATTATGCTGAACACACCGAAATGGAGTACCTCTAGATAACAGTACTTTACACTGTACCTTCGTATCTAGTCAAAAATATTTACATCTCTTTTGGCTAATGTGTAGGTAGCAAAAACTGAACTATTAAACACATACCATTGATATTCACTAAATAATACATAAAAAGGATCAGTAAATGCGCATTCACATGCATTTAATTTAATTTAATTTTTTTTACATAGTGACTTTATTGGGTCATGAAGATTTAACTCTGTTCTGCAAAGATGCACATTTTCTCAGTTTGATGTTATAGTTTAACATAACCACACAGTTTTTAGGAGCCATTGAACAATTTCCCATCTTCAGTGATCCATGCAAGTGCAAAGTGTAAATGAGTAAGAATAAGATTCAACGCATTTTTTTTTTTCCCTTGTAAATGGATATTTTCAAACAAATCAAAGTAGATCTTTCTGGTTATAAATGAAATCCTTTATTTCTCTCCAGCTTAAACACAACTTTTTACTTACTTTTTCTAAATTCTGTAACTAGAGGTTTAGAGGGTTTTATTGACAATTTACAGAAATACAGTTTTTACCTTTATCTTCAAACCTTATGTTGCTTTAAACAATAATGACACAAATAGGGATATGAATTTTACTGAAACTGCAGGGCATCTTTCTGTACATGAATTCATTAAAGCCTATGTTCTTTGAAAAAAAAAAAAATTTCACGTCAGTAGTAAATGCTCTTTTAACTTGACCATAATATGAACTTGAAAAGCAAAAATTTTGACTGCTGGTTTGATCTTCTGCCCTCTTATTTATATAAGTAAATACAAAAACATAAACAAGACTACTCATGTCAGTGAGGACTGGATTGAAGTTTGCAAGACCTGATTATATAAATTGTTCAATTAAACTGCCAGGCTATGGTAAAAACTTTGCAACTTCTGTAATTTTGTGCCCACAGATCATCTTAATTTTAATCTGTTTCTTCTTCAGGGGTGGTGAAAAAGAGATTGATTTTGGTTTGGCTTTTTGCAGCAAGTTGCTATAGAACCAGTTGCTGTGAGCATGGTAGAGAAAAAAAGTTAGATCGCAATTTCATTAATATGTAAAAAAAGGAAACAAAGTAATTTAGCGCCTGTTGAAATCAATCTGTATTTTTCCCACTGAGTTTTCCGAGGTTCACTTTCAAACTGTTTCCTTTTGTAACAAAGAGGATTCTAATGACTCGATAGTACACAATAGCCCTATATAAAAGGCTATAGTGTTCTGTAATTACAATTAAATAATTCAGCTGACAACAGCGCTCAGAAATTCATCATAAACTGAGCTGAAAAGTTAATACTTCTGTACAGGAAAGCACATAATTGAACCTATGTTTTAATTCATCCCTATTCAGCACATCATGAAACCATGGGAATTTAACAGCATATTAAAATTCACAGAAATCGAACATAAGAGAGACTTAAAGTTCCTTTAAAACTAAATTCCTAAGTGCTTTCCTAAATCATTACAGCCTTTTTCTTGTCTATTCAACAAATTTTCTGCTAAAGAATTAAATGACAAAAAATCTTGCACGTTCATGCCCTGCAAAAAATTCAAAGGGGTCTTAAAGTGACTGCGCTGTTAGTGAAAATCCAGTTGTTATGGAGGCAAGAATACAAGTCTTCATTAATCATAACAGTACTTGAATTAGTGAGTGGCAAGGAGACTGGGATGTATTGTGAGAGAAGTGTCACAGCAGTTGTGTTATACTGTATCTGATAAGGCTGATAGTGTAGTGATTGATAAATTAAATAATCTGGAATGAATAACAACAAAACAGATCAGTCATCAATACAGACACACTTTTATATAAAAGCTCCTTTAGCAAACTAAGGACTTTGTTCTATTAATTTTCCCCACAATGACATTACTTGAAATTCTGTCATTTACGGACTCTACCAAGATAAAATATGGGAGGCTGGAGAAAGATGATCTCAAAAGAACTGGACACCATAGAACTGGGGACCAAAGGCACATCTGTGCTGAGGTGAATAAATCCACTACTTATAACCCTAAACCTACACTTATGGTGCAAGTACATTGTCTGTTTTACCCTGTTGCTCTCCTGTATATAGAATAAGACAGAAGTGCAGGACCAAAATACGTGTTAGTATAACCTAGTCTTAAGCTGAACTTCACCAATTTACTACTGCAGCAGATTTCACCCACAGATAAAACTGTCCCTTAGATCTTAAAACAGAGAGCTGGCTTTGAGGTTACTCTTTATGTGGCCTAGTGCTGGTTCTTTGCATTTGGGTGATCTGGCCCACAGAAAGAATGGAGCACTGAGAATCAGTAGTGTGGACATATTTCTACCACTGAGCTGGGAACAAAACTCCTTAAACTGAATGTGAGCTTTGCTCATGGATATATGACGGTCTATGAGCCACAGTATTTAAATATTAGCATTCACAAATATTTACGAACCAAGAAAGCAGGAGTGTAATTAGTAGAGGGTATTTTAATGCTATTTACTTTTTTTAATTTAAAAAAAATATACAACTGAAAATCAATGCTCTCCTCTTCATTGGTTCAATCTATAGCAAGGTATTATACAAGTTGAATCATTTCAAATATGATACTTAGAAAAAAAAGAATGCAGAAGACTTCCATGCTATACAGCGACTTTCATGTTAAAATAGCTTAGTTTTAAAATTGTTTTGAAGTTACATGTCATATAGATTACTGAGAGGGGAGGAGGTTAACTGTAGTGTGACTAGCTCCCCTGGAAGATTTTCCAAAGAGAAGAGTAAAGCAGCTCATAATTGGAAGTTGTCTTTTTTTCCTCTAAACCAATAATTAGAAAGTACAATATTTCTAAGACAAAAAAAGTCTAATCTATTTTAGAAAAGAGCTAATGTTTGCTGCATATTTTTCATGGTACATTTAAATTATAGTTTTAATAAAATACATCTTTTTAGATCAAAGCTGAAAGAAGTCATCAGTAGTAGGCCAGTGTACTCCATATTTTTTGTTCTTCTAGATGATGGATGGCTTATGTTGTTCATATTTCCACAAACAATCTCATTCAGTATTGTTTTTTCCTCTTCTAGTATATATAAACAGGAGAACTGGTAGACAAAACAAGAACAAAATCCTTGTGTCCAATCACGTGTTTAGACGTTCATCAGCTTAATGAGTTCATGCAGTTTTATACATAAGTCTAGAAATGGTAGTGCTGATGATGAAAGCTGTGTTTTGTGTTTTGTTTTTTTTTTTAAGATGACAGCATGAAATACAGCATTATTTTTTTTTTTTAATATATTCAGGCAAAAGAGAAAGCAAAACTTGCCTGCTGAACACTTGAAGAACTTTTTGAGCAGTAAGCTAGGTCCGGGTGAGTTATCATCCTTGAAACTCTGATCTTTCTGGTCTTAGAATCAGAGCAGAGAGGAAGGAGTTACTACGAAAGTTAGAAATGGATTTTTTTTAAACCTGGTGGAAATTGTTTGAACTTTCCACTCTTGTAAACATCCACATAATGCCATGAAAAAGTTCATGAATATTGCATTTTTTTCCAGTTATCTGTCTATACAAGTTTCTACTTGGATGAGGTTCCTAGAGGTAATGTAGCTCAGACACTCCGTGGTGCCCTCTCAAATTCATGGGTCCTCCTGTTCCTACCTTTTTTATTCTCTTGTAGGTGCTTCCACTTATTTGTATTCACCTGCGCATTGGCAGGCCTTTGCCGGCGTTGTTTGCGGTCTCTTTTCCAAACCTGCTCACAGAACTCATCCATTGTATTGAGATTGGGGTGATTGATTAACTGCATGAAGTCTCTATACCAGATCTTTTGACTGGGGGTCATGCTATTGGTAGCATCCTTGGTCTTGGAGGCATCACCATCTTCTTCTTTATGGAGCAGCTCTTCCAGGTGGTCAGTATCAATTACTTCCAGGGTCACTTTAAGCAAAGTTTGCATGAAGCCATGCTCCACAGCATGACAAAAATAAATACCGGAGTCTCTCCGTTGAAGACTTCGTAGCAATAGGCCCTGTTCTGTTCGGATCATGCGATCATCCACTTTTATCTGTATTGGAAAAAAGTGTTAATTTCAGTAGTTTTCTTCCATGTATGTGCAACATTATTGTCTATCCATACTAGTTCTGTAGTCCTGCTTTCAGATGGTAAAACTTGGCCAAAAATCCCCCAAACCACATGAATGGAAAACACTTTGCCAGTCATCTGTAGTAATGGAAGGCTCAAATACTCTGGAAAAACTACTGGTGTACTGAAAAGAGTTTGGAGGATTAAGCATTTACTCCTTAGTCTCGACTGTTGCTACAAAGGTCTGTATCAACTGTCGGATGGACTTGCTGGTAAGATTATAGAAGATGGAAGGCTATAACCATCAGAGCACACATGGATGCATTTAGCTATATTACTGACATCACATTTACCATTATCTTTCAGTCAAGCCTAGATATATTTGTGGGAAATGTTCTCTGTCTTCCTATTGTTCCTTACTACAAAACCATAGAAGTGGGATCTGCATAAGTGGAGAATTTATGAAGAAATACTAAGGATTAAATCTCAAAATTTTAATATTCAAAAAGCAGCTGTCCAAAGTACTGTATTTTTCTGAATTAATTAATATCTAGAATACAGTTTCATCCTTTGAATGCACATGTTGTTGCAGACAGAAATGGCATAAACCTGTTTACTGCTCTCTCCACCAAGAATCAATTCTAAATAATTTACCCTTTATGCAAACAAAGTAAACAGCAAAAATATCTAAATCTGATAATGTAACTAATTATTTAGTACATGGGTTTTTTTAAAAAATAAATGCTTCAAGGTAGTTTGGGTATATTTACAAATACTTCAATGCAACAAACAAGCTTTTGTTTCCTAGCTTGATCTCCCTCCCTAGCAGAGTAGAGTATCCTCTTAAGATATGTATGACCTAGCTTGATAGTAACATGACTTGAGAACCTGGCTGAGTAATAACATAAGAATGTTGGTGACAAGAGAAGGAGAAAAAATAACGTATCAGCTTAGTGTAATGCAAGCAGGAAAAGCTGGTGTCTTTGCCTCTATGAATATTGCTTTTGATGAAAAACATGTACAAATTTTCATACCCTTGTGTCCACTACAGTTCTCAGTTCTTTCCGTCTCTGTCTTATCTGCAGTAAAGTCTTAGAGCGTGTCGTACATTGGACATGCTCCTGTTAGACTATGTTTCAGTCAAACAGTATAATTACATGAATGCAGATAAATTTTTTTTTCGGTGGCAGTTTTAGTCTTTGTAATTTTTAAGTTCAATATATTCCTTGTATGATGCTTTCGGTGGCACCTAGAAGCATGCTAACTTTTTGTATTTCTGAGATATCTAACAGAAAACCAGTGTGTTTTGCAGGGGGTCTGACTAGGGAGAGGATATGAATGTTTTATGATGTAACAGTCTGTAAAACCTATTAGAGAATTTATGGGATTCTATAGTGATAAGAGTATGGTGAAGAACAACAGAAATTATAAGATTCCAGAGAAATTCTACTAAACTAAAATAGAGATGGACATTATTCTGGGAAGGACTCAGGTTCAACTATATCTTCATAGAGAAGACTAGTTGCATCTCTTTATTTTTTGTACTCTACCTCTTCTTTGCGGTCATCATTTTGCTTCTGGAATTGCCAGTAGACTGCAGCACGCTGAGATTTTGGACTGCACTCAAGAAAAGTGCTGCTATTCTCTACTCCATAGATAATCTTTTCCTCCAGGGTCTGACCACTTGGATTATCTGTAAAGCAAGAAAAAAAAAAAAAAAGAAAGAAACCCAATTAAATTACCAGGAAATAAGAATCTTAATTGTTAAGTGAATTCATATGCTTAGAAACTGGGGTCCCTTAAGGTGTTTAAAGATAAAAACTTTAAAAGAAAATTTCCCTACACCAGTATGCCATTTGGAAAATCTCCATTATCTCTATCTTTGTAAGAATCCCTGGTAGGACTTTTTTTATACTTATTTTTGTATTTTGAGTCCTAGCAGCTGTTAACATCACAGTATGTGAAGTTAATGAATTTTATTGTGAAATTTTGTGTAAACCTCATTATTATTTATCAAGGAAAAAATCTAGGACACAACAAGAATTTTTAATAGCAAACTGTATGCAGTGAGAAAACTCTGGATGTAGTTGCAGAATGTCTGTAATGATGCCTCCTGGGCTCTATGATCATAATACTTTAGAGCAAAGTAATAAAACATGAGGCTATTTAAAAGTAGTATAATATATTTAGATTATATGGCACTGCAGTTTGCTGAAGCTGTTAATGACCAGGAATAATGTTTTTGAGGAAACAATCTTCAATTAATCATTTCCTCTCATACTGATATAATTTATGGAAATGTAATGAGGTTAATAAACCAGTCATTATGGGAGGGGAAAAAGAAAGTTAAATAAATTACTTCCTTTTGTAACAACAATGTTTCAAGATATTCATCAACTTGCTGGAAATATCACATAGCTATAGGACTTATACAGCATTTGATTCTTCTCCAATACCACAGAGGCTGTAAGGCATCGTATTTCAACTCTCCACCTTAGCTCTTTAAAATGCTGCTACAGACTTAAGTGGCAACAGTACACTAATCCTGGAGAGTAGATGGGGAGGAAGGGGCTGGCAAGCTATTTAACACTGTGGATCTCATGGGGTTTCTTGTCTCTTTGCCATATTTGTCGTTCTTTCCATTTTCCACTTCTGATCTTTAGCACTGTAAATCTTTAAAGAACTTCTTTTGATATGTTTTAACAGGAAAATGATGTCTAATTAAAATGCTCTCAGAGAAATCCTTTGTCAAGTTTTATTTGCTTCCACTGTGCCTTTACCATGTTGGCCATGTTGGTTAGCAAACGCTGGCTGTTTGCTAGATGACTGAGCCAAAGGTAAAACTAAAATTGAGCTCCTGGTTTATGTTGATACAGCAATCATATGTCTTTCCATGATGACTTGCCGCCCGGAGAGAGGATGGGAGATGGGGACAGAATAGGGACTGGTGCTTGTCCAGTTCTCAGTAAGGAAACATCAAATGGCCTATTAACACTAAACAAATAGGGAACGTGTTAGCTTCCTTTCCTCTGCCGGATGGTGAATCTTTCCAGCAAGTAAGCGGGGTGCTATATAAACAACCAAGTGAAACTTTTATGACATCTCTCAGAAACCACATCCCTATGAAGTGCAGCATAGGGCCAGGAAAATGCGGAGCAATGGAGGAATTAATTAGAAAGCAAAGCAACAAGAGAAGGGCAAAACAGCTGGAAGAGAATGTGACCAGGAGTACCAGTGGGAAGATCTGAGATGGAGCATGGTTGAATCTGTGTCAGTGAAACAGAGGAACTGGGAGTATGTGAAAAGATTAACTGAATAGAACTAGAGTTATAAGATGAAGATTAGAAATGCAATTGATTAGCTGATAACTCATGGGTCCAGACTGAACATTGTGAATGGCTGACTGACGTCCTGGCTCTTCTGTTTCAAGTTAAGTGCTCTCATTTAGGAACAGAATTCAGACAGCTGAGCGGGCAGTCAAAGATCCTCACTTAGTCAACAAGGGGCAGTTAGATATCTGAACTGGGTTCCACAACAGATAGCACATGTAGGGCTGCAGCGTAAGACAGTCAGAAGGAAATGTCTCCTTTTATAGCCTGGGACACGTACGTTACTGCTCTAGTGATGTGTTTCTGTGAAACAGATTTACAGGCTTCCAGAATAAAGAATGGAAACACAGGGATTTCGCTCTAGGATGCATTCATTCCTTTCTTCCAGGCTCCATGAACTTTGAATCATGGTTGCAAAATGGCCCAACTTCAGTAAGAGCAATCTGATAGTTTGGGTGCTTGTATTGGAAGTAGAGCTATCAAGTCAGTCTCCTAAGCCTAAATGGAATTTGAGCCCTCTTCTCCCACATCCAAAATACCTGATTTAACCAGCAATTAGGTGGCTTGTAGCACCACTTGACTATATTTTCCCTAACACAACATAGTCCAAGTGAATTATACAGGAGCAAAGCACATGTAGCACTGGTCTCATCAGATCCAAGGAGACAAGTCTTTTAGATCCTAAATACCCGTATAAAGGACAAAAATAGATATTTCTTTGGCAAGGATCCTAGGGCCCATGAGCAATAGCTTATTTTTAAGTACATAGAGAAGTATCTGCTGGAAAATGGTATCTAGAGTATCCTTAGAATCATAGAATAGTTTGTGTTGGAAGGGACCTTTAAAGTTCATCTAGTCCAACCCCCCCTGCAATGAGCAGGGACATCTTCAATTAGATAAGGCTGCTCAGAGCCCTGTCCAACCTGACATTGAATGCTTCCAGGGATGGGGCATCTACTACTTCTCTGGGCAACCTGTTCCAGTGTTTCACCACCCTCATTATAAAAAAATTCTTCTTTATATGTGGTCTGAATCTACCCTCTTTTAGTTTAAAACCATTACCACTTGTCCTGTTGCAGCAGGCCCTGATAAAAAGTGTCTCCCCATCTTTCTTATAAGCTCCCTTTAAGTATTGAGAGACTGCATTAAGTTCTCCACAGAGCCTTCTCTTCTCCAGGGTCTCTTCCCCAACACTCAGCCTGTCCTTATAGGAGAGGTGTTCTGTCCCTCTGATCTTTTTTAGATTCTAAGTATTTTTAGTAAATAAGAAGCTAGTTACAAGTTTTCATGGAAGTTACCTTGAAGGCGCGTGCTCTGATGGCATTTCAAACTTCTGAGTGTTTTCTTGGATCAGACCATGGCATTTTAGCATGTTAGAGATCAACACAGAAAGTAGCAGAAGCCCCCTTTAAATTTCCTCACAGCTCCAGACAATATAGTATGGGTGACAGTCATGCAATGAGAGAGGAAGGATTTAAGAGATCTTTCAAATTCCATTTCCATGATTTAAGGGAGCAGAAAGCAGGTCCAGAAATGTCTATAAAGTTCATGTAATATTGTACATGTGGAGTGCAAGAAAGTAAGCAGAGTGATGGAATAATCCACAGGATCAGAATGCAGCTCTGGGACTGAGGGAGAAACTGAAGAGACTAGGAGGAAGAATGAAAGTCTGGGAAGTTCAGAAGAGCAGCTGGAGGAATTAGAAAATTATAGAAGTCATGAAGTTGGTTATGAAATTCAACTCAAAATCCTGCCTGAGAGCTGTAATTCCCAAAATGAACCCAACAGCAGTATCAGTTTACTACCCTGATAAATACATAATTTCTGACATAACCGAAGAAGTATGAA
The DNA here is from genome assembly GCF_965140245.1 of Athene noctua. Lineage (NCBI taxonomy): Eukaryota > Metazoa > Chordata > Aves > Strigiformes > Strigidae > Athene > Athene noctua. The sequence goes on from NC_134039.1 coordinate 78,568,401, forward strand.
AGGCTAAGTACTTATACCAAGATTGCTTTGTAGATGAATGAATCTCACTATACAGTTAAATTCAGAGTGATTCTTTGAGCTTCCCCTTAGATAAATCACCTAAAAACTGGTGCCTCTTTGTTTACAAGTTCTTCAAAAAAGAACTTGATTGATTTCTTGATAGCATTAATATATTATGCTTAAAAAAATTGTTCTTTAGCTGACACAAAGGTGACCATGCTTTTAGATTTAAGCATTAATGCCCAGCCAAATGCCTGTAGAGCTAAGGATGCGCAGCTCCCTCTAATGTTGTGTAGTTATGCTATTTGTTACACATTTGCACAAAAGGACAACTGAAAGAGCTGCCTAAACCTTATTAAAAGCATTATTGCTTCAGACTGATATCAAAGTAAGCTTCTGCAGTGTCTTTAAAAGTAAGATATACAGTAAGAAATTGTTGTTTCTGCTGGTTCACATGGAGAATCAACTGGCAGTTAGTGCAAAGGAATGTATAGACAAGTAGTAAATGATTGCAGGAGCTTATTTTTGACTGCAGGCAAACCCAAGTCTTCATCTGTTGTCCAGGAAACTACAAGTCATAACTGAGGAAAAACCTGGCATGAGTTGGCATAGGAAGTTTGAGGCCCATGCAGCTGCCTTTACTATGCATGATAATGTGTAAATGACAAGTAAATATAGGATAATTTTATACAAGTCAGAATTAATTCAGAGAAAATTTCACTCAAGAAAGCTAAAGTATTTTGACAGTGTTTCCTTAAAGTCTAGGACCTAAAACTGCATTCCCTCAGTATTTTTTGTAACTTACTGATTATTCTAATCGTGCTGTCTTCATTTCACTATTAAGTAAAATTTACAGTGGTATCTCATCTCATCTCATCTCATACTTGCTCTGCTCATTTTGTCAAAGGTGTATTAAAGCTCCTTGTGATCAGGTATACTATGTAATAGCTTCTTCCTGACCTTGAGTTCTTATGACCGTTGTAATGAAAAAACTGCTCTGCATTGCTCTCTTCTCTTTGGACAGAAGATATCTTTTGGTACAAATCAGTTTACCAAATATGGAAAGATAGCAAAACCAAAGTGTTTTAAAATCCTTTTCTTGTCTATGAAGATAAAGAACAGACCTATAATTGTATAAAGCACAGCAGGCAAGTACAAGACAACGTTAAAAAATTGGACTTGTGGTAGCCCAGATCATCATTTTACTCATAAGTTAAATGTCCTTATAGTAAAAAGATAAAGCTAAGACATGCCTCTGCTGGTAATAAAATCCATGTTTAGTGCCTGGTGAAATTTTCCTACTGGGGAACTGAAATGTCATCTCAACCCCAATATATGGATGTTCTCATCTGCATTTTTTAAACATTACTAGATATCATACAACTGGACATCTGTGAGCTTTCTACTAGCCCACACTAAGTAGCTCAAATCTGAAGTAGTTGTGTGTTCATGGGCTCTCAAAACTTTACAATTGCATGTTGATGCACTTTTCCAAAACATTTTCCCCTCTGAGTAGCTTGGCCTGAGTCTGAATCAAGAAATAAAAAGTTATAGTAATGTTAGCTGTGATTTTCAAATGATTAAAAAGGAAGATAAAGTATTACTGAAATGTAGTGGTGGTGAATTATAGCTGACAAAAGTACAACTTTGGACTATTTATCATTCTTGCTATATACAAGGACTGAAAGGACATGAGGGTTTTGAGGTATTTCCATTTTCAGCCACCCCTTCTTTATTTATCCCAGAAAACTGCCCAGTGGTTTAATTGTTATTATAGATGTACCACAAGCATGAGTAATAATTTTTTCCAGCAGAGGGAAGTATTGCCTAAGTGTTCTCTTCTCTTTTGGCAAAATGGGCATTTTTCATTTTCTGACTGAAGATCTTCTGAAGAGTTTGGCAACAAATTAGTAACTGTGAGATGTTTATCAGCCAAACAATTCAAAAAAGGAAGATTTGATCAATACACTGTGAAAATGAAACAACCAACAACACCCCCCCACCCCCCCTAAAAAAAAGTCAAAGAAAACCCATGCTGAAAGCACATGGGATGGGAATACTGAAGGGAACATCCTGATATTAAGGGCTGCTTGTGTGGCATCTACAACAGACCATTTCATATTTAGCCAAGGTAGTTCATTATGTGCTTGGTTATCATCCTATGTGAACTATATGAAGCTGTTCTGAAGGAGATAGGGCTTTTTTCTGACATAATATGCCTAGCCTGATGTACAGTATTGTCAGGTAAGTGAAGCAGAAAAACTGAAATGCTTGAAACTTGAGGAAAAACAAAAACAAGTCTTCAGTGTCTGATCCAGGCCATTGTGAGCAATCTAAATTGGGATAACGATGTATTATATTAATCTTTCACAGATGTTCAAGACAATTTTACCAACAAAACATTCATGTGCTTCCTACTCTTCCCACACACAGTCTGCAAATTACATACAAATTAGTTGTACTTCAGTGATACCCATAACTCACCATGATGCTGCAGGTCTGAGCAGTGGGTAAGTGGGTCTCCATTTCGGATGTCTTGTCGTCTAGTACGTCTGCAAATACCATATTTGAAAACCGTTAGTGACCTTCTCAGTTGTTAGCATTCACATTTGCCATGACTGAAGAGGAACAAATGGAACGTATATATAATTACATAGGTCATAAGTGCACCTACACAACACTGGGAAGGAAATCATATTGTTACTACCATACTCTATGCATTATCACAATTTGTAGAACCAGACTTTACTGTTACAGGTAAAGGCTTCAGAAACTGGTAAATACAGATGTCTTGCACTGAGCCTATGAAGTTTATTTTAACTGTGTTGGCAATTTTGATCACAGACAAATTCATTACTTGATTCATAGATAGAGGGACTGCTAAGGGATCAAAGTATATACAGTGCAGTTTAACATGGATACACAAACATGAAGAAGCTACAGCTTTTCTGCAAGTAGAGAATACTTTAAGTATCATGGCATCTTTTAGATAAAATGAAATGTTAGGATGAATGTCTTTGAAAGAATGTCCATGTGCTGTATTTTCTACAAAATCTGAACGAAAATACATAGATCATTTCAGCCACTACAGATCTCACCAAAACATTTCTGATAAAACCTTTTCCAAAACTGTTGCAAATAGTTTTGTCTTTAGAATAAACTCAATAAAACTGTTGGATAGGAAGATTTTGAAATGTCATTTATTCCATCCTTTGTAGCTTGAGTCTGGGTTCTAGCTTTTATTACATGTCCATTTAATGTAGTATATTCTTTTCCCAGCTTGATTTCCATTGGCTCATTTGTAAAACATATTGATCTGTGCTAAAAAATGTTGTATTTCACAGAAGAAAGCTTTTTAATACAGTTTTATTTTGCATTTGGTTTTTTTCTGTCTTTGTCTACTCCTATTTTTATGTAAATAGCTGTGACACAAAATTCAACTGAGCCATAGAAAAGCGTTTCATATAAAAAAAGAAAAAAGAACAAGGCAAACAAAGATGTGTTTCAAGTGTGAGCACTTTACTTTAGGAATCAGAGAAAGCCTGAGGGCTTGCAAAATCAGAAGAGAACAAAGAGGATTAGGCTGCTGAACAATGCTGTGATTTCAGATTAAAGCATCCAGCAACGGATATGCAAAAGTCAAGTAGCCTTGTAAAAAGCCCTGTTGGTCACTCCCTTGTGACAACAGCCCGCATTTTTAAGAAGCCATTGTTCTGCAGCACAGAGACCATCTCTCTTCCGTTCACTAGCCCCTTTTGCAGACTCTCACTGACAGCCCAGCATCAGCACACACTAGGAGTTCTCACAGAGGCACCATCAACTGCACAGCTGACTCCCCTTGACTGGAATATTTTAACCATTTGATTTTTTCCACTGAGAACTACTGAAATGTTAAACTGAAATGAGTTGTGTGAAGTTTGACAACAGTTGGTTTCTTTTTTTTTTTTTTAAAAAAAACCAAAAACCCAACCAATTCAGAATGGGCAGTTGTTATATCTTTTTGAATAAAAACTTCTTTAAAATTACCCTAGTGAATTAGCATGCTTTAATAAGAAAGATTCTTCTGTTGATTCAAAAAATGTACTAATCCTAATTTCAGATATCATCTTCATATTACTCATTAGCAATAAGTATAGATACACCAAAACAGAAGAAACTATTAAGTTTTATTACTCCTTCCTAAATTTTGAAATGCAGCTTATTTATAGGATACTATTTGCCGAAAAGAAGTCTGTGGAACGACTCATATTACTGCCAGTGGAATCTGGATGAGATGTTTAGTTAGAATCTCAGGAAAATGTTGCACTTATCACCACTGTATCAACACGATTATTTATGAAATATGAACCAGAACACATCTGCATGGGGTAAAGTTAAGTGGTCACACTACAGGAGCTCTGAACTGTCATTTAGACTTGAAAAATACACAAAGAAAGAAAAGTAAATTAAAATCATGGCTCATAAAAGCTCCTTTTTAAAAAAGAAGAAAAAGAAACAAAACAAAAACCAAGACCCCAAACCAACTATTAGTAAAGCATCTGTGCAATTGCCTCAGGACTCAACTTTCCCAATATTTCTGGAGCCTAAAATTACAAGGAATCATTATTAGGAAAATGTTGACATTTAAACTGTTTCCAGCAATGCTGATTTTGTCATACATGCATTCAAAGCTGGCTTGAGGCAGTGGGTACAGCAAATACCAGGTAAACAGAGAATCCTCTCCCCCAGTAACACAGACCTTTATTCTGCTTGTGCTGCTGCCAGGGGAAAAATGAGGGGAAGTAGAGGGGGACAGAGGCTTTTTCTGAATGCATTGTCAGGATCCCAGCTTCTTAGGAATTTTTCTTTCATAGTGGCCTCAAGAAGAGTAAATTCTTCACCCCAAGGTTTTTCTGTAGCTGTGCAACCCAGTTTAGCCCCAGTAATCCTGCCCCTTAATCCCTGTAAGAAGAGGTCTCAGTCCCTTTACTCCTGATGGCAACAGTGAGCTCAGCCTGCTGTTTAATAAGTTGGAGAGACGGATAAGTAAAAGACAAAGGGCCCTATTTTTTCCATCAGTGTAAGCAGATGAATGACTGGATGATGTGCTCTGTGGGTCTTGAGATGGCCTGAAAGTAGGAATGGGTGCTAGTGAATGCTGAGAAAGGAAGACGTACAGGGATAATGCTTAGTAGGGAGGTAGACGAGCGAATCAGTGATTCCTGACCTTACTGACTCCTTCAAGTCAGAAGCAGTACTCAACCACAGTGACTTCTAACCCTAAAAACTTTCAGATCAAATCAATCTCTTAGACTCTCTTTGAACACCTCAACGTTCCCTCTCCTCTCTTTCCTCCTCTTCCTACAGAGCAACTCCCATGTTCCCACCACTCACGTGAATTTAGCACATGCAGCTGAGAAAATTTGACCAGCTCTTCTTTTGGGATGAGTTCAGTTTCTCCTTTTTAATTATTCTCTAAAGAGTTTCACAAAAAGCTTGTCTCAGATTAACTCGGTTCCCTGGTGCAAAAATAGAACCTCATGTGCTGTAAGCAGCTTTTTGTTTTGTCACCAGTATTTGTTTAGGATACATTGTAATGAAAACCTTGCAATTTTAATCCCCTCCATCTGAAAAGTCTGTTACACAAATGCTACTTCCCACCCTTTACCACATTTCATCTCCTGCAACAACCAGCGACAAGCAATCCAAATGTGGAATTTGGAGTCCTGACATTCTCAGCTAAATATTTGCTACCATTAACTGTATGTATATAAGCCCTTATGTATATAAACCCTTGGATTCCTTGTTTCTTCATTAAGTGCAAGATGTTTGGCATGTTCAATTTAATGTGAGCACTTTTTAATCATTTTAGCCAATTTATCATGGGAATCTCAACACTACACCAGTATCCGTTCTTATTTGCAACTGGTTATCTATTCAGCTATTCCTAATTTCTAGTTCAGTAGCTAAGAGCTGTTCAGTAACTAGCTAATATGCTTTAAGACAAGGAATTTCAGAGATAAAGGCAGGCAAAGAAAATATTATTTTAAATCTTCAGATCAGGCAAGTAGGACTTGTAAATTCTCTATAAAAATTTTATTTTCACTTGCAGAGTCTGTTTTGCCTTAACCTTTGCATTGCAACACCTTTAGCATCAGTGCAGAGTGAGTGTAAAATAGTGGTTCTGATCTGGTAGCACTTAGACACACATCAACACATACAAGTTATACTTTTGAATAATAACAATAATGTCATATATCACTAAAATAACAACTTTCCATTCATGTCCAAACACTTTATAAATATTTCCTTTGAATTAGAATTCATGAAAATGCAGGAAGATTAACTTGGGCAAGTAGTTCTTTCATTTTAATATCAAGCTCCCTCCTCATGTTAGAGAAAAGGACTTTTTTCTTTTTGCTGTTTATTACTGAATATAAAGTTATGAATCCATTTCAGAGACAACTCTTTTATGAATGTTCTCTTAAAACAGCTTTTTACGCCAACCCAAGAGGTAACAGTGTTCACTTTAAACCAAGACTTCACATTGCTTGTAACTCCCACAATTATGTTTTTTTTATAACAGAAAGTTCTCCAGTTAACCATCCCATGATAAATCTCCAAACCCCTCTGGCCATATTGAGACAACTAGTTAAAACAAATAGCAAACCATGGAGAGATCTAAAGCTGCACCTACCTCTTAGCAGTGGGGAAGTAACGTGAGCAAGATGAACCATCCCAGGCACAATAAGGGTCTCTTGCAAGGCAACACTCAGCACATGCTTTCCCATACACATCACAGCGGTGTAAAGGAAGCTGTGAAACTCCAGTAGCTGAGCCAATGTAGAGCTGTTGCTGTTATAAAAGTAAAAAAAAAAAAAAAAAAATCATTACCATTTTTTTGCTAGGAAAGCATTAAAAAAAAAGTTAGATAATAATATGTTAGGACCGTTACAAATACAATAACGGATCATGTTCCTGATGTACACTAAAAGAATGAGAAAAGAATTGTCCTCAGGATAAAAAAAAATCAAAAAGGAAAAACTTTGATTTTTGTTATGTAGCTCTTGGTGGCTTCTCTAAAAAGTAAGAAATATTAAAGTACTCTTCCATTTTTTCTTTTGTATTCAAATTCCTGCACTGGAAAAGCACTACAATCGGTGACAGAACACAATGGAGAACATGCTTTTGAGTTTAAAGAAAAAGAAAACCACTTAAATTTCCTATATATGACATTGATTTGTGTAGGTGTGGGGGGAAACCTAAAGTAAATTATTTCAGACTGATGCTAAGATATTTCGGTTTGGAACTGCTGCCATGCATGCAATTCTTTACATGTCTGATAATTCAGATGCTTCATACTCTTTTCGACATGTCACATATTCTAATTGAAAAATATCTTTAATGAGGGGAGATGGCTTACTTTATTTTGGATAAAAAACAGTCTTGAGTGGAAGATGTAGCTCAAATGCAGACAGAAGCCATGAAGTAAATAAAAAAACGTGCATACAAAATGAACTACAGCTTTGTATGGCATCACAACAGACTATCTTGTCTCTCCCAATTTCCTCTCTGATATCAAATTCATGTGGTCCATTAGGGAAGTTGGTCCCCAGAGGGACGTAAGGAAACTGAACTACTGATCCCACATGAGAGTCCAAACAGAGATATTTCAGCTTAGCACAAATTCAGAAAGAAAACAAGTACGAGTATAGTAAGTAAATATGGTTCCCTCTGAGATGCAAAACTAGGGAAAAACAAAATAAATAGATAAACAAAAATTAAATGGCATAATCCTTCTGTTTTGGAAACACTGACACTTTGGTATCAAAGGCTTAAACTCTGTCACTCAGCACCCACGGTGGACCAATTAATACATTTGTTTTTAATGTCCCACTCCAAGCAGTCCCATCAAGAAAATAAAAAATTCTATTTTTTTTCTTTCTTAGAAAACATAAAGCTAGTGTGAAAAATAAGACTTCAGGAAATGTTATCAAAATTCTTCATCTCCTACACAGGGATACCCCAGAGGTACCCTTTTCCAGGGAATTTGGGGATGGAAAGTGGCTGAGGTCACTTACCTAGCAGAAATGATGAGCACAGGATACCAGGAGACAGCAAAACCAAAAACACTCATAAAAAAGTGTTGTGTTAACTTCTTTCAGAGACAGCAGTTTGGCAGTTTATACAGACATATTAATTGTAACAGAAACATCCCATGCATTTATATAAACACCAGTATTTTGTCAACGAAAATATGACAAGGAAAGCACCCAAAGGAAAATTCACTGGTAAATTGAAAATGAAGCCCTTTCTAAGCAGCTGCTTCCCTCTATTACAGTGCCATTGCTGGGTTGTAAACCCATATTCTCTGGGCAAAAATCTCTGACCACTCAGAGATCTACATAAAACCTTAACTGCATGTACCTCTTCCCAGTTAGTGTGGTATCCCTGAGAAGCAGATGACAGGCAGCAGACATGATAAGCTAATTCTAACTTAAGTCACTTAATCAAGTACCCAGCTTAGGGGTACGTACTGCAGTAAAAAAAGCAGCAATTCAAATCTTAGGTGTCCGAACAATTTCTCACGGGATGCCTTTTCTCTTTACTGATTATGGAGGCAGCATAGGTCAAATGAGAGCTTCAGTTAAGTATTTTAAATGTCCAGATGGTATTGATCCGAGTCCTATGTAATTGGGGCATTAATATCTATATCAGCATGTAGCAACGTGTGGTGCAACTAATATAAAAATCAACGCAGAGAACGCACATGGGAAAATAAGGAAGAATGGTGTAATGCTTTTCTGTGTACCTCTGTAACCAATTTCATTTTTGTCAAAAACCCCTCCCTGATTTCTAATAAGTGTATTTAGAATTAAAGAATGACCAGAAACACATTAAAATAAAAAAAAAAAAAAAAAAAAAAAAAAAAAGTGAGACCAAAATAGGGTTACTTAAAGACTCTATTCCTTGTAGATAAGTTCATAAAGTTCAGCCAGTGAGCTCTAGCATGTGTTTCAGGTGCTGCACAGCCTGAAGGCTGCTGCCCTGTTTGCTGCTCTTCTGATTATGGTTTTAGACTCCAGCTGGTGATCATTATTCTGGACACTAATAATATATAAATCCAGGCAGTATGAAATTCAGAAAATAATAACAGAATGATTTGCATCAATGGTCTGACCTTACTTTGCCATACACATTCAAACTGCCTTTTGGGCAAAGAGTCTCTCCCAAGAGTTTGTTAATTTAATAAATCAGCTGATTATCAGATCAAACCAGGGGGGGTGTGAGGGGGAAGGTTGTCCTGTAAAAATTCTTGCTGAAGTATCAGAACTCCAGAAAAGCTGAGGACACTAATGTTTTAAGCAATGCAGTGGTTTCTGTTTGCCCCATGGTGATGCACAAAATGCAGTCTTTCCTTGGAAGCCAGACAAAGAGATAACTGAGGATTTTCATTTGAAATTAAAAAAAAAAAAAAAGAAAAAAATGTGATACTTAAAAATAACTTAGGCAGAATTTCAGAAGGGACTTTAGGGAGCATGATGTTCAAATTCCTTTTAATTTTATGTCTTGAAAAGTAACTGATGCAGAACAGTTCAGGGGGCTGCTTAAGTGACATCTGTTTTGAGCTGGTCTTTTCTATATTCTCACTATGGACAGAAATGGCAATCTCTGAATAAAATTCACCACTCTGTGAAAAATACTATAAAAGTAATCACTAAGGTCTTTCTGAAGGTCTCTGTCTTGACTTTGATTGAGAATCTTATGGAGGAGAAACAAAAGCTCTTCGTAGCAGTTCACCAGACAAGGAGCTGGCCTGTATCAGCCAAGGATCTCCTTGGTTTTGTCCCATCTTACCAGAAATCCAGCGGCTTTTTGAAACAGGGGATCATAAATCTGACCCTGAGAAAAAGTTGAGAGCTTGCTCCACAAAAAGTCACCTTTGATTGAATGCCAGGCCTGACTTTTTGGCCTACTTCTACATTGTTTTAAAAAATCATGAAGCCTCACTTGACAGACTCGGGGACGGTTGGTAGCCAGGGGCTCCCTGCAAGCCTCCTCCCACCGAATTGTTAATTTATGCAGCTGTAGGGTGCTACAATGGCTCTAGGATGCTGTCCTCTGAAGTTTTGTGTCTATTGCTAACAGTTCATAAGTTCATATAAGAAAGGTTACACCAACCTAGGACTCCCAAATTAGGAGGAACATGTAGCTTTAGTGAGAAAATATAATTCCTGTGAGTTAAAACAGAGCTGAGAAAGACTGTATCAAGGCTTAGTCTTACATATAAAGGTTTAATTTTCTTGCTCAAAGTCACTGTTGCTCAAGGGCCAAATTCATACTCATAGAAAGAGGCATGGAAGCCTTAGAGTTTTATATATTTTAAAATTATATATATATATATAATTCTATAAATTCTGCTCCTGAAGAATTTGTGGATTTTGGTCTTTAGGAAGAAGAGTCACGTGTAACAACGTATAGTCACGATGGCAAAACAGGTAGCTTTGAACAATCAGTGTAGTAAAATATTCAAAACCAAGGAGAAACTCCCCATACCATGTTTTTATGATTGGGTGGAAGAATTGTTGGTGAAAAAATAAAATGAAGTGATTGCTTTAAAGTTATTCAAGAGGACATGTTGGTTTTACTGTTTACATTTCATGATTCTGCTTTCTACAATGCATAGAATTATCGTTCTGTTTATATGAAAAATGCCCTGCTTATCAGAACACAATGAGTAAAGTGTTTGAGTTATAAAACCACAGTATTTTAAAATCATAAATGTAAAATGGAAACATGTTGCCATATACTTATTTGATATAGAGATAGAGTGCCAAAAGCTTGTCTACTGTATCATGATTCTGTCATTTTTAGCCTGAGGCTGGTTGATTTTTCATGAGCTTAACTCTGCCGGAATAACTTGTGTTTTATGCTCTTTTTTAGTTTTAAACAATTTTAGCAGTGTAAATTTGTTTTTAAAAGAGTCAGGGAAAATTGTAATCTTTCTTGAATAACTAAAGATGCTTCAAAGAAGAGATTGTATGAAGATGCATGGTCCATTATCAAATCTGATTGGCTGTTTTAAGGGAATGTACTTATAAAAATAACCCAAAGCAGAGCATTTTGGTATGATGTGAACATACACACAATTTTACAGGTTCGTTTTTAAATATCCCAGTGTTCAATAGTACACTTTTTTTGTCCTACCATTTCTGATGGTTTAGGTGGTAAACTATGTTAGAAGTGTCCCCAAACAAAATGTTTTCTGTCAAATACATGGAAGTTTTCAGACAACTTTCTTAAATACAGTGAATTCTGAGTTAAATATGCAGCTTTTCAAACATAGTATTGGGCTCTGATCATTACAGAATGAATTTAGCTCTGTTTAATTAATGAATTGTTCAATAATGTATAGAGTAAGGTAGATGAATTAACTAAATCTTATTTATAACACATACAATTTTTCAGACACCCAGTCCTGGAAGTACTACCAAATCCCCTCTTTACTGACAATGACATTAATGGAAAAATTAATGAGTGTGAACAAGTTGCTTGTATTTACCAGATTAAGCTCCAAATCAACATGAATATGAAAAAGAAAAAAAAGTTTTATTATGTTAATTATGTTAAATTTGACACCAAATTTTATGTCCCAGACTTCTGAGACAGGAAGTGGCAGTGGCTGGGATCCATCTACCTAATTCAAGGCAGAACTGGAAGATAGGGACCTAATACCCACTTCACTCCTTGACTGCAAACCAATATTCTTTGCACAACTACATCATTCATCTGCTACTTCCTAAAGAAGCCTAATAACAATTGCTTGTATCTGCTCAGAAATGCAGGAATCACCTTGTAAATCAAACAAAACTTTACCTCCATCCATCAACAAGTCCAGTTAATTTTAGTTATGGTGTGGTCTACAATGAAGACTATAATACATATCTTTTCTTCAAACAGTTATTAGTGCACTCAACAGAAAGTAGGAAATATTAATTCTGGAGTCAGGAACTCATATCCTAACCATGTGACTGAACCAGAAGGCCATGGAAAATTTGGACTAAACCATATCTACCTTCTTTCTGAAAGCTAAATGGTGCACATCCAGGAATGTAATGGACATTGGACAGACAGACAAGAGGATGTCTCATTTCCAGACTTTGCTTCCACTATCTCAGGATGTCTCATTTCTAGTCTTTGCTTTCGCTGTCTGCATTTTTTACTAGACTATTCCCACAGAGACTAAAACTAGTCCTGTTAAAGCAAGAGACCAAGTCTGGACACTCCTTTTGAACAGTTTCTCTGTCATAAGAACATTTTTTTTTCCTTCGGAGCCTCTAGACAGTTGGTTAGTTTGTATTTAATTTTCACCTTACCAGTAAGTAACACATACTAGACTTTTCCTTTCTCCTTTGCATGTCACATTTTCCTAAGAAACTACTGATGTTTATGTAAAGGCCTGGGATGCTGCTGCTGTAATTAATATGTCTCTACTGACTGCCAAGTTACTGTCTCCAAAAGACAGAGACCAATAAATATTTAAAAGTGATTTAAAGTTTGTGCACATAGTACCTGTTTTGTGGAAATCTTCATTGCTGAAATAACAGTGGGTTCCTAGGGGAAAAAAGAGTGAAAATATAAAATAATCTCTATAAAAATAAAAATTCTGCTAGAATGCTATTTGCCCAACCTAGAAACCCTGAAGTTAAACTAGACACTCCTTAGAAATAGTGCTTCTTGTTGTCTTGCAATGGAATAGTTTCTAGTTGTAAGTGAATCAGAATGTGTGTACATATCTGAGTGTGTCTTTGATTCCTATGTTGATTGTAGATATATAATTTTCCATTATTATTATCATTGTGATTAACTTGTAACTAGTTTCACATCTTGAAATTAATTTCTACAATTAATATTAAAACTACATTTAAAGAACCTCCCAGGTAATATGAAAATACTAACAGTGGTATCAAAATACATAGATACTATATATTAAAGGTGTTAACGCTGAAATAAGCAACATGTTTTGACCATACCAAGGTGAAAAAAACATTCCTGAAACATTTGAGTCATAAGAACAAGTCTTAGTCCCAAGTATAATCTTGTTAACTGCACCACACTATTCACATACAAAGAAGTTACTCATATTTGCACAACACAGAACTAAAACTGGCAAAAGGGTTTTTACACCCTGGAATACTCATTATTTAATTAACCAAATAAGTCACTAGGAGAATTATTGTTCTCCGCTCCTAATTATCTGTAGCAAGCAGATGTCAAACCAGTATCTACTTTGTTATATGAGAGACTGTAGGAAATATTTAACAGAATAAGTATGTTTAGATCTGATTAAAAGACTGTTATACCTTTAGGCCCAGCTGCTTGAATGGTTTTTAATCCTGAGAGTAAAAGTGGCATAATTTGGTTACAAAGTGTCCAAGTCAATTGTCTATGAACTTTATTCCATCTAAAACCATACTCTTGGTTATATATATTAATAAAGTCCTTATTAAGGTTTTACACTTGCGTAGCTGTCAACTTTCTTATCCTGAGAGAATTTGATACAGGTCAGTGGATGTTAAGCATGTGGACTTGCCTTTACAAATGGGTTAATAGACCTTATATTAGAAAGCATTAATTAAGCATAACAGTTAAATGAAAATTGAACTCATTAGTTTGTTTGCTCAGCTGTTCAGAGAAATATTGCACAAATGTGTTTAAAAGAGGAATTCGTTATCAATGTAATAGATATGGAAAATTTTCAGTTTCATGGAATTATAACCGAAAAGTGTTCTGTTCAACATGTTGCAGTTTAAACATCAAAATACATTGTTTATGATGTCCATAGAGTCTTTATTAACTAAAGAAACTTACATTTGGTTAAGGTACTTTTAAAATCCCTATTGAAAGATCCATATCTTATGCATACAAATTCTGCTTATTCCACTGAAGTACATTAAGACCCTTTTGAAGGCTTAAATACATGCTAAAGGAGATAAATGAGCTTTCAAGTAAATCCGAAGACCAAAATCCTTTTGTGTAATGAATAAATACATATGTAAAGTAAAATACCAGATGTGAATTTGCCATTAACCATTCTACTTCTGTAAAGCCTTTCTGAAATAAAACTTTCATTCCATTTATTTTCATTCTTTCACTTTTATATTTCTCTGATCTCCTTCAGCTTGGCACTTCTGCTTGATTTAGGGAAGAGACTCATACATTATCAACAATTGCCAAATTACCCTGCATTAATGTAATGACTTTTGCATGTACAGAAAAGAAAAAAAGCTGGGAGCCACAAATTACTTGTCTCATTTTCTCCTCATAGTTTCTACTTTATTTTTCTGCTAAAACAAAGAATGACAAAACCCCACATTTCTGCTCTCAAAAAAATCCTATGGATTGCAGAAACAGATACCCATTTTTCAGTGGTATCTTGCACTCAAAACAGTGGTTTCTGTGCAAGACTGCCGTCAAGAAAAAAATAGAAATATAAAAAATAATAGCAACATGATATACAAGCTCTGCTTAGATATGATGTGTCTGTTCAGAAACCAAGGATAAAGGGATGGCAAGTGACTATGATGAGGGGTGGCTGGGCCCCTGTGGCAGGTTTTGAGCACAGCCCTTGTCAGCACATCTGGGGCAAGACCATGTGATGCCCATGGGGCTCACCAAGTACACAAGCATCATCTTCACACTGTCAGATTAACCTCAGCTCCCAGCTAGGTATCAACCCCCCCCAAAAGCCTGGAGCCTGTGAACTGGTGCCATAAAACAGCACTGACAAAAAGAATAACGTGAGGAATGTAAATGATTCGTTGTTGTGTACAAAACACAAGACATCCCTGGGTTCTGTCTGGAAAGTGTTTGAAAGGTTTACTCAGCCTCAACTTGCAGGAGTGCCTATGGGATGCCTTATTTTTTAGGTGACTTAGATAGGAAAAATGGAAGAGATCGATTTTCACAAAAAAAGTACCACAGATTAGGGGTTTATCATGTCTTGTGTCAAACCATGAAAATGAGACCCTAAAGTCACCTTTGAAAATATAAACACTTTCTTTGTTTCTCAGATTATTACGCAAAAGAAATCTGTGCAGATCACTGTTTTTCCTAAAGTATCTTCCTAGTTACATTATGCTGATAGTCTGAAGAGTTGACGCAACTATAAAATTCATGTTTTGTATCTCTCTGTGGGAGAAAACAGACAGGCATTATTCCCAGACTTGCACAGATATATACTTAACTACAGCATGTACTAGCTCTAAGATTCAGAGATACTAATTTACTTTTCAAACAACAAAACAAAAGCCCAGAATGCCATTTTTTTTATCATTAACCTCCAGATAGGACTGGAAGTTTCAAAGTTTATTTTGACTAGTGTCTGGGTCTGTAAATGACAAGCTAATTAGAGGGGTATGCCAGGCTATTCCTTGGCTAGACTGCAAGAAGTTTAGTTTGCAGCTGTCCACAAAGAAATCTACAACCTGACACTTGAAATTTAGCCGCACTTACCCGAAAGACTGTCATTTCTTCCAGCAAGACTTCCTCTAATTCATGCCAAGTCTCCTTAGGAATTGAAACCACTTTAAGAACTGTTCCGATATCTTGAAAAGGAAAAAAAAAAAAAAAAGTTTTCAGGTGCTTAAGATGCATACTTCAGTTTCAGAGCAGCCAGAGTTTCTTGTCGTATGTAATTATTTCACATACAAAGACTCTGAAGCTACGCATCTGTGAGCACTTGTTCAAAATAACAACTGCTGTTTAATAACCTGGAAAAACACTGAATTGCAGTAGGACATTTCACTGAAGTCTTTCAGCTATCAAAATGCAACAAAGAAGATAAATATTACTATAGCTATTAAAGAATAAAAAGGACTGAATCGCTATTTAAATCATGTTTCAGTCACTTAATTGAGGAAGGACATGCATTAAATTTACCCATGCACGTTTTATTGTCTATTTTCAATATAATGTTTTTCATTCTTAAAATGCATGTGAAGATGGTGTCAGAAGGCTCAGTATGGATATAAAAACATCTGGATAAATGTTAGACATATGAAGCTGTTAGATCTGTTAAGTACATGTGATCTTCCCCATGTCAAACAAAGTACCTAAGATGTATAAGCCCCTCAAGGCATCTGTATTTCTCTGCGTGTTACATACTGGTCTTCACTGAGGGGTAACAAGCAACACAACTTGTATCTTCTGTTTAGAAATAGATGTGTGCCAGCATTTTAATACCGTACCCATTTACATTCTTGGATTTTTGCAATGGGCTTTAACATGAACAAGGCCAGTACTTGAAATTCCTGAGCTACAGCCTTTGGTTTCGTGGACATGGTTGAGACTTAAGACCATCTCTGTTTTACAGCTTCTCCATATGTGATTTATTTGTTTGTTTCCATGAACAGACTTTTCAGGGAAAAACAACAACCAAAAAAAGAGAATTATTTCTAGGTTGGTAAACATCACTGTAGACTCTGAAATGGAAACACCCAGTATGTGACTTTTCTTTTTAACCAGCCTAGTGTAGTACCCTGTAAATGTATCACAGGAATAACAACTATGTCCCTGAGGACTTTCAATGTTTCACATGCTATAGCAGTAACAGTTTAGGAAAACACAAGGAATTTTAAATTGATAAAATTCTGAAAGTAACAGAACTGTACAGGTCAATATTCTTAAAACAAGAATTACCCATCAATTACACAAAATCAAAACATATTTTGTATGTATATGTATTTCTCTGTGTTAGTTGAAACTTCTGATTAGAATCATGACAACTCACCACTTCTATATTGAAAATACACATAAAATTGAAACAGATTACACAAGCTGAAAATGTTTTTATAAAGTGACAAATTTAAAAGCTATTGATTTCATGAGAAAATTCTGGTATTTTAAATTCTTTACATGAATTTGGATTAAAATATTCTAGAAATCCTAAAATATCCTGTAGAATTGAGATCTTAATTTTTCCATCTGCTCTCCTTTAAACAGATATTATTTTCTAAGTACATATTTTTTGAAGTTTAGACAGAAGTGATTTTTTTCCCACAAAATATGTACATCACTATTTTCTTTAATTTGTCATAATTTCATAGATCTTTTTTATAAAAAGAAAAAAACGTTCTTAGGACAATAACAACAAAGCAAAGCACAACTTCCTTTTTATTTAGGCAGCTACATGTACAAACTAAGCTAGTAAAATATACTAGATAAGTTGTTTTGGAAGTGGTTTTCATTATGGTTACTGCTACTAATTGAATTTATTTCATTCAAGGAATATTGAGAACAATACAAACAAATTTTAAAACAAGAAAGAAAAGAATACACATTTCTACAACAGGGTAATTCAGAACAACAGATAATTTAATGTTAGTTATATTTGTAATTTAATGGATGAGTTCATTTCCTTAATTATCCTGATAATTTGATGACTGTGGTTTTGAGGAAAATACACTGTATGAGTAAAAAAAGAGAACTCTGATCTAATAAATATAGCAGCATAAGACTATGACTGTCCTCAGCCACAATCCATCAAATGCCATCTTCTAGAAATAAAGGGGAATTTTTGACAAAACAACACAAGGGAAACTCTGGAGCCTGAGTGGGCACTGAGCAGACATGAGTTCCCCACATAATGTTGTTTCAAGAAAAGGTCTGACTTTTAAGTGGATCCTGCAACAATTACACTCGCTTGATGCTCAAGAAAGCCTCTGAGGTCAAAGATACACTGTGTTAATCACTATGGTGACTCTGGTCAGGCCACAGGTACAAAAGTGGGGCTTTATCTGAGTTCTAGATCAAGTTTTACAGAGTAGTATTTCAAACAATTTCACACAAATGGAATCAGCCTTCTCCTTTAGGATAAATAGGCTCTACTCACTAAGATAAGATTACTGTTATTAATTTGTTTTACTGACAGATGTACCTTGACTGTGCCAAATGATCCCAAGCATCAGACACTCAGGATACGCATTAATTGCGTATCTTAAATCCTGTTGTTTTCTGATATAATTTCAAACATACCGATATGATTTTATTTCCATTGTGAAACACACTGGTACAATCACAGTGGGAAAGAAACTGCTCAGCTAAAGATTTCACCCACAGGAAAGGAAAATGTGACCACACTGGATGGCTATTAATTATGTTGTGTTCAATTATCATCAGTTATTCAATGAAAAGGAAAAAAAAAAAGTGTTTCTTCAACATATTGAAGTTCAGCAGCATGTGGGAATAATGTAGATTGCTGCAAGAGCAATGGGAAAATACAGAGAAATATATCTAATCTGATGGGACAGACCTGCACAGAAAAATCCAGTCATACCCCAGAGAGCTTAATTCTGGCTTTGTCATAGGTTCAGATCATCAAGTGGGAAACTGGACTGTGACTAGAGTCCCTTATCTGCTCCCCGGTTTGTTCTTTGTTTGAGGAAGATATGATACATTTTGATTGTGTATCTGTTTCTGGTTTCTTTGACTTTGACCAGCTGGCTCGGTGCAGCTTTCTGGCAGAAGGCAGGCAGGGCCTCAGTCCCTCCTCTTTTCCTTTCCCCCTACGTGGAAGATGCCCTTTACTCATTCTGAAAATCTAAATGAGGATAGTGAGCTCAGAAGATCATGGAGCATCTTCTGTGCTCCAGCTCCATGGACAGGTGTAATGCCTGTTCTTGTCCTCCCGCTGGAAAAAAAAACAGTTTCTTTGGACAAAAGTAATATTTCAAGAAATAGTAACACTCTGCACTTACAAACCTGGGGTTTTGGTGCTGAAATCTCTTTTGGCAAGTACAAGTAATAATCTTTCAGTACTTTTCTTATAGTTCCTGGGCACAACTATCTGCAGTGTTGGATGGGATCCAGAGCACTTACCACACACCTGAATATTAGTGGTTTACGGAATTAAGTGAGTGTCTAAATTCCCAGCTCAAAGGTAAGAGTTAGGTATCATTGAGGCTCTTTCAGAGAGAGACCTTGCCTGACTAAGTTAGATAAGAATCATTATACGTAATGATAATTATCTAAAAGCTATAGCTCAGGCTTAAGCAAGTCTTCCTGTACTGTCTGAAAACAGACAGGAACTTCTGCATAACTATTCATCTTACTCTAATAGGTCTCGATAAAAGTACAATGAATCTCTCTCTGGAAGTACTTATCTCTTTCCCTTGCAGAAGCCAATGCATCTTTCTTAGACTGAATGCCAAACTTGGGTGAGATAAATGCCACCTCTTGTGCTTAAGATCTAGACATAAATCTGTTCCTTACATTTGTTCAGCATCATACTCTGGATGCTGAAGGGTTTGTTCCCTCACATCACAGCCAAAGGGAGTATTGCCTTTTTATTTTCTGGACTGAACCAGGTCATAGAAGACTCGTTGAAAGGCAAAAAGCACTGCTAATTGTGGATGGCATTGTAGTCCCTAATGTGTGATGGAAAATACATGTGTTGTGTAAAATCACATGAAATTACTTTTCAACGTTTTATGCAAGAACATATTGTAGCACTGGTATCTAATAACTCAGCTCACAACTTTGAAGAGCTGGAACACTTTCTGCAGAGCTGCATTTCCTGCAGTAAATGTTCTGAATTGCTATGCAGGCACTGTGTATGGTACAAAGCTTCATCAGCTCTCAGTTTGCTCATAATATATTTCAGGCATCAACATTAAAGAGACTTTTGAGATTTATTGCTTTGGAAATCTGACTCCAGGTCTAGAGTACTAGAACTGTATTTAAATCAAATAAAAATTGGACTGTTATAAGACAGACAGATATTTTTTGGTCCAAAGCTGAAAAGAAACAGTAGGGTTTTGGTTTGATTTGGTTTGGTTTCATGATGCCAATGTCTAATTACTAGCAATTATGTTCAATAGAAGTTTAAAATACTTTTATTCAACATAACTGAAACACCAGCCAACTAATGGAAAATCTTCAAAGGTGAAGAAGCAGATTCACCAACTGCTAATCAGCATAGTTAAGAAGCCCCTGAACGTAGGCAAATGAGTATCAGCTAATTTTTGGCTACTGTTATTTCTCATTATTACCTTTCTGGAAAATATGTCTATTCTGAGTGCATATTTCCACTTTTGATAAAATGCCCAAGCTGTAAGATTCTGCAAATGCTTTGGAAAGGGTATCAAGTTTCTATTACCAACTCTTCTTAAAACACCTTGTATGTGCCAGATATCTTCACCTTAACTAAAATGATGCACTCTTCTGGCTAAAGAGCTGGGCATCTTAAGGCAATACTTGAAATACTTGAAAGGCACACAAGACATTTCCCATACCTGGATACTTGCCTCATTCATGTTAATACTTCTTATGCAGTACTTCAAAATTATAATTAATGAGGCAAGATATTTCTAATAAAATTCACTAATAACAGCAGTTGAAAAGAGAGTGGTTTGATCTTTATCCAGTTGGCAAAGCTCCTAAAGAATTAAGCTATGCAGGGCCAAGGCCTGAACCTGTTACAGTGAATGTATGTAACAAAGACCTCCCCACACACAGAGTTTTGAGTCTTGCCCCAAATTTTCACAGGTATATACTGGAACATAGATCAGTGTTCTGAAGTTTTGTCTGAGCTATGTCTCCATAATACCCGGAGAAGCATACAGTGTAGATTCAAAACTTCTCACCTGTGCCAATGAACATCACATCGTATTGGCCATCTTCAGCATCCACTCGATCTACTACTATCTGTGTGAACTGGTAATCCACGTCTGTTTTGATCATGATTGGACGGTTGTTGATGGGGAATACCGGGTTGTACATGGCTGGATGACTTCTTGCAAATGTTATAACTTCATCAGGAAGGTCCTTGGTGGAATCAAAGCCTCCAAATGTTTTACTGGGACACTAGAAATAAAAGAGAAAATGTTTTACATTTAATTATCAGTCACTAGAAACGTATTAGAAATCCATTTCCTTACAATCATCCCAACAACTGCAGTTTATAATTAAATATGACAGGCGAACTAAGTGATTCATGACAGACAGCACAAGTTGATTCTTCACTAAAAGTACTTTTAACATTTTTTTATTTAAATCAATATGGTTAACAGAGTGTAAATGATCCTCATACATAGTTTTTCTTACTATAATGTAGTGCAAAAGGATTTTTAGTAATTTACTGATTAGTCTTAATCTTTAATTGGCAGAAGGAAGAAATCCTGAATTACCTAAAATTCAATATGAAACAAGCAATTTCAGTATTTGGTTATGTATACAACAGAAAATTAATTAATTATGCTACTGTCCTAGTTTCGAAGTATTGTCTTCAGATGTTGACTGGAAATCAATTCCTCTCCTAGGAACCAAATCCTTAACTGCTGGGACAAATCCCTGCTCTACTGACTTTTCAAAATCCTGCTTGTCTCAACAAGCCTATGCCATCCATGTAGTCTCAATAACATGGATTCTGTTACACTAAATCAAATCAGAAGAGTCATGTCCTAAATGTTTTTTTTCTCTCACCACTGATTCTAAAGAAAGCCTCCTGTGAGTGTTGCTTCTTGCACTGTCAGTGCGAAGAGTTAGGTGAGACAACTCACTAAAGAACTGAAATAACTCCTCACTGTTGTGTACCGTGCAGTGACAGAAACATTGGTATCCCCTTGGGATTAAGCTTGTCCCCATGAAGTCGTGCAGTAGAGAGTCCCTTTGCCCCCTTATACAGCCATGGGTGGGCCAGGTAGTTTTGCCTCTAATTTGTGAAAAACAGAGAATTCTCTGCTCACATTCTCCCAACATGAACGAAACATAGAGGCTGAGAAGGAAAAGAGAGGTAAGACCAGGTTTTGGTATCCACGAAAATATTCTTCCACTTTCACCTACTGCATGTCCCCGTGCAGAGCCTTGAGGACTGGCTATCACCACTATTTGCCCTTGTCTCATCTGTAGAATTGGTAAGTATTTATGAACAATTAGAGGTTACTTTAAAGTAAGCATTGGTAGTGTCTTAGTAATGTTGAAGGGATGAAGAAAATGAGCCACAATGGCATTAAGTCACCAGTCCAAAGATACTTGGCAAAGAACTTGGTGTCCCCCACTCTAATCTGTTCGGACACCGACTTTGAAACACAGTTGATAATAATTATGTTTGTGTCATTTGAACCTGAAATATAAACAGCTAGTGTTAAAATGCCCTAGATAATTTGACCTTTAAATCCATGTATAGTATATCTTCCAATTAAATACCTAGAGGACAACATCTTATTAACCAAGAATCCAGACCTTGAAGGATACTCAGCAGAAGAAATCAATTGTCTTTGCTATCACCTTGATCCAAATTATTAATAATTCATCAGAAATGAAATTAAAAAATCAATGTTGTCAAAAAGAGTAGTTGTTATACGCAGCAAAGGGACACTTTTAGCATGGACATATAAAGTGCAACTTGTCCCTTTTTGGCATATTTGTTAGTAAGCAAATTCCTGCATTCTGTTCAATTATATGGTATGGAAGGGAGGGAGGGAAGGAGGGAGTGAGGACATTTGATTAACGCATGTGGAGCAGACTAAGCAGAAGGCAAGTTAGTTATCTACTGTGTCAATATTTTTCAGCTTTTTTATTATTATATGCTCTTTCTCATACAGAAATATTACAAAGTTAAAATCACACAGGCTTTTTATAACCATTGGCCAAACCATTGTCTGTCTCAAATATTATGTTTAAAATTCTACACTTCAGTTTTGTTTGCTTTACATCTCGATTAATTTTCTAACTACAATTCAATACTAATTACTCAGATTAATTAGATAATGATTAATTAGACAATATATGTAAAGTGCTATAAGTATAAAAATCACTACACAAGAGCTAAGTATTGTTAATTGCAGCTGGGCAAACACTGAAAAAAATAGTAAATGAATATTCATTTCAATTTTAAGTAAATGAATTTCAGCTGTGATTCAATTGCTTGAATATTTACTTTCTGGCTCATTTCCTAACAAATGATATTACTTGCAGCAATGTTGACCAAGATATATTTTAGGCAGAAAAATCATAAAACTAAAATTAGTGTCATAACTCTGTGTGTTTAAATGAGACTCCCAATTCTGAGAGCCAGATTACTGCTTGGATTCCCTGCTTTTCTGAGAATAAGGGCCAGAAACTTTGTGGTTTTACATCTAAAGTCTAAAGTACATTACCTGGACTAGTCTGCAGCTCATATTCATCCCACCCAACTTTAGGAAGCTATAGTCTTGGCTACAACTCCCTTTTTTGATGGAGTGAAATGGGCACCATCAGTAGGTTAGATTTAGTCTGTCCATAGTCCAAAGTGCTTGCAGAGAAATCTCAACCCACATAAAGTCTGAGTTGTCCTGAGAAGGAAAGTCCTGTCATGTTTATTTATGTTATGGGCACAAAACCAGGACACACAAACAAAGACATTATCCTTGATGCTAATGACAAGACTGCTTTTGATATTAGTGGGTCTAGGTCAAGCTGATTGGCAAGGCGCTTCATCAGAACTCATGTTTATATACTTAATCAATCCCACTGACAACAAGGAAAGTTTTCATGTGCCAAAAGATAGGCATGAATACAAATGTCCTGAAAAAGTCTGGAGAAAGGTGCTCGATCTTGGATCCAAGTAGGGTCAAAAGAAGTCTTGCATTTAACATGCACTTCCAATTGCCAGTCCCCAGTATGCTCTGTCATGGGTTTTGATCAGCCAGGAGGAGGTAACTAGGCTACCCCCTAACTGTCATATTAGGGAATCCAACAGAATAAATCAATTGCTACATTTTGTTAAGAACAAAAAGGGCTTTGGTCATAACTGAAAATGTACTTCTGGTACCATGAAGCAGAGAAAACTTGAGCTCTGTAGATGAATTCACAGAAAGTCAGACAGGAATTCAGGATGAGGTACCTCACTCAAGATGAAGTATATACAAAAATCCTTCCTCCTCTCCCAAATATTGTTAAAAGGTTAAAAATAATAATAATTACTAGATCTTAAAGGAAGAATCTTGCAACTTCTTTGTTAAATGTGAAGCTGATCTAGTATTGTTTACAAAGTTTTCTGACTTTTCAAAAGAAGCATTAACTTTCCTTTTTGCTTGCTCGTACTGGGCAAGTCACCAGATGCTCAAGAAGTTTATTGGCACTACACCTATTAAATTCCTCAGATAATTCAGCACTGTTTATCTGCAGTGAGATCTGGAACAGAATCATTGTAAGAAGCTCAGGTTTTGTTTTTCCCTTCCCTTTCCCCGTTTCTTGGAAAAGGAAGACGTAAGTCTGACATCTAAAGGATCTTCAAAAACCTTTCTTCTTTATTCTCAACAGGTCTTCAAAGCCATTGAAAATACATTCAATTTTATCACTTTAGAAACAAAAAGCTTCTTTTCAGCCAGAAACATCTCTGATCTTAAAATTCAGTTTTATCCTACTAATACAGTAGAATGATTTAGCAACTGTGAGGGAAAAAAAAATAATTCAAAGTGGTAGACACCAGTATTGGAGTCACTGGCAGTGAGCTAGGAGAAACTGATGGCCTCAGCCACTCTTGAATTAAGATAATTTACAGTGGCATGGCCTCTTGCACTACATGATATGACTGAAGGGCTATGTAGAAATGTATAATTTGGGATCACATTTGCCCTTAGGCAAGAAAAATGTTTACAATGAAATCTGAACATTTTCACATTTTCTTTGTGAATCTTGGTATAAGTATGTTATAGTGAAATTGTAAGGGTAAAATCCATTCTGAGAGGGTAGCCAGAAAAAAAGTGTATGTAACTTAACTGTATTTCCCTACTTTGGCAAGAGATCTGGTGGCTTAGGTCACTTAGCCACTTAGGGGCTGGATTCAGGTCCCTGCTTTTCTGCTTGTTCTTGGGAATTTGGTCAAGTTATTCTTCTCCCATATGGATCTCAATTCAAAACCCTCAGACAAGTCTTGGAATAACCCACAGGCTCTGAGGCAGGCAGGGCTGTGTTGCCAGTCTCTAGGGCAAATATTTGAGCTGTGCATTCAGAATCTCAATAGAGCTGTGTCCAATCTCTGCGGTGGAATGAGCATAACAGAGCCGCTATTCAGCAGTCAGTTCTGTATCTCAGTCCATTTCTGTGATAGAAACGTAACATTCTTCTTTGTCTGTAGTTTTACATAATATCTATTATTTGGTTTTGTTTAGAAAGGTTTATCAATACTGGAATCAAAGAGCAATATAAATAAACATAATAATGAACACTAACTCATTAAGTCTGTCAGACTGATTATATTAGTTATACAAGAAATACCAAAAAATCTACACATTCACATTTTCCACAAGGATGTAAAACAATACAACTTAAAAATACCCCTCTGACATATCAGCGTTAACAATAGTAATTTAAAAAAAAAAAAAGTTTCATTATCAAATAAAAAATGAAACCTCTCCTATGCTGCAGAGCTTGTATTTTAACTCTGGAAAAAATTAGGAATCTCTTTAGCAGTCATAGCGACGAAGAGAGGAGTACTGAGGAATCGGGCTGTTAGGGAGCACTGTTTTATTTAGGAAGTAATTTTCATTAGGTTGAGCATATATATTGTCTAGCTGTTGCAGATCAATTGAAAGATCATGTTTGAAAGAACATTTTCAAAACATAACAGACAAAAGTAGAAAATCCGATGATTTAACAGAAAAGATCAAAGTTATTCTTGGTTTGTTTTGTGCTTTATATTTAAGGAAGCTTTTAAAAGAATATTGCAGACAGATATTTATATTTATAGTTTATATGTATACATGTGTGCACATATATTTAATCTTCAGCAATGACATTTCACAACTTAAATGGGCCAAGCTGGTTTATACTAGCTAAGGAGCTACCCCAATGTATAAAATTAATGCTTTTCTCATGAATGTCCCATCTTCTTAGACTACTGGTAATTTCAGAGGCAGTTAAAGATTTCTAGAATGTGATGACATTAGTTGGGAGTTATACATATGGATGTCTTATATACACTGACATTTTAGTCACTCATAACTAGAAACAGAGAAACAGGTAGAAGCACAGATTTTAAAAAATGCCAATGGAAGTTAGAAAATATTACAGTCACTCTATCATCCACTGCAGAAATATCTGTCTCACTATACTAGATTTAATGTCAAGAACAATTGAAAGTGTCTTTACAGTCAGGCAGATGTTCTGTTTTCTGTTCATTGTCACTAAGAACGGCCCAGCTAATATTTGGAACAAAGACAAATTCCAAGGAAAGGATAATGCAGCGTAATCTATTAAACATCTGACTTTCAGTAAAATTCTCCAGCCATCGCTCAAACTTCTGCTGAATTTGTTAATATGAATGCCAAAATTAAAATCCAAATGAAGTTGCTGTTGCAGTTTCATACTCACAAGAAAGTCAGTACATTTTTGATCTGGAGGAATCATCAGCTTTCCCTTCTGTCACCTTATCTCATTAGCTTTTTCAGTTTCTTCCTTAGATCTCAGCTCAAGGACCATGTAACGTATGAAAATATTTTCCATAGTTTTCCCATTTCAGATTACTGTATTTCTCAGGGTACTTACAGTTCCTGGTCGTGGATACGGCACTCGCCCTTGGTAGGGAACCCACTGGTAGTTTGGTCCATCTCGGTGGGCATAGGGACCAAGAAACACCCTCCTCACATCAGTCATGCTGTACATACACACTGCTGACCCCTTGAAGATATTACTAAAAATGAGGGGAGAAGAAATCAGATGAGGTTCTTTAAATTATCAGTCGGTTTAATTGAGTGGAAGAGCTATGGGAATAGCGGCCTGTCGCTTTCTAATTTATTGCATGTGCTGATTATCAAAACTCTGACATGTTCTCAGAGCAATCCTAACTCACCTCCTGTGAAAGCTCAGCATAACTGATACGATCTCTCAGACATTTTCCTAAGCAGATGGTTGCTATTTCACTATTTAAAATATATTGTCCCCAGAAGACCAAAACCCCAGTTTGAGTAAACTTCAACGGGGCAGTCCCTAGAGAACTATTCAACTCTTTCCTACACTTCGCATTTTTCTATATTTTTGCAGCCTCTTCTGTCATTCGGGCAGCACACACGCAAACTTCAGTGTTTCTTACCTTGAGATTTCCTACAGAAGACAGTAAGGACTTGTAAATCTCCCTCTTCTATGCCTGGTTATCATTAGAAACATTCTTTCTGTTTAGAAACTAAAACTTTTGTCCTTCACAAATAAATGTGGCAATGCAACCAGTACTACAAACCTTCCTCAGGCCAAAGCTACAAGCATAATTCTGTTCGTGGTGAAAGCACAATGAAACCAAAACATTCATGTCACAGTTATATGTGATTCAATAACAGAACTTTTGAAAGATCGTTAAAGTTTCCAGATTTCAGCAATATTTTTTACTAATATCTCCTTGAGTAACTAATTTCTCACACCACAGATTTTCTATTTTACCCTGCCCCCAAACAAGCATATTTATGTCTGTGTTATTTTTCCAGGTCTGTGTGGAAAGGGCTACAAATTCTGATCCCCACTATAAAAAGCCAATTCAATGGCAAGAACAGCCTGAGAAACTGATAGTCTTTGTGATTACTAGCTTCAGAGTGATGATGTACATTGCTCATAAGAAAAGAAACCTAATTCATTAGTTCTTACTGCCACTGACTTCTCAGTTCAAAGGTTAAGAAAATTTTGTGTTTCTTAAAAACATCTTTAACAAAGAGAACTCTTTAAAACAAGCCACCCAAGTTTTCACGCAAGTAAAATGATACATTCTATACCTGGAAGTTGTAAACACTCCATAGACTATTGGATTTTTAGGGTCTTTTGAGTTCATTAGGAACACGTCCTCTGTAACAGTAACAAGAGAAGGAAAAGAAAACTAAGTTAGTTTCATATGGATAATACCTGAAAACATTTCTGTATTCAAAACCATTTCTGCCACTTACGTAGTTCATCAAAGTGTGTGTCAATGCCATTAGGTCCTGGCACAGAACAAATCAGACGTGCTTTGAGAAAAGTTGTCCATTTGTTAACAAGGCTCCTGTGTCCACCAAAGTCATTCTAATAACAAAAGTGTTTTGCATTAATATCTAGTACCAGTCTTTGTTTGAAGTATCAACAGAGTACAGAGAAAATACAGTAAATAACCACAAGATGCTACTCTTAGAAAACAGAGAAAATAGTTCACCTTCTACATAGAAAAACATTATTGTCAAAGACACTAACTCTGAATTGCTTTTATTTTACATTGTATTGCAACAGATTTCATAGTAGCACATCATTTAAGAAACAAAACCAAAAAACCCCAAACCTCATTATATACGGTAATACATATATAACACTGGAGAAAGACAGGCAGAATATTTTACTCCAGAGTTCCCAGGCTGCCATGTCCTGGTAAAGCTGAAGGGGTTTATTACACTTAACTGGGTAGCAACAAAGTAGAAATACAAGTTGCAAGTGAACAAAGTAGATAAAAATGCCAGAACAGTGGGATCAGTTGTATAGCTGAAAAATTTATGAATAAAGTACACCAAGAAGTTATGAGGTAACTGGTTTACAAGCAGCTCCCTCTGGATTTGAGAAGATAAATTGAAATTGTGCTTATGGATTAAGATTAAATTTTACCATAAACATCATAGTTGCCAAAGCTACAACTTTTATTAATATAATTTCACTTGTAGAAATCTTTTTAAAAGTCTGTCAGAAAAATATTTGGATGTTTATCAGTGTGGATGAATGATTCAATCTGCAGTCATTAAGGGTCTTCTGAATGGGTGCCCATTTCCACAGCTAGCTTCAAACAACTGTCGTTAAATCTTCCTTTGCCTCTGTTTTAAAGGTTCTTACTAATGTGGGAATAGAAAGGTATAAACATTCCTTTAAAAAGTAAATTCTTCAAATGTTTTTGGCCTACCTGGAAGTATCATATTTCCTGTAAAATTTTCTCTCTTTTGCAGACATATTCTAAACCTCAGAAGATGCCTATGACTTTTTAAACAACACATCAGAGTTTGTTAAGCTTCCCCAAACAGAAAAGAACTGAATACTACACCTTTGGGTGTGTTATCCCCTAACTATTTTTCACTTGGGATGATCTCTGCTTTAGTACAATGCTGGTATTAATACTGAATAGTTTACAGGCAAGAAAATGCAGTTTCTAAAATCACTTGCAAAGTGTATTCAATCTCACACAAAGAAGTCATCATTTTACCTTGCAAATCTGCCCTATTCTGGCATGAGTGGCTTTTCCAGTGTGCTCTCCATCGATTGCATTTTCTCGGAAGAAGAAATAGATTTTGTCATCTTCTGGATTGTCGCTCTCTTGTATCAGGTGAGCACTAATAAATCTAGGATCTGAGAAGACAATGCCAATGCACATGTTACTATTCCATGAATTGAATTACTTGCCTTCTTTATATAAATGAATTGTGATTTTGGTTCCCAAGAATCAATCTTTGCATCAGATGGCAAATATATCGATGTTAGGTACACCATCATTTACCTACATGACAGGTGTTTACATTCCTCTTATCTTTAATACACAGAGGTGTTTGTTACAGATATTTAATGAACAGATCTTAACTTTATTATTGGAGCAATTAAACATTCATGAAATCTCTTTACAAATGGTTGTATAACATTACAGTTTGGCTTCCTAATTCCATGTATTTATTACTGACATACTTCTTGTTTCTTTGGATGCTTTGACTTTGGTCAATACTCTTTCTGTATGTGTCACACATAAAATAAGAGAATTATTGAGACAAATGTAATAGTTCTAACTTTAGCAATAATGAAAACTATATAAAGAAAGTATTTTACATGTAAAAAAATGTTACTGTCAAAACAATTAAGTAAAAAATAATTTTGATTGATATTATCTACTTTCACACTATGACACTTCAAACCACAACATTTTTGTCTTGCTTTCAGAAGAGAAGTTCATTCATTAATTTCTACTCAAGATGTTGAAACGCTTTGTCTTTTCACTTTTTTAAAGATTTTTTTTTTCACAGAAAACCTTTGTTTCTTGAGAACTAGAGTGACATTATTTGGTGATAAAGAAGATACATAACAAATGTAAATGCAGACATACTGATCAGTTATGTAAAAAATGGTGGAAAGATTTGGGAGAGAATGTTATAGAAATCATAACAGTAAATTCATACCACTGGTGAATCTGGCTCATCACTGTATTTTACAGAGATACTTCAGCTGGTATCTTTCACTATATTTGGAAAAAGAAGGCATATCCAACAGATTTACCAATCTGTTTTATAACCATTTTATATCCTGCTGGGATAATTAACTGTGAACTATATTTAACTACTCAGAGTCCTGTTCCGATGTGAAATTATAAGCTATTTTAGTGTCATGCATTAACATCTTCTCAGTGTATGTTTATTGCTACATAGTCATGGAAATAATGAACTGTACTCGTTTTGCCAGTTTGCACTAGCTGTCCTGTGAAACCCATTGCCTTATTAAGGGTGGCAATGTTTGTAAGCAACATATTTTTATATATTTATCTATATCCATGTATGTGTTTAGATGTTTCTATTATACATACAGCATAATTTTGTGTGTGTGTGTGTGTATATATATTCTCATGTACGTTGTGTGTATGTATATATACATATATATACAGAGTACATGAGAATGACCATACTTGCTTAGACCAAAGTCTACTTAGATCAATATACAGACTCCAACACTGTCCAGAAGCAATTATCCGGGACAAAGCATGAATACAGTAAGTACAAATAATACTCTGCTAGAATAATCTCCCTTCCTCCAACTATTTTCAGTGTAGCTGATTCCCTGAACTTGGTTACTTTCTACATCCTTAGTAACTCACAATAGATTTTTCATCCAGTTATCTGTATAGACACTTCCTGAACCCATGGATATTTCCAGCATTCATAGCGTTCTTTTGGAATTTGTTCCACACATACACAATCTAAGGATCCAAAACCTACCTCTGATTTCATGTTTTGAGCATTGATCTTACTAACTTAATTTGATGCCTCTTAATTCCTGTATTGGAAATATCCACAGTGTTCAAGATGTGGATGAATTGTGCTTTTATACAAGGGCTATAGCAATGCTCTTTGTTGAATTCTCTGTTCTTTTTCTATTAATTCATAGCATTTAATATGACTTTGACAGTTCCTAAGCAGTAATCTGAAATTTTCATGGAACTTTATGCGCCATAACCCCAGAACTCTTCATTGGTAATGTTCAGTCCACAGCCCATCACTTTATAAGTGAAGATAGGGATGTTTTCCTCATGGTTGTCCTCACAGTTTATCACTATATCATTCATCAAGAACAATTTAATTTGTCATTTGATTGCTTAGCTACTCAGTTGCATAAGATGCTTTTGTAATTCTTCACAGTCTTCCTTTGTCTCACTATGCTGAATAACTTAGTATCATGTGAAAAATTTTCTCATCCTGCTGCTCAACCTCTTTTTCAGGTTATTTATGAACATGTTGAACAACACAGAGCACAGACCAGATCTCTGTGGAACTGTGTCTATTAGCCATTGTCTATTAAATCTTTTTAGACATCTGAAAACATCAAAAATCTGTAATCAGCTTAAGCTCTCCACCCCAAACCCCAGTAACTTAAGCTACTAAATTTTCTTCTTTTCTTTTAGCATGCATTTAATAGCCTTCAAGTTACACTGACATGAGGCCCAAGATAAATAATATGTAGACTATAATGTACCACAGTAAATATCTATTATTTTCTATACGATCTACCAGGGCTTTGAATGTAACTTGTATCACAAGGAACACAAAAATACAGATGGAAAATTTCTGCATCTCAGCCTGTGGCAGGATATATCAGAGAAAGAGGATACCCATTAGAAGACACTGTTCTGGGCTACTGCATCTGGAGAACCTCTTGTCTGAATACACTGTTTTTACAATCTTAAGGTCTTAATGAAAAGGGTAAAAAAAAATATCATTCAATCAAAACCTAAATACATTCCCAAATGGCTGAATGATTTGTTTCTAGTGCAATGGGTTTTGTAAATCACAAGATATCAAATTCTAAAATAAATCACTGTATTATCAGGCATCAAAAATCTAACTTTACATTGGCCTATGAAGATACTGTGGGAGTTCCATTTGAGTCAATAATATTGCTGATATAGTACAGGTTATATAAACTTGCCCTCCGTTAGCATATTATTATTCTTTTCTTTCCCTCTCATAATTTTGCAAGAGAACCTAGAAACAGTAAGACAGTCTACTATTAAAGCAGAATTGATACAAGAATGATAGAAAAATAGTTTAATAAATCAAAAATATTTATTTCAAACAATTCTGTCAGAGTGGTAGCAGAGGAGAGGGGTGTGAGGAAGGCAGATATAACTAACACCATAACCAGAGCGCTTGTGAATATGCTTTGTATACATTTCTTACCAGTGCCCATCTGGGATGAATTCAGATTTTCAATTAGTGATTAATAATCCAAACTACATCCCTGAAAATATAGCGGTCGCACAACTTCATATTAGAACACATCCATTGTACATCATGGAACAGTTTTTGTTGAATAACACTGGTGTTTCTTACTGAGCAAACCCCAGGCTGTTTCGCCATCTGGTTAAATCGATATGTTTTAGTCAATAAAAGAGTAGTTCTTCATGTTATAGGGCTCTTGCTCTTGTTACCTGGTGGTGTTTTTTTTTTTCTCCTCTTCCATATAACAAAACTATGTCTATGCAATGAACCAAATAAAGGAAGAACAGCCTACTTGTGCTCTGTTGCATATAGAAACAGATTCATTTCTGTTCAGAATGAATATAATGATCATAAAAGCAACATCCTGGTTATACGTGTGGAGAGAGGGAGAAAATGTGGTTGATAATTTTGTAGTTATAAAACTAAGAAGTGGGTGGTGTGAACTAGTGATCTGTAGTGTGTTCTTTATTGTTTCATTAGCGGAGAAGCTGTTTGACTTGCCTGAGGCTTGATGCACACTTGCATTTAACTCCAGGGCTTCAGACCATGCTTACAAGTAACTGTTTAGCTTCATGATGAATCAATCAGCCAGATGGCCGGCAGTCACGCAACATAGCCCTCTCCATGGACTACATCACATTTTTGTATTGCTCTTCTATGAGGAAGGGAAGGGAGATGTCCACAGATGAGGGACTTCTCCTTGACTCTCCTAATTGCTCACCCATGCAGCAGAAGAAAAAATGTCATCCATGAATGTGTATGTTGTATTGAGCCTGCCCTGCCTTACCCTGCAAAATTAAACAGGTTCGGTATCAAAGGGTCCCCATGGGAAGTTTAAAGTAATTCATTCAGGGTTGACCTATTTCATGCATCCAACACAGCCGCAGAAGAAGTGCTGGAATGAACTTCAAGCAAGTTTTACTGAACGGAAAGTGGGACTTTGATCCAAACCCACTGGTGACAATTGTAAAAGTTGGTGCACTGCAGCTATTGTGGATAGATAGGATGACTTCTAATTTCTGTGTATGAATTACCGGGTATTTTGCGACCCTAAACCTGTCTCCAATCCTTGAAGTGCTCAGAAATGCTGTTAAAGCAGTTCAACACTTTCTTGTCTAAAAGCAGGCTCCCATTAGCTCAAAGTCCAGAAAGCATGTTTTGGGAAAATGAATTTAAGAAATAATTTGACAGCAAATATTTTGCAACGTTTCGTTGTTTAAAAAAAAAAAAAACAAAACCAAAAGCAGACAATGTGGAAGAGTGTTTTAAAAACAGCATACATCAAACAAACATGTCTGAAACATGTTTAAGCATGATCAAAGGAGAAACAAAGCCACAGCATAAACATGATCAAAATAAAATTACAGCTAAAAACACTTCTCTGATCTTGCAGCCAATGTGAACAGGCTAAAAATAAAAACTTAGAAATTTATTTAAAACAATCAGCCTCAAGAAGCAAATTATGAAAGCACACACCTTTTTCAGTCTCCTTTTTCCAGTTGTCTTGGCTTCGGAGCTATTTCTCAGCTCCCACATGACACCTTTCTAGCGCCACTTTTTGCATGCCCTCTTGCAATTACCAGCTCTGCAGACATTTCATTGGCAGCAGCCCATTAAACTGTCCTTCATGAGAAATCTGGCTCTTTATGAAAACGACACCTTGGTCCAGCTGCCTCTATGATTTATATGCCATTGTTTGCTTAGTTAAGTAATGGAAACATGTTTTGCTTGTCTCAGCACTTCAGTTTGAGAAAAAAACTAAGGAACATCGATCTGCATTTGTTCTTTCACAAATGTTACTCTTTAGCAGCAACAACCGTACAGACACAGACACTCCACAATAGCAAGAAACAATAAAAGTCAGAAATTGGATTTCTAACTGAATTGTATTAGCATTTTAATGAAGATCTATAAACTTGAAGGCACAGAAATTACCTTTAGCTGTCAAGATTGAGTAAGCTGAAGGAACAGAAGCTGGGGTCATCTCTTCATCACTTGACAGGAGCCAAAGGGCAGCTCTCTCAGGAAATGTTTTGTAAAGCGTTTGAACTAGATGCCCCTATTATTGTATATTTATGGTCAAAATTACTAATTTATCAGTTCACAGCAAGGAAATTCTAGGAAACCAGGGAGATTTTACGCTCAGTAAAACTGCAGTTGCTATATTTTAACGAAAAGTACTGGAGGGTGACTGGGGCCCTGAGGAGAGGAGCAAGACTAGCTGAAAATTAAAATTTAGCTTGAAATTAAAAGCTGAAATTAAAAATTTAACAACAACAAAAATAGACAGCTACTCAGGACTTCATACCTATGTACAGTGCCCATCCACTGAGACCCAGCACAGAGAGCCAAGCACTGTCCTCAGAAAATCTGAACATGCAATCACAGTGAGCTCTACTACCCACAGAGAGGAGGACTGGCAGCACAATCAGTCACAATGCAGTCACAAATCCGCACAGCAGAGCTGTCTGTCACAAGCACACCAGGTCACCAGAGGACAAAGCTTTTAATATATGCTGATGAGAGAGCTAAGTTGGTTTGTGGTTTTACACGCTCAAATGGAGTTTACAAAACACTGAAGTGTTTAGTGGTGTTCTTCCAAAGTCCCTTCATTTTAATTCTTCAACTTTCACATCCCTCTTGTTGCCGGTGACTCAGGCAAACACCGCGGAATTCTCATGGACTCACTGCTTACAGTGAAGCTCTTCAACAGCATGGATGGCAACAGACCACATCCTTAAGGTGGGAATGCTCTTTGCACAAGGGAAAACTTGTGGCTATTATGGACCTAATATGAGGGTTTTGCGGTAATTTACTGTCAGATGCTGACATGGAAGGTAGTACCAGGGACAGACCACAGAATAGACATCTGATTTAAAGACACTGTTTTCAAAGCCATGGCTAGGCAGAGATGGATGTGTGGTACACAGGCCGTGCATGATTAAGAAGCTAGCAGCTATCACAGGGTGAGAAGCAGTCATTGATGTTGCAGTGGAAATTCTCATCAGAAAGAGTTTTAAAGACTGATGATATTTATCAAATGGTTTGTCTTTGAGTCAAGCCAGACTCATGCTGAGGCATGATGATCATAAAATAGTGTGTTAGCTATGACAGTTTCTTTTTCTTAGAAGTCATATCCTTTTCTTTTTTTTTTTTTTAATGTTTCAAAGACTAGTAAAGGTAATTTTGGTGACATAATCAGATTATAATATGGGCTAGTAAGTTTAAGGTTTAGCTAAGGCTTCTTGTAATTTCCATTGCATACATATTCTTCATTTTTTTTCTTATTCAATACTCTTCAAAATTAAGAAAAAAGCCTCTGCAGAATCTAGCTATAAAGTTTCAGTG
Organism: Athene noctua; assembly: GCF_965140245.1. Taxonomy (NCBI): domain Eukaryota; kingdom Metazoa; phylum Chordata; class Aves; order Strigiformes; family Strigidae; genus Athene; species Athene noctua. The sequence continues at coordinate 78,604,172 of NC_134039.1, forward strand.
GCAACTTCTACGATTTTTTTTGTGACATAAAGAGATTTTCAAGGGTGAAAGATATTACAAATAGTAGTAACATATCCCTCTATTACATCAATACATGGATGCAGCAGCAACATAACAAGCAAAAAGACACACATTAACAAAGGCACACAATACTTTTACACATGTAAATTCCTCCACATCTCAGTGTTACACCTACATATACAGCAAGAGGAATCTAGTCTTTGTGGCTTTTCAGTGCTTTGACACCGAGTGTCACCTATGCATCTTTCTTATTGTGAGAGATGTTAAATCTGAATTAAGTGTGGGTTTTTCAAGGAAATACTGATTTATAGTTGGGGCAAAACCAAAGAAGGGCTGAGTGTTCATATTACAGAATGATAGAATCATAGAATGGTTTGGCTTGGAAGGGGCCTTAAAGTTCATCTAGTTCCACCCCCCCTGCCATGGGCAGGGACACCTTCCACTAGCCCAGGTTGCCCAAAGCCCCGTCCAACCTGGCCTTGAACACTGCCAGGGAGGGGGCAGCCACAGCTTCTCTGGGAAACCTGTGCCAGGGCCTCACCACCCTCACAGGAAAGAACGTACTGAGGCATACAAGCTCCACGTTGGCGGGATTGCTCTAAGGAGAAGTGCAGAACCTTGTAAAGTCAGCCAGGGGATGAGCTGTGGGCTGCAGCTCCCCAAGAACCAGGCTGAGGTTGGAAGTGACACTGCCTGTGGGGTGGCTGGCGGTAGCTAGAGCATCTTGATGCACCTGGCCTTCTTCCCAGTGCCACAGAAACACGTAACCTTAAGGGGAGCACAACCTTAACTTATGGTACTTAGAACCTCTGAAGTAGAGTAAATGAGCCTCTGAATACTGACCAAGGCTTAAATCTCCAGGCAGTGTCACTACCCAGAGATGTCTTTCCTCCTCTGGCTTAGAGGCATAATTCAGTATGAGTCTTTCTTGGGAGTAACATTTTAGATCACACAGGAAGGAGAAGGATCTCTGATGCAATTATCAGTTTCTGAAGCCTTTGTTCTAAAGAGACAACAATAGTTTTGATTCCCTGTAATGCCTAATTATATGGTGAAGAAAAGTGAATACAAAAGTTCAGTACAATTATAGCTTAATTCTCAACGTAAATTAGATTTCTCACAAAACAATGCTTATGATCTACCCACCTTATTTAATTTAAAAGAGGTGATTATTATCTCTTTACAGAAGAACAACCAAAATTAACACCTCTTTTCTACTGCTGACTATGTTTTAAGGTGTTGTATATCTATCAACACTGTTAATTTTAAACTGATTTACTTGTCCCTCAGAGAGAATAATTGGGCAACTGAGAAAACTAGTGTCCTTCACAGAACAGAAAGGAAGGCTTGCAGCATACTGCCTCCATTTAGGAATACTTTAATCTCAATTTTCTGTATTTCTTAACCTCTCTGCAGAAAAAGCTAATGAGAATTCCAGCTAAGAGCCTGTTTCTTCCTCTCTAGGTCATTTATCTGAAGTTTTTGACATTGATGCTTGGAAATAAAAACACTGGAAAGCCTGTGCCTTAACTGTGTAACCTACATCTTTAGAGCTCTGGATGAGTGACAAAAAACTAAATATCACAGTCTTTATGTTAAAAAGTGATGTATTAGGGTAGGAAGCGGAGCATGAAGGCACTGAGGAGAAAAGAGGTTTCTGATTTGGGGTGTTACACACTCTTGGCAATTAAAACCATGCTATGGGTCTGCCTTTTGTAAGCTCTGAAGATTCACAGGTGGAGTCCAAGTCCCTGGAGATGCCCAAGCGATTTATGGTAGATGACCCAAAACTCAGAGACCAAACCTGTTCCTCTCCACTAATGTGACTTTCTCAGGCCTTCCAGAATGTGGAGAGATGTCTGATTATGTCTGGATGGAATATTCTTCCTCTTTGCATCTTGGAAATTAGAGCGTACAAGAAAGTGTCCTGAAGGTAGAGAGACCATGCTGTAGCAAACTATCAGCCAAACTGCTGACACATTGCAGTAGACAAGTCCCTGACTCTATGTGAGGAATAGATGGGGATTAACAAGGCAAACACATTTCTCTGAAGGGAAAGTAGGACAGCCTTCAGCAGTACAATTGGCAAAAGCATGAAACCCCAAACTGAACAGTATCTTGACAAGTATGTCTTCAGCCTCCATCTATCTACAGAGCTGTAAACTCTTAAGATTTCTCTGTCAGAAATCTCTGTAGAACCCTTTCTCCGGCAGGACCCTTTGCCCACACATATATCACTTTTTTTTCTGTCTACACTGTGAACAAATATGGCCTTTGTGACAAAAATCATCTATTTTCAAGATAGGAAGAAAACTTCCAAACTTTTTACTGCCAAGTTCAATCTGAAGGGTGTGGAAGGGGTTGTGTAGCTGTAAAAACAATCTCCTCCCTGACATCATGTCAAAAAACTGGACAGGACTCTGCCATCATCTCTGTTCTCAGTGAGTGATGTTCATTCATTGGGAAATGATCATCAGCCCGAGCCAGTTCCCAAGGAGTGATCCAGCAGACACTCCTGTAACAATTTCCTAACTTATCCAATCTCCTGTAATTTAATTTCTTTGTTAAATCCTTTATATTTGGCCACAAAACTGAGGACATTTTGTCAAACTATGAAAAAGGTTTTGTTGTTATAATTACCTTTTACAGCTAGTGTAAAGCAACTTGACACAAGATCCATTAAAATAAGATTAATGAGGGATGGCAGTAAAGACTGAAAAAAGCGTTGGGTGAATGAGTGTTTTTAACTGATCTGTCAGTGTAGCCCAGAAACATAAAATGCAGTAAGGCATCTGTAAGTGGAAGCAAAACCCCTCAGCACAACCTGAAATATTCAGTATGATAACATCAGTTATGACAACCTCCTTCTGTAGTCATGTGAGCATATGTGATTCCAACTTAATTTAGTTTCAGTAAACATAAGGTATTAACAGGTTATGTACTCAACTGAAATAATGTACTAGTTTATTGATGATATGAAATTTACTTCTGGTCATTAAAAAAAAAAAGAAAAAAAGGTGTTTGATAGCACAGGTGTGATGAAAACCATGGAGTTGCTTGAGATAGAAAAGTCTTGCAACACTACATTTTAAGCATCTCTGTCAGAAAGTTGTTTCCAGACTCTGTTTAATTGATGTAGACTCTTATCCTGTACAAGCAAACCCTCCCCCCTTTTTTTATTTTATTCACCGATAGCATTTCAGAAATATTTGATGTAAGAACTGTGACTTCTAAGAATGAAAACCTCCTTGGAGTAACATTGTATCAAACTCAAAAATTTTAGCATTTTTTAAAAGCAGAGAGGGAGGAATTTGCAGCACACATGCTTATGATACTTGACAACAGGGAGAGGAACTAGCACAAAGTTTAGCAAAAGTATTTATAAAGTAATAAAAGAATGAAACACAGTAAAAAATATAAGTTATGTAATAAATGGGAAACTGTGGAACACTTTTTTAAAGAATGCTTCCTACCGATAAGTCTGGGAAAAAACCCCAACCTGAAAATATGTCAAATATGGAGCAGAACTGAGTATTAATAATGACAACACATTCACACGATCTTGTGAAAAAAGTTGATGACTCACTAGTCCATATAAAATATCTCATAGGAAGGTTTTGCACCTTTCCCTCTCATGAAGCTTTTTCTGCATTTAGTGGAAGTTCCTTTAGAGAAACAGAAGAATAGGAAACAGAGATCGAAGGGGTGGGTAAGTGGAGAGAGCTGTGCCCTATGACTGTCAGATTTTACAGTGTGTCAAATGTTATCATAGAACTCAGGAAGTATGATTAATCTCACTGACATCGGTGAAACACTTTTTATTATTTATAAGGGTATTGAATTTTGTCAAAAGGCAGTGAAGGAATCAATAAACATCAATCCTCAGATAGATGGCCATATTCACAGATAGTGTATTATGATAGTATATGTCATAACAGCTGTGGAGTGGATGGAAAGAATATGTAATCCAGTCTTTAAAATAACTTTTCTTCTGTTTTTCTTAACGATCATCTATAAAAATAATCTCAGTCCCTGAAAGGTTATCTGGTTTCTTCTTCTATCAACTCATCTAGTAAAATCTTCCTACAAATTTTGCTGCTCTTACCTGAACGGAAAACTTTACAAATCTACCAACAGGAAATTAAATTTATACATACAAACATATGTTAAAAATACTCTTTTCCATTATTGGGTAATCTACACAAAAACACAAGCCAGGCTATCACTTTAAAAGGCAAATCAGAGAAGGAACTATTTTGTCTTCATTTATTTAGTATGCTTGTGGCAGCCCTAAGTGCTCAGGAACATCATATTCTGGTAGATGTTGTACAAGAGATGGTGGTCAAAAGATTTACAGTTTAACCCTTGACCTCAAAAGAGGTAATTTTTCCCTGATAACACTACAAGATGACTCACCTTCCTAATACATGAAACATTCAGCCTATAGCCACCAGTGATATGGATCTGAGAACAGAGGGCAAAACCACTAGAAAAAGCATATCAGCTGGCAGTTCAGTTTTGGTGGGTTACTCTCAACAGTCTTTGGATACAGAAACTTTCAGACAATACTGCTGCTTCTGTCACTGAAATTGAGATTCTTAAAAACAGTGTTACTACATTTCAGTAATAGTCATTTATCTGTACACTATCACATCTGAGGCATTCACATGCTTCTGACTATCAGCTATTAGCTGGTGAATACCTGTATACCTTGACAAATCTTAAATGTTACCATAAAATTTACTATGTCTTTTTTACTGTATGGTATGTAAAAGCATTTATCTATATGTTTGGAAAAATCAAATCTAACAGCCAGCTATTCAGCAAAGATAGATTGATATAAGTTTATGGAATCCAATGGAATAGCAAGGGAAGGGATACTTCAGACACCACTTTGAAACCTAAAAACTAGACACTGAAGCTTAACATAAGTAACAAAGGGTACCCTAAAGGTCAAGGGGAAAAAGAAGTACCCTTGGGAAGTTCAGGATCTATTGCACTGTCAAAACTCTAAGGCATCAAATGAGGAACCATTTGTCAAGCTTTTTATTGTGTGGGTGTGTGTGTGATCTGTCCATCATATCTGATAACTGCAATTCTGTGACAAAGGTATTTGGGATTTCATTGTTTATTTTCTGTTATTTAGTCAAACATGCCACCTTTACAAGTGAAAGATAAATATGTTTGTCTCTCCCATTTGTCCTTTTCTCTTCCTGGTCTCTTTCTTACACCACAGTCATGAATAAAGCTGTACAGGCTAAGTGATGGTGGTAGTGGCATCTGTTTCACCCTTTTGTTTTGCAGGTGTTGCCTGGTGGAACCTGGGGAGGGACCCAGTGAAGTGGCTCAAGTGGGACTGGAACAGCATCTATCCTGGAAACACTGGATTTTGCAGAGTAAATGAAGAAAAATCACTAAAATATTTTGTGTCAATTAAAACCATGAAAAGGATGAAAACTCATCTGCTGGAAAACTACATGCCATGTTAAATATAGAGTTTTTTAACTAGGTGTTTTCTCTGTTGAAAGGCTACAGAAATATTAACATGTCCTACAGTTACAGCACAAAAAGGTCTTCAAGACTTAAGATTTGATTTATCGTAGTATTTCAAAAATAATGAAACTTTAAAATCTGCAAGGAATTGACAACAAATACAACAGATGCTTTATCTACATTTCTTGATCTTACATGCTTTTTGTGTCTACCAAATCACAAAGTATTGTGTTAGGCCCTGTCCTGCTTTAGTAAAGTCAACAGCCATAACTCTACTAAATATGGAAGTAGGAATATATCCTTGAAAATGGAGCTTAACATTAGCTTTGAAATTCTTTGCTAGTGTGAGTTTTGAATTGTGCTCTTCAACTACCTGAATGTGTTATCAATGTTTTAAATATATTGATGTTTCCACTTTGTTGTAAAAATAGTTTTTTAATACAAGACAGTATTTAGCAATCTAGTACCAGCCATCAGTTTGATATCAGCCGTGACATTATTTAATTTTCAGAATCACAGAGGTTAAAGCTCACTGAACTATAAACAGTTGGAAACATGGAGTGTAATCCCAAGGCACAGCTCTGCACAAGCTGTAATTTAAATCATATTGCATGCTAAGCTGAAAAGGCAGTGCAGGTCCCAGAGGGCATGAATAAATCTGCAGTCACTGATTTGCCACACACATTTGTGTTGGGACTCTGTAACTGTGCAAATGTGATGTCTTCCTTTAGTGCAGAGGACCTGTCATCTACTGAGATTTGTAATTAAATAACCCAAAGAACAAAAGCAATTACTTAGCCTTACAAGCATTCAGACTGGAATTTACACGATTTCATGAACAAAGAGAAGGGGAAGTTATGGAGACATAAAGAATGGGAGGCTTTGAGTCTGCAACTTATTTCAGCTGTGTCTAGCGCTAACTGAGATTTTAATGTATAGACCAGGTATTCAAATACCTGGCTTACTTTGAACTAATAATTCCGTCATCACAAACTCCACTCTGAAGTGGATGTTTCTCCATCTAAGGAGCCAATTATGTTTCCAGCTGGCTACATGCCACATCAGGTGCCGGCTTTGAGCAATCAGTTGTGTTAATTGCAAGCAACACTGAATGCCTTTTGGGACACGCAATTCATGGTTCAGGAATGTTAGCGTAAAGGGGGTTAGGTTCAGCCCCATTAGCAAGAAAAAATCACAAGGTCTGTATATGTTGCAGACTAACAGTTGTAATTTTACGGAATGAGGGAGAGAGGTAGGAACAGACTAGGGGGCTGTATCCTCACATCATTAACTCTGCTGGGTGTGCTGGACGTCTCAGTTACTTGATGGGGTAGGTGGTGGCTATGTGGCGGTGAAGCCCTTTGAATTTTAATCTCAGCAGCTGAATCCTCCCATTCCCCTGCTTCTGTCAGGTATTCTGATCCAGGCCAACAGGGCCAAGATATTGCCTCAAGAGAAGACTGTATCAACTGCCCATGAACATGGTCTCCTCCACATTTCTTGGCATTTTCCTTCTTTCTATTTGTCATGCAGGGAAAATAATAATTTAAAATATGGACAGGCGTTGTTTGATAGAAAGGAAATATTATAAGGACATAAATAACAGTGAATGCCATAAATAGATGATGAAGGACAGATTTATATAAAAAACAGCTATTCAAAAAATAAAGCGTATTAGTGAAACGAGCTGAGCACTGCAGTGAGTAGAAATCAGTAGATCTTTATTGGCTGCATTGGGGATATTCTCATTTATTATCAATTAAATATCTGACCTGTGATATTTTTTAGTATCTAACTTTTGTCTCTGTACATGAATAAGAAGTTTTAGCTAGTCTTATCTATCTGCAAGGGTTGATTTCTAATATGTTTGCCCATGAGTCTTGGCACTAGCACTATTTAAAGGAAGAAACCTGCCCAAATGTTGGAGGTGATGAATGGGAAGCTTGGATTGAATCATTAGAGATAAAGAGAGTTAGTGTGTGGTGGGGAGGAACTGGTACAAACCTAAGTCTGCAGGTGCTTAGAAACAGCGTGGAGGCTCAGGAAGTATCTCTAAACCCTTTAGACACTCAGTCCGTGGTGTCCCACATGGCTGTACAAAGAAAACTTGTTAAAACAAAGCCATCTTATTTCTCCCTTTAACACAGACTAAAGCATTGCCAAACACTTTTTCGTCTGAAGCTGTGAATTTCATTAAATTCAATGCAACTCGCTCAGCATTCTCTATTTTTGTGTGGCTGAAACCTCTAATTCTCCCCACACCACCCCGCGGCCAGCATGCTCTAGTCACATCACACTTAACCTTTGCCTTGGCTTCTCAAAAAAGAATTTGTTTCACTCTATTCACGGCTTCAACAGTTTGGCAAACTGCACTTGAGTGCTGTGCTGGGCCTTTATATTGAACACACTAATCTGATTGTTTTTCCACTCTACAAACTTTGGGTCAACAATCAAGCTGCTGCCAGAAACTAATTAATTTGCAAACAGGCCCCATTTTCACAGGGGGAGAGCTTTTGAAACCTATGTCAGCAGAGCTGGTCACACCATGGTGACATGCATTGTCATGGCATCCACTTTTCTGGGTAATTCTCCTGACTAATTTTTCACCACACACATGAACTCAAATTACCCAGTCAACAGTAAATCTCTATTCAATGCCCACCAAACTCTGAACGTGGTGGCCTGAGAAGAGGAAATTGGTATTGACAGGGTCAACACTCATTAAATTGATGGCTAGAGCAGAAGAGAAAAAAAAAAAAAAAAAGACACAAGAACATAAAAAAAAAGATTCAGATATATGTCATATCCCAAGGAAGCGGGCTGTAACAGACCCATTCCAGCTTTGTTTAATTAGTATTCTGCTGTGTCATTCCTTACAAGCAGATTTCTACTTAGTTTTTCTTGAAAAACTGCTTAGCTACTTTTGTGAACAGGAAAAGAGGCACAATTTGGTAGCTAAAAGTCACTGTTTTCCAACAGCAGAGCTGCGATGAGCTCTCATAGAGATCTCAGAGATCATGGGAAACCTACTTGAATTTGCAAGGCCTATAAACACACAGGCTTTGTCTTTGGCATCCTGCCACCTAATCTGAACTTTCCTTTTCCTTAAGATGATTTAGATCTTTGTGAAAATAATAATTAAAAAGAAAACCCATGTTGTGTAATTTAAAGTGGGGTCTATACCAAAAACAAAGCAAGTGCAGCCTTAGAACCTAGCTACATCTGTCCTGGATAAATTACCTTGTTCTCCCTGTTGAAATACATCTCTAGGGCAAAAGGAGAGGCTTCCTATGAACTGATGCATGTGGGTAACATATTTATACATATATATATAGATATAGATATGGTCCTTTTAACATATATTAACTGAAAGTAGTACACAAAGCTTTATAGTAAAGATTATCACCACAGCTACCACTGCTTGACTTGTATACAGAGTTTGTCACCTTCCTTATGCAAACAGACCATCAATTTACAAAGCTGTCCATTGCCAACTCTACAAGTTATCCATTTAAATAAATACATATAAGTAAACAAACTTTCTTAGGTTTTTGGTTTGTTGGGGTTTTTTTTAGAAAAAAGCTTTCTAGAGAACATAGAGTATCACTGGGACTACTTGTAATCAACTGCTGGTATTTATTATTCAGTATGTGATGGGTACAGAGGTGGAGACATGAAGGATCAAGAGTGTGACTACTGGAGTGTACTCATGCACCTGGTTACACAGCTCCTACTGCTGGAGGTGGAAGACGAGACTTAGATTTGTTAATCTAAAGTTATGTCTATAAAAAGCAATTCACCTGGGTCATGAAATTTGGTTCCGCACACCCAAGCCAGATGACCTGGTTTGCGCTGTGCAGCCGGGTGCACTGATTTATCCACATCTAGCATCTAGTCAGAGCTTGTTCTGGCTCATTCGTCCAATTTCCTCCCAAGAAAAGTCAGAGCATAGGTGATGGGAAGGGTTACACTCTCAGGTCTTATCCTGACATGAAACTCACAAAGATTTACTGGGTTGTTGACCTGATATTGTATTCACCACCGACGTAAACCCCCTAAAATTTAACAATTCTAAGGCAACATCAGTTTAGTGTACATGAGTGCACGTAGATCCCCAAGCTGGCAATCACTTCCAAGTCCGTTTAGAGAGAGACCGTTCACTGATCTGTCTGGGACTGGGGTCATATCCCACAGTGCTTGTTTGGAGAGCAATGAACTTCTTTCCTAAAAATGTACTATGTGCAGCAGACAAACTTCTCTGGTCTCCAGTGGAAACAGTGAACAAAGCACTCTGAGCTACCTCATTATTTTTGATCTTATATGCTCTATAAAGAGAGTCATAGTATGAATTGCAGCAAAACATGGCTTCTAATCTACACTCCCAGCTATTTTTTTCTGGTGTGGACAATAATGCTGACCAAAATCAAACCCATAAATGAGCCCATGGTTAACCATGTAATACACATATATCCTAAGTCAGGTGTTCCTGGACCAATTTGTATCCTAACTTCCCCAACCATACTGTGGTTATATCTCAGACCAACATGTTTACTGATGCAAGTAACCTTTTTGCCCCAGGTCACTTTCTCTAGTGTCAGGAATTCTTCAAAATGCACAGTCAGATCAGGAGAACGTCCTCTCCTGCTTGATCTTTCCCACTCGTTTTTATCACTCCAGCTTCAAAACATATCATTTGGCTAGTTTTGCCAATTTTTCATACTTAAACACAACAAAATCTCATCCATAGCACTGAAATGTAATGAAGAAATGATCTAAACTGGAAGGGGAGGAAGAGAGAATGAGAGAGAAAGAGAGAGAGAGAGAGAGAGAAGATTTATTTCCTTGATGGATTTAAAATAATTTCATTTAGGCCACTTGATGGGAGATTATAATTTTTCTGGTTGTCTTTACACACCATCTCCATGATCTTCCACACATCCAGAGGCACTGTAAATCACATTCTCTAATTGCTACTTGGTTTTTGATTTCTGAATCAAATGTTTCTCTGACTTTGTATAAAGATACAGGGAGCAGTTCTGAGACAGGATGAGTCAACTGGTTCAAATACATGAGTATCTTTGGATCAAGCATTCAGCTGGACCTATGGCTTCCCGAGCTGTAACCATTTCAGGTTAGTGACAGTATAAACATCAAGTAACAACATTAAGAAAGAAGTGATTATTTTGTGATTTCAGAAATTCTACATTTCTTCCAAGAGAAAAAGAACGTGTTGTAATAAAAATGTATAGAGAAAAGACTTGTTAGATTGCAATGAGAAAAACAATTTAAAATTCATATTCAATCACTCAAATTTGGAACTACAGACTTAAGGGAGAAAAAAACCCTTGTAAATTGAGTTCGTATGCCATTCTGTTCACATTATTATGCCACCGTCGCCATAGTTTCTGAGTACTTCCTAGCACTGTGTTAGGTGACATTAGCATTTGTCACACATGGAATTTATCACTGTGAAATTATTTTTTTACTATTCTTAGCAATAAAGATAATGGGAATGGGGGTGGGAGGGTGTATTGAGTGAGAAATGAGGCTTGCATATATGGACATGTTTTGTTCCTGCAAGGGTTGGGGTTGTTCATACCTGTAGAAGCAGTGGTGAGAAAGTGTGGAGCTTGGTCCACACTATAGCCTGCCTGTTGGAGATATCAGTTGACTAATTTGGTGCAAGTATAGAAATGCATATTTCAAATGCAAGAGATCTTTGAGGAGAAAAAAGCACCAAAAGAACAATAACAGAAAAAACACACACAAAAAAATCCTGCCACTGCTTTCACTGGTAAGGTTGTTTAAATATGCCCTTGTAAATTTATGGGAATGCAGACCTGGAAGAGACTTTGTCTACTCACTGAAGTCCCTTGCAATGTCAGACAAGTTTGCTATATGATAACACATAAAATGTTATCCAAATTCCTCTTAAAATCAGCTAGGCTGCCTCAGTGACTACTACTGGGCAGCATTTTTTAACTTCATTCCCCTTATGCTTTAAGACTTCTAGTTTGAAGATTTAATATATTCATATGCAGCTCATAGCCTGTTTTGGTTTTGTTTGGTTTTTTGGGTTTGTTTTTGTTTTGTTTGTTTGTTTTTTTTTTTTAATGTCCTTTATTTAAATAGCTCTTTTCTTGCTGGAGATTTATTGTATTTGGAGCATCCATCACCTTCTTTCTCTAAGAATACCTTAGATGTACTTTGTGAAATAAGCCCTAGGTACCAGGATGACTGGGTCCTGTCTATGCTGGCAGGTCAGCCATTTTCCACATCTGCTTACCTTTGTGGCATGCCTTTTAGTGCCTTCTATATATCCGGATTGGGAATGTGTAGGAGGTGAGATGGAAAGTGGGAAACTAGGAAGGCACTGAGGGACAAGGGAGTGGCACAGAAGAGGGGGGTGTCTGTGGGTATAGTATATGGTATGGCATCTGTAGGTGGGAAAAGTGTTTGGTGTGGGTGATGAAAGACAAATTATAGATTCAAGGATGCAGCAAATTAACACATCCAAGTCCAAGCAAGAGTAGTTGCAAGAAAACAAATATTAATTTCTAAAAATCTTGACACATTTAATACATTTTATTAGAAAGGTAAAAAACCTAGAAACTAGCTCCAGTCTTGTCTTTCTGTTGCCATACATTCCTCTACTGTGCAAGACATATATATTCAAAATTATGCGAATATGTTGCCAGTGCTGGGACATCCAACAAACTGCCATAAGCGGAAACAACATAAAGCAATGGCTAAAGTTCTGTATGAATGCCAGGAGAGTATCAAGTCCATGTTTCCTGCCTTAGAGCCTGTGAAATTTAAGAGGGCATTTTCTTTTTTATTGAACAGTCGCTCAGCTTCTATAATTCTCAGCTGTTTATGTAACCGTAAAGTAAAGATTACCAAGGACAATAACCCCAGGGGACTAAGCACAGCTACTTCCCCACTTTAAAAATTAAGCCATGGAAAGTATGCTAAAATAATATCATAGAGCTGGTTAAAACCCATAAAAAGCAAGGAAATTCCAAGTCAAGGCTGGAAATCCAGACTGACAGTCTCTCTTAACCCCAGGTCTAATAAAGAGGGAGAGCAACACCAGTATTCTCTCACTTTTCTGGGGTGCAAACCAGATTCATACTATCTTAATGCAGCTTTTGTGATTTCATTTTCTTTTGAATCTTCCACAGCCTAACTCTGCTCTGCTTTTAAAATACATGTTTATGGTTAGTAATTTTACAAAATGTTAACAAGTTAAGGCCAGATCCCCTGTGCTCAAGTCAGGGAAGATGAGAGTGGCTCCACACTTTCTTTCCACCCCCCTAATCTTCAGCTCAAAAACTTCCTTCAGTACATTGCTTTTGCATTGCTTAGCATTCGCTTTGGTACACTGCACTGTCATTTCTGCCTTCTTGCCTCCAGCCATGCCCTCAGCCCTTCCACGAATGCTGCTGCAGATGGTGTACAGCAAACGCTGTGTGTAGTTCACCAGGGAACAACCTGGTACCAGGGTAAGCTGCTCCAACCTGCTCAGGACTCCTACCTATCTTTTTTTATCGCTGAAGCAGGGCCCTACATACACTTTGTTGAAATAACACTAGCTTCTGATGTCTCTGAACTATAAGAGGCAATGGCACATTTAAAGGAAAACATGGGGTTTGCCTATAAGCAAGATATCTGTGTAACATCAAAGCCATTGCTCCTTATAGTATAGTAAAGCTGGACAAGAGATGTTTTTTCAATTTCAGGATTTTTTTTCCTGAGAGTTCAGAACTATTCTTGACCCTCACTGGGACCAACTAAGACTGTCAAAGCTTTTTGTGCAGAGGAAGTCCATGCGCTTACCAGAGGAGCCAATAATGTCCAGAGTGAGTATATACATGGCTTATAAAAAAGTACATGATTCAGTCTGGGGCACTGAACTGCAGCTTTTCATATCAGGATAACTTCCCTGAGCACCAACTTATTTTACTGTGTTTTTGCAAATGCCTCCATGTCATATCTGGCCAACTCTATATCAATAATTAAATATACACTGCTACAGTGACTGATGTATGGTTCCCTACCTTCTAGATGAATGCCCCAACTACACAGCTATAGAATCAGTCTCCCTTGCTTTATTTGGCCTGATGACTGTTTAATTATTTATACAAAATGAAATGTCTTTAGAAGCCTGTGAGTATATAATATCTTTAAAAGACTTAAAAAGTCTTTAAGAGCTGCTCATCAGCACCTTCCCTTGGGCTGGGCACAGTTCAAAGCCCTCTTCCCAGCAACATTTAACTTCTTATAGAAGGTGGAGCATCTCCAAACAGTGTGTGATTCTGTAGGAACTCCGTGTTCATACTGAAATCCAAAGAACTTAATTGCTCTGTGCAATGCTGTCCTACTTTTATGACGGTTCAGGATGATATTTAAACTCTGGGAAAAGTTTGCAATTTCTTCACGTGCAAGCGTCTTCTCCTCTCCATTTTTGGTACCAAACAGCTGTGTTTTCTGCACCCTGTCATCTCTGACCTTAGCCTTAGTATGGGAAAAGCAGTTTCAAGCTCCTGCTCTGAATGAAGTAAACATTAGAAGGATGTTCAACTGGATGTCTCACCTCCTAGTTATTAAACTCTACAGAGTTGAGGATTTCTCTTTGTGAACTGCTGATCTTATCCACCTTTCAGTCCATTAGAATAGTGGTTTTTAACCTGAGGCTAAGCACACTGTAGAAAGCAACTAGGAAAGCAAACCCACCACTACATAGTAATCCATGTCTTTACTAAAAAATGTATGAAGATCTGCAAACTTAAGGTTCAAAATTAGTTTATACAGATCCTTAAGAAAGCAGAGTACACCTCATCCTTCAATGAGAGCTTGTTTCATTAAAAGTATATCTACTTTAAATATGTGCAAGCACAAAATGTCTTTTATATTAAAATAGTCAAACGTCAAGAAAAAAAAAAAAGGACTGGCATGCCTGCAAAGTTTCAAACCCAAAGAGTTATAATTTTTGGATTTCCCTGTAAGATGCTGAAATTAGGAGTACTGTGTGGAAAGGCTTCCAGGATCTTATCGCTGAGAAATTAACAGTAAAGTCATAGAGTCTTTAATAGGAACATTGTGCAGATTTTAAGCCAACCTTTCCATATTAGGAAGTTAAATTTATTTATTTGCAATGGAGAGATAGATAGATTTTAAAAATGTACTTAAGGATCATTCTCTATTAAATTATAGACAGTTATGTGAATAATTTTGAAAGGCCTCAATTTGATACTTACTTTTTTTTTTTTTTTAAATTAGCTACAGGAATATAGTGTAAGAATTAGACTTAAGAGTTGAAAATTGTCTTTGCCCTGTGCTATGATAAATACTGCCTTTCTACCTTTATGCTCATTTTGGACAATGCTTAAATTCTAGAGAGCTTGAGGTTCATCAGCTCTTTGTGTGCAACTATCTTCTCCTCTCCATCTTCAGCACAAAGCAGTTGTGGTTTCTTCATCCTGTCAGATGTAACCTTAGTGCTAATTTGGGAAAAGCCGTTCTCACATTTAGTGCTGAAAGACTGATAACTGAATCCACAAAGGAATGACACGTTTTCAGCGATGAAGTACAGGGGCTGTGGACAATGGCCATGCTTTCCCACTGCATAAATCCTCCCGATTCTGCTGTCATTGTGCAAATCTACCGCACACAATCAGATTTTGCTTGCGTGATCAGACTTTATGTCATTATGACTATCAGAATAAAAGTGGGTGTTGTGTTATCTTTAAAATATTATTACTCTACCAGGTACCAAGATAGATGGATATGTCTATAACCCTTGTACTTTACTGTCTCCCGAAGTCCAGAAATCTTGTCTGTTATTATAATAAAGTAACCCAATGAACAATATTCCTGGGTTACTGGGCAAGCATGGACTGTAGAACGAAAATGGGATAGAGCTGAATCTGTACTCACAGTAGTCCACATGAATTATGACAAAACTAAATTTAACAGGACAAAAATTGGATTCATACAACTTGTCATATTAAAATACATAGAACTCGGCAAATACACATTTATTCGATACATGTATCCAATGTATACGTCATACATAGTTGTGTATCCAACCTGTAATACTGCTTTGTGGTTTTAATTATGAGTCAGGGATTGGTTTTGTTACAGATTGTATATACAGCTAATATGATAACCAGTATGATACTAGAAGTTCCTGACTGTAGCTAATAAGAAACTGTGCTGTTAAAATCTAGTCTCCTCTTACACATAAAAAATTTGTGTCAACAGTTTGCACTAAATTGCAAAACCACATAAGAAAATCTGGACCTCAGCAGAGACATAAATAATGTGCTAGGAGTGAAAAATATCTAACAAAATACTTTGTGAATTCAAAAACAGGAGTGCAGATGCAAGCAGTGTGTACAGCAACAGTGGCTAGTTAACTCTTCAAAAATTAAAATATAAATTAACTCAAGAGTAACTACAGTTAGTATTACTGGCTCACTTAAATCAAATGTCAGCTTTTTCAAATGATGAATTCTCATTTCTGGAATGCTCATATCCCTGCATAACTAGCGCCAAGTGTAATTCCATTTAAGCTATTAGAATTTTGACTTCAGTAGAACTTGGATAGAGTACTCAGACGCATTTTAAAGTATTTTGGTACATGAAGCCAAAACCAGATTTTCTCTGAAACTACCCCTCTCTCCCCATACACACAAACAAACGACTACAGGCCTGATTAGTAATATCCATACTATAATGCAAGCTATTGTGCCTTGTTAAACTATTGAATATTTTGAAATCCAATAGTTGGGAATGCCCAGGACCCCTCTCACTTTTTCCAAACTATTGACAACTCTGACCAGCTCTGGAAGCTCTGCTGATTCCCTGTCTGTTGGACTTTGGTGGCCAGTGTCAGATTCTTTTCAATCAAGTGAAAATTAAAGCCTGAACAAGGCACAGTCCTGCCCAAGGCTCTGTAGCTACTTTGTGTTGACGTGTGGCTGATGCCTCCACAAGCCTCAAGCTTCTGTCCAACTTGCACTCTAAGCAATCTGCTCCTGTGACACGATCGTGTTAGCTGTAGTGTCTGTATATGTTTTAAATTTAATCACACTCCACAAATCTCAATGTAATTAAAACAAAAATGCTTCTTTATAAATCACTTTTCATTAGTTTAGCTGCTTTAAGACAAAATTCCGCTCCAAATAAAAGAGGGGTGTATATGTCACAGATGTTGCTGGAACGAATCTGTGTGCTGGTTTTTAATGGCTAGATGAATGTAACCAGATAAATGTACATTTTACATACCATTTAGCCACCGGGAGTCATGCTGCTCTGTTCTGATTGGATGATGATGCCCCAGAGTTCGGAAAATGGCAAAGTCCCTGCCCATGAAGTCTGCTGCTGTGCCAGAGTACAGTTCTCCATCTGTGGGAGGATGTAATTGTAAGCAACATTTCTCAATTTTCCAGTCATGGTAAGTCAGAGAAAGCTGTCAGTCCTATGTTTATATTACACTAATAGGGATAATGAGAAAATTACAAAGTAATAAGCATATGCAATGTATTGTCATTGAAAATATATGATTAGACCCACTTCCCCAGTGCAAAGCTTAGCTGTAATCTCTCTCAAATGAGCTGTATCTCCCAACTGCTAGTGCAGCCCCTTTTCAAAAATATGTTTGGATTCTCAGGCTGGAACTGGGACAGTTTGTACACCTATCCCTGGCAGGCAGTACCCCCAAAAACCTACCTAACTGTGAAGTTACCCTGGTTTGAATAGGAGTTTGGACCGGACACATCCAGAGGTTTCTCTCAACATCCTGGGGTTCTGTGACTCTGTGTTGGGAATTAAAGAGTCCAGCTCATTCACTCTTGGTTCAGAAAGTCCTCAAGTCCCTTCAATTTTTCATATAGAAACTGCCTTTTGCTTTGGTTGGTTAGTTTTTTTCCTTTTTCTTTTTTTTTTTTTTTTCCTCTGAGCAAGCAGATCCTCAGAAAACATCTTTTCCATCTTCTATAGGAAAGACAGAACATGCCTTTCTCCTTCAGCCACCTTTGCAACTGTGATACTGGCAAAGGGCAACAGCCAAGGGAGAGAATAAGTGAGATAATTTCCTGCTACTTTGACCTGAAGCATATCACGGTGAACAAGCGAATTAAAAATTGACCTGTGATACTTCAGCCTGTAAGTGGCACATACATAGCATAGTTGGAGATGAAACTCATAGTATTAGAGTCCCAGTGTGCCCCTCCTCAGCCAGCTAGAAGTATCATGGAGGAGACAGAGAGAGACAGTCTAAATTCCAAGGACCAGGTCAAGTTAAATACCTGCCAACTGGTAGACAGAATAATAAGAATAATAATAAGTACATAATAATCAGATCCAGAGAAAACATCCAGGGATCCATGCACAACACATGTCTTTCTGGCATTAACGTAGAGCTTGTCCATGAAATTACTCTGAATTGAAAATGCTAAAAATGCAGTTTATAGGACTGTGACCTTTCGTATGTGAAATGAGATACTCTACCCTATACTTTTAATAAGGAACTAAGGAACTTTTAGTAAGGAACTAAAGGGTATTATTCCTTCCAATTACAATCTTAAATGGGTCCTGTGAAGAAGACAACTGTGAGGATAAAATAACTCTATCTTTAAGCTAAGGTAATATAGGTAATAAGGTACCATATCCTCATGTTAAAACACTCTTTAGGAACAAGTTTATAATTTTCATGGCAATTTTAGGTATTTCCATGGTGGGACAACCAGATCCAAGCATGCCTATTGGATGTCACTGCATCTTTTCTGCAGAACACTGACACCACGAAATTATCAACTGACCCTACAGTGGCTCTGTACCATATGGTAGTCATGAAAGTCAGGAAGGGTGAAAACACGATAGCGGTAAGGCGTGGAATTGAATGAATTCACAGCAGACATTAGAAGCAAACAGACCAGTAGTGCCCAGCAGGAGGTGTAATCAGAAGTGAAACAGAAAAGCATATCATTAATTAATGATTTATCATTCCTCTATGTCATTTTCAACTTGTTTTAAAGGGGAGACAATCACTTAATTATAGCGATTATTATGTACAGGGTATGCAGCTGAGATTTTAAAGAACATAAAATCTTTTTGCTTGTGAAAAGGGCTTTGATGCTATGCTTAACCTTTCTTTAACCTTATCTTCATTTTCTTGTCTTTCAGTCCCTAGTGAGTTCTGATAAATCAATATAAAACAAAGGGGAAAAGAATAAACCAACAAGCCCTATTGCTTCCTTATTATAAACAGATCTAAAGGTCAATCAAGAAATAAAAAAATTCTATATTTATTAAATGAAACATAGCTCAAAACTTCATTAAAATTACATATTGCAATATTTAAAATTATAAGGTGTTTTAGCACCTGAGCTTCTAATTCAATATATAAACACCTCTGAAAGTAATATATCTTCCAGGTTTGTCTCAGTTCAATCCAAGACTTTTTCATGCCACCAGTCTCTTACGGCTGGTACATTTTCATCAGTGGTGACAGAGCAAAAGTTTTGCCGTTGGGCTTCAGTATGTTCCGAAGGGGGAAGGGTCCCTAGGAAACTAGCTGACTCTCTTTGCTTTCTACTATAACCCCTCCAAGTTTCATCATACCTAGACCAGTGCCTGCAGTTTGAATTGATTTGCTGTACTCATGAAAAAAGGGGATTTTGACTTCTCCCAGATAGAAATACCAAGGAACACCATTTATTTTTGTAAGGCTTTAGATAATTTTTGGTAACTTCAGGGTGAGCCCTAAGTCATGTCCCAGTGTTTTGCCAATTATTAGGCCTATCATAAAGGACACAGCCAGCATAAAGATGAACCAATAACCAAATTGTGTTTGATACAAAAGGGTCAGTACAGGAGTGAGCGCTGAGGGTACAAACAATTCAGTCAGATTATACATAATCGACATCAATCCCACTGACCCCAACAACGACACTGCACAACCAACAATGGGTGGAATAAATGGTGAAATGCAGTCTCCCATAGAAGGGACAGGAGACAACTGAATCAACAAGCCAAACATGTAAGACCAAGGAAGCCACACACTGAATCTCTACACAGCCCACGTTTACAAAAGCCAGACCTGACTGGACCCCAGTCCCAGGGAGGCAGGAGGTCCTTCCCCAACAGGGAACTCTGCACAGTGCCTCCACCTCACACACAGACACTGCCCCTTCTGCCAGGGGTCCCAGCTTTTATCCCTCAGTGGGACACCTGACCTTTGCTTACTGAATGCAGACACCTGGGGCTCCTTTACCTCATGGCTCTCCCTGCCAGGCCGGCCGCTCCCTGGAGGGAAGCCTAAAGGCAAACTCACCCCCCCTTTGGGAAGGGCTGTGGGAATCACCCACATGTCAACATTAATTTGGGGCTTGGGGTTGAAACCCCAGCATTTCACCCAGATGTGTACATCCTTCGAGTTAGTATTATTCAAAAGCTATATGAGGGGTTTGTATACTGTCTAGATAGATGTACATTAATCTTTGTTTCCCTTTGCAGCCCTTCTTTTGGACTGAAATTTACTCATTGCTAGTCTAGAAAATTATTCTCTTATGTCATTGTGCTATTTCCACTGTCAGTAGATTTAAAAGCAGTTTTCACTAACTTTAAGAAGAAAGTGGAAATGAACAGTTTGAAAACTGACAAACATTTCTGAATGGGAAAGAATGAAGGAAAAAAGAAAAAAAAAAATTCCACTTTGTATTTCCAGCCCAGCAGCATAAAGCAACAACTGTCCAGAACAAGCTGATGGCCTTCAGTTTGCATAGGAAAAAGCTCTATGTATTGGAGAGAAAGCATTTTATCCTAAAGGAGTGGCATGTTGACATATGAATGCAAACAGAAAAACATATATTGACTTAACTAAACAAAGAGACAACAATTAAAGTCCACAGTAATTGGATTTTTTTGGGAGGAACCATTTTCCCGCGTACCGTACATAGGCAGCATGGAACTGTGAGCACCTCCCCAAGTTCATTAGATACAAAGATGTTAAAAAATAAGCAGTACACATTTATTTAATTAATTGGTTTTATTCAGCTTTTTAAAAAGATTGCTTTCTTAAAAAAAATTTTTTTTTGAGAGTACAGAAGAGTAAGCTTCCTTTTTGAAAGAAATAAAGTTCAATGGATAGGGAACATAAGCAAACACAAGCCTTGACTATCTCAATTGCTCTCACTGGTAAAAGGCTTCCCAAGTGAAATCTGCTATCCTTGTTTAGTAGGTTTATTCACTAAATTTAAGATTTTTGGACATACATGTTATTGCTTTGACTTCACTCCACACTTCACTAAAACTTCACAGAAAGTATGGTAACTCTAAACTGCTGAAACTCATATGTACTTAGTAGCTTATTTCTAATAAACAAGAAAATAAAGTTCTTCCTTGGTAAGAAGCCACTGTATTTCAGATCAGATTGATACGTATTTGGGAATATTAAGGCACCTAATTTTTTTTTTAAAGTTAAAACTTAAAAAAATCAGTGAGACATGGGAATAAAAATGTCTTTGAGGATTCTGGATCATTGGAGCTTTTGAAAATCCCGAAGGATGATTTCCTAAAGAGCAGCAAACTGAAAATGGGGCAATACTGTCTCCTCTGAGGTTGTTGGTTTTTTTTCATCTATTCCCAATACAATTGCTTTAGACTAATACATTAAGTGACATTTTCTCCAGTGACTACATTATTTGAAAACCATGCTGTCTCTCATTTCCCTCCTGCCCTGGAATACACACGAGTGGTGCCCAGGAACTGCTTAGTCTCTACTTTTTCATGCATTTGTCCACTCAAATGGAGATTGTTTAGTTATCAGCATATAGATGGGAATGTCTGAATAATGTCTTACATTATTAGGAACTAGTTACATCATATTCCCAGCTGGCGATTACTTTAGAGTAGGGTAGCAATAACTACCTTTAATGAACAACTCTTAAAAAAATAATGAAAAATGTTTGCAGGTGGATGGAACAAGGAATGTATACTGGAAAAATATTAGAACAATTTAATAATGATGAACTGTTTGTTTTGGTTTGGATTTTTTTTCAAATATTATTGATTTTCATTTCTTTAGGAGAGAGGGAAAACTTAAGATCATTTTCATACTTATAGAGGTTTATTTCAGCTGAAATATAAAATAGGAATCCTGAGCAATAATGGCTATTAAAGATATTAAGTTACTTTTTGCAAATTAACCTTGGTGTTTTGCCCAAATTCCATCTTGGGTAATTACATTTCACTTACCTAAGATTTACCTTCTACTTATGAAGTCAAGAACATACTCTTCTTCCACACTTTGCAAAGTCTCTGTTTAGTGTTTGTGATGGAGAACAAAGGTTATTTTCCCCTTCTGAATTTAACCATATAAATTAGTCACACTTCTCAGCCTTCTTTTATCTTCCTGATAGTTACATTATGTTACTAATTATAACACCGCATTTTAATGAGCGCTGGCTAATTGTTTTACAGAGTTGCCCTCTTGAACCTAAGATAAACCATGGTTGCTTATGAGGACAAATACTTCTGGCACATGAGGGGCCAGGAGTAGCTGAGCTCATTCATCTCAGAAGAAGGGAAGAAGCAGTCCATCCATGTTCTTGGTGTGAGGCACTTGTGGTCAAGAGACTGTCATGACTCTATTCACTGCTTCATCCAGTGCTACCTACTTCAGAGAGCAGTTGGACCAAACCTCTCCATGCGGTCATTGATTGGCCAGTTCATTCCCTGTTCCTCACCTATTTTGGGGGGAGGAAATTATTTTGCCATGGGTCATCATTTTACCATAAAATTTATGCTTTTTCAACAAAGATAAGAGTAAGTCATTGCGGACCTGTGGTGAATCTGGTGCACACTTTCTGAAATATCAGGGGACCCTTTGCAGTAAAGGACTGAAGTATTATAGTCAGTAACACAATATGACCGTGAGGCAGCTATGAGGAGGCAGCGAAGAAACTGTGTTCATATTCAGGATGTGGGAATGTTAATTTTAGCTTCACCCTGAGTTTTGTATAAGTCACTGAAATAGAAATTAGTCACTGGCTTTGAATGTTGAATTTGTGCCATTTTCTATAGTGCTAATACACTCATGACTCTGATTGAAGCCTGATTCAAAACAAAATATCATACTCAGTCTAATGTTTATTACGAGGAAAAATACATGGAGTGAAAATTATAGTGATAGGAAGTGGGCTCAAGAAAGCAAAGATGTTTTAAAGACATGAAATCTAAGCCAAGGGAAATAAGATAATCATATTTGTGCCGGACTGAGTGAAAAAAAAAAAAAAAAAAAAAAAAGAATGTGAAAAGCTAGACGCTGTTGACTTTGTGCAGTTGCATACCGGGTATACCATGTAATACTGGCTTGTCATCATTCTCTTTCTTTATTGTATATTAAAGTAAATAGTAAAGCTATTCCCTTAAGAGTAGCTCTGCCACAAATTCAAGTCGCTCCAGGCACTAATTTATACACTGGCCTTTCACACACACATTTTTTTCCTTTCTGTTTGTACAGGGTACAAGTTGGAGCAAGATATGTTTTTCCTGTTTTTCCTGTTAGAAAGTGCATGTCCCCAGGGTTGCTCATCACCTGTGATCATTAGGGGCTTCGAAGACTGGGAAATGAGGCACAAATTTAAGACTAAAGTTTTGTCGCTGTCTATTTTGAATAGCTTAATTTTAAAATGTAATGTGAATATAGTAAGAGTAGATGGTAGGCCAGGCCCTAGACTAGTGATATGGACAAAGACCTGGAGAAACTAATGTATCTGGTTGTGTGTCATTTCCCAGGGACTTCTGAGATAAGAGAATCTTTGATTTTCTGAAGCTATTGTTGCCCTGTTGGATTTGAAGTGGTAATAAAATGACAGAAAGTTACACGTTAAGGATAAAGTGGCTACACCTAGGCAGAATCGTTACGGAAAGAAGAATCTATTTCTTTCACCCTTAATTTCTTCTCACAAAACATCTTTTTGCCTTTTTTGTAAAGGAGAAAGAAGAACAATGAATACAATTCAATTAGGTAAGTTAAACCAATTAGATAAATTCAATCAATTGGATTAGTTCAATTAGATTAACACAGTCCAGGTGCTCTATACTTACATAGTCCATGAAATGAGGTATTACTAATTCAGAAATACCTAATTTATCGAAATCCCTCTGTTCTGGCCAGAAGTTTAATTGTATTCACTGTCAGATAGATCTCAGCTGAAACATCATCTTAAGGCCTAGACCTGTGGCTGCTTGTATATCTCCAGCTCACACATAGGTATAGTTGGGTGATAGACCCTCCTTGGCAGCAAAACTGATGCAAGAAATAATTTATTCTTGCTCTCACTTTGCTCTCATTTGTGCTGGTGCAACTGTCAGTGTGGCCAGTCTGTGAACTGGTTGATTAAAATACCTCCAGAGCCACTTAGCTCTGAGGATGAGAAACACTTTGCAGAATCAAGATCTTACAGAGGTATAACGCGGTTCTTGTGATACCTGAATCCTGGCTTACACACACCTTGTTTCTCAAGACAGCTGGGACAATTATTTAAAAATGAAACCAGAATTACTTTAGCCTGGAAATAAAATGCATAAAACAAAGCCCCATCATAGGTGCTGCAAGGAGAAAAAAAAAAGCAGAAAACTGACAATTATTTACAGTGAATGCACATCTCATTGAACTTGTATTGTGGCACCTACCTACTAAAAGAGAAGCTGTGAGCAGTTTAGGATCATAAGGGCTTTTCCCTCGGCCATTTTCAAAATGTGAATCTTCCATTCTAAAAATGTTGTCCTGTGGGGTAGAAAAAAAGGAAGGAAAAGCAACATTATATAACAAAAGAACACTAAAAATAAGTTGAACTAAACAGAGTGCAGTATATGTGAATCACACTGGGTGTTGTGGTTTCAGGAAAGTCAAATTACACTAGGTGAGGATCTGGCAAAAGTGCCCACCGTCTAATCAGTATTGTGCTGAAGGCTAGTCAAAAGCACAAATGCACATGCACAGCTTGTGTCTCATCTATTCCACTTCACTATAATTTCATTATATTTCATTACATTTCATTAAAGTTTCATTAAATTCTTTTTGCTTTCACTGAGAATATAACTGAGTAATAGTAACTGACGAAGCTGGAATTTGAAGCTCTTTTCTGAAAAGAGATAAAACCTGTTTTTCACTGACTATACTTTTCTGAAATATCCTGCAAGTGTAGATTAGTACATAATACAATGCTAAATTCTGTTTTTCCTAACCTGAATATTTAGTGACTTACTGTTTCATGTATCCTCAAATTCAATTTTAACTTCATCACAAGAGCTTTTTTTTATTATTATTTTTCAGTAATATGCAACAAAACTGTTAAAATGTACAGGCTGAGGGCAAAGCATATGGGAATATAAATCAAGATTAAAAAGGGCCTCAGTCAACACTAAGTCAAATTAAGGTCAGTAAATCCAAAGCAATGGGATTTTCAGTACATTTAATTACTTTAATTTTAACTGGTGGACCAAATCTGCCACTCAATTTGAATACTGTCTTTATCTTATGTTTTGCACTGAGGGTAAAACCAGAATAGATGCTTTTTGCACAGTAGACTTCTACATTCACAGAAGACTTGTGAAGACCACACTGAAAGCTGAAATTTCCATTTCCCACCTGCACTGTGGTTAATTTGCATTGCACTGTGTTAATTTACACTGACACTGTATTAAGTCAAGGACCTCCAAAGCTGGAACAAGTCCTATCCCCCAACAGTTTCTCTCGTTAATTAGGCCTTTGCACCCAGTTCTCTGTTGCTTTTAGCTGAAAGTTCTCTACGAGGTAGATGCTGGAGGACTTCCTTTAACCAATATTTGCAGGACCAAGTAGCTTAGGCTGTAATAACAACCACAGCTTGAT
Organism: Athene noctua; assembly: GCF_965140245.1. Classification (NCBI taxonomy): domain Eukaryota; kingdom Metazoa; phylum Chordata; class Aves; order Strigiformes; family Strigidae; genus Athene; species Athene noctua. The sequence goes on from NC_134039.1 coordinate 78,629,592, forward strand.
ACAGCCTCCTTTTTTCGTATTGACTGATCAGGTATCACTCATCTGTTTTAGGAAAATAAACAAAAAATAACTTCAGAATATGTGTAATGTATGTATTGATAGTACAAAGCAACTAAGAAGATGATACAGTATTTTTTCCCTATTTATTTCATAACAAATCAGCTCTTTACCTTGATTCTCAAGTCCTTACAGCACTTACTGCTTTCACAGACTAAGAAATCACCCCTTTCTTATTCTCATCATCCCTTTCCAAAGATAGAATCAGAGAGGCTGGAAGGGCTCTCTAGATATTGTTAAATCCAGAAGGACTTAAAAGAAGACTGTTGTCAACACTGGGTATGGTCAGTTTTGGTTTTGTCTTGTCAAGTCATGAAACCCTCAAGGAATGGAAACTCAATAACTTCTCTGGGCAACTTCCAACTGTCCTCTTAGTGAAGCATTTTTTTTCTAAACTGAACTTTCTAAGAAATAACTTATGGCTTTTGGTCCTTACTATATCATCTGCCATGATGGCAAAGAGTGTGGGTCTTTCGTTTTTGTAACTACCCTTCAGGCAGTTACAGGTAGTTCCTGAGCTGCCCATTCAGCTTCACTTCTCCAGACTTAGTCTGAGGCTAGAACTTCATCAAAGCTTCATTAGCATGTAAACTCCAGTCTTACATTGTTTTGTACATGCAAGTAGAAGTCTCAAAATTTTGCACAATACTTTCACCCTCAAGGGTAACGCTCCAGTGCTCAGTGCTGGAGACTTGGCACTCCACACTGCTGTGGAGGATGCAAAAAAATACCAACAACACGAATTTTATTCAGCAATTGCTTTGGTAATGTTTATTTAATGTGAAGATCGTTCAGACAAATAGCTGATGTCCTTCTCACGAGCAGTGAATTGAAGGATTTGGAAGCAGCGCTTTCCCTGGCACTCTGCCTTCCCCATACTGCTCATCCATACTGAATCCAGGCATGGTCCAGGCCAGTGATCAAACATACTTCCAAATGGTATTATTTTAAACCTATTGAGTCCATGATTCCGTGAGTCACAGGCTATAATTTTTATTACAAGCTTGTTTAATTACATCATGCAAGCACATATCTGTGTGAGTGTATTACGTATTTTCAAAGGAACATCAGAAAGTTTTTACATTTCACTCCATTTACTGGAGGAAAAGGTGAAAGGAAAATGAACTGTTAGCACGATAGTCTATCTGGAGGGGCTTACTGCACTGACAGATAAAAATTTGGACCCAACTTCGTGAAGTTTGAACCCAGAATTCAAGTTCAATCTCCTAAGGCATGTTCTTGTAGATGTAGTCGGCCTGATTATACAGTCATCCTGTATCTGTAATATCTTGCATAGTATTAAATCTTTCTTTCACCTTCCCTTTCTTTCTATTTCTTAATAGTCCAGACACATTCCTTGCTTCTATCTAGAAATGAATAAATAATTAAAAAACTCTGGTTTTGAAACTCTGCTGTATCTAGATCTTACACAATTAATAGAAGCTGTAAATTGAGGAGAATGCTAGACCTCAGCTAAATAATAGAAAATGGCACTAATGCTACAAGCCATTACTGAAAAATTTTATTATCAATCTATTTTTTCTTGGGATTTCTTATTAGTAGATGATAATTGCCCAACCAGTACACCAATGGATATTTGATAAGGCTATAAAGTCGGTGGCATGACAGTTAAAGCAGAATATATTCCCAAAATATTCCCATGTGTCATTATAAGACAAATAGGAAACAGATGTGGAAAGTGATTTGGTGTAGGAAGAATCTGATTTTTGACTGTATTCTTCTGGTTTATGTCACTGTAACTCTACTGATATTGGTGTGTAGCAGGCAAGAAAGGTGGAGAACTGGGTCAGCATAAGTCAGAGATGATCTACCCTTCTCTTTGTGTTTGTAGAATAAAACATTTGAAATAACAGGCATGACAGGGAAATCCCACAGTGTTTTCATATTTCAGTTAAAATGCAATGTAGAGACAGGTACTGTAAAAGTTTCCAAATGTATGGGTGACTAATAATGACAATAAATACATCACTGTTAAGTGCCAAATAAATGTATCACAGTTAGTCTGAGGCCCCAAGGAGTTTTGATAAGCATGCTGTAGGAAGTCTAATCTGTCACAAACAGGGCAACTTGCCCAAGTATCTTTTTGGATGCTGAAGTCAAACTACTTCTACCTACAAACCAACAATAAATACAAGCAACAAAGGAATAAACTCTTTTCTATGTACTTCTCTACCCCCATTTTAAAAGCCTAGGAAGCAACGTGACTAATCACTAGTCTGTGACATTTGCACCCAAATTCGGCTCTGAGGTGCCGTAACAGCAAGAGAGGAGAGGAGAAACCAGTGTCAGTATTTGAGGGTAAAATTTCATCTCTTCATTTATTAAAAAAAGGTGTGCTTCATCATTTTCTGGAGAGTTAGCCTCTGCGTCAGGCTGGAAACTCAGGCTAAACGCCTGGTGTTATAAATCCTGTCCACGTAGATTACACCTGAAAGCCCGTGTGCAGGCAGCAGAGAGAGTGAGGGCAGCTCCTGGGTAATGACTCAGCACCAAACCAGTCTGCCTGGAGATAGCAAAGACCAAGGATTCGCTCGCAGACTTATGCGGGCTTTGGACTGTGTGAGCATGGCCTTCTTTTGCACAATACAGACAAGAGCTTTTATCTAAAAATTTTTTGTTCTCAGAAAAAATTCTGAGCAGTTTATAATCTTTCTGCCTCTTGGGTTTTGCGGTTAATTGAATGCAAAGAATGATAGTGCAATGAATCAGCAAATACCTTAGCCATAAACTGCAAGAAAAATCGTGTATTCACCAAATGCTCACTGTTTCAAAGTTTTGTGAGGGCTATTATAAAAACAAAGACAGGAATTCACGACAAAACAAGTTTGCCAGGCTGGATTAAATTCTCTAGAAATGCAAAAAAAAAAAGAAAAGAAGATATTCAAAGAAAGGTCTTTGTAACTCAACAATTAGTCCAATTTATTGTCCAGACCCTTTAGTCGCATTGGCAGCCCAAAAGGACATTACTGTACTTCAAACCTTTTTCAGGATCCTTGTAGTTTTAGCTAGGCTTTTAGGCCTTGCTGTAGCATGTTTTATTTAGTTGGTGCTGGGTTACTAAACTTTAGGTTTATATCTCATTGATGCTTCTCTACAATCCATAATACTGAATAGTAGTGAAAATGAGATTGTTTAGGTTTTGAAATTCCACAAATTCATAATGACAACAACTGACTGCTGGCTCATGGTATGGCACGAATTATTTCACCTAGTAAATGCCTTGTGTGGTTGGAGATCATGCTTCCGGCTCCCTAAAACACATGTTTTCCTGTAGCATGTAGAGAGATAGTTGGCAAGACTCAGGCAGAAAGAACTACATTTCAGTCCTGGAAAAGTAACATAAAAGTTATTCTTTAGCCCGATGATCTGCCATTTCAAGGCTCCAGAGATTTGCTTTCAAATGGCTGAAATACTGCTGAAATAATGCTCCATATCATGATACTGAGTGGTGACAAGACATTGCTGTTTGACAAGATTTATTTTATATCTTACTATTGAACAGCTTCAGTCAGGCCAGTGTACCAAAATACTATAATATTATATATACATATAAATATATATATACCAACTGTATACATATATATGTATATATACCCAGTATGATAATTTTTATGCCATTTTTTTATCTCTGTCAGCAGCTAGACCACCCAGAACTGTCTCAGCAAAACAAGGACAAGAAAAACGAAAGCATACATTAGTTGGTTTTGGTATAAAATAAAATACTAAACTAAACTAAACTAAACTAATAAAAGCATCTTTCCCATTTTAGTACTATTTCTGGTTTCTGAGAAAACATGTGGCCAGTGAGGAAAATCTAACCTACCAGAATGGAACAGCACAAACTGCTGAGTTTCAGGGTGATTCTTTTTCCTGAAACTTTTCTGGCAATTCACACAGAAACCACCCCCCAATTGCACAGCCTAATGCAGCAAAACCACTGCTGGTCATTAACGAAACACTGCTGGTCAATAATGAATCAATGCAGTGCAAGCAAATGATCTGAAGAGGCTGTGTTGATGGAGTGTGTACAGCTACTGAGAAGGTATTACTGGTTTAAATTATAAGAAATAGAAGATGTAGAAGGGTTTGACAGCAGTGATGCTCCCCAGCTGTTCTAATGCAATTGAAGGAACTCATATCCTTACTCTTGTAACCCCCAAACCACAAATAGAAAGGAGTATGTCTCCAGGGTATCTTCCAGGGGCTAACTGATCTCCACAACAAGCTGCCAAACAATAACATGGGATGGTGCAGAAACAGTCAAGATGCCAAGAGCCTTAGGAACTATCACATCCTTTGTTTAATAAAAAAAGTAGAGTTGGCCACAGCTGTGAGCATTATAGATGTTAACATTTCCCTTGCTGTTTTCACAGACTCTGTTGTGTTACCGTGAAGCGTTTCATAAGAGAAATAGATTAAAGTGAAAAGAAAAAAAAACAAACAAACAAACAAAAAACCAGAAAAACCAAACCACCCCAAAACTCCAGAAAAATTAACTCCAAACGACTGCCAGAGTGGAGTGCCTGGAGTATGACAAGGCATCAAGAAGGGGTATCCATTTGGAGGACTTTAAAGCCAGTGGCAATGTCTCTTAACTGAGTCAGAAGTTTCTGGCACTGAAATACTGTATTCTTCAGTGTTGGTAAAAATAAAAGTCCCACTTCCCATTTAGAGAAAAACTTTCAGACTTGTTAAGGCTTGGATTTATCTCCTCTACACAGAGTCATTAATTGGGGTGGCTAAATTTGCTGCCCTAGTCATAGTCAGCAGGAAGCAGCAGGTTCCTCTGAATGACGAGTCAGAGCAACTCAGAACTGCAGCTCCCAAGGGCAAGATCTCTCTTCACTGACCACAGAGGAAGCTTCGTACGAATTCAGGTCTGAGCTGAGTCTTTCTGAAATGAACACTGCTGAGGCAGCTGATTGGAGCCACCTGACTTTGAAAACAGACGCTGATGGTTTTGCTGTTTGATTTTTTTTCTATTTTTTTTCCCCCCTTCAATATATTAATTGCATTGAATTTTTGATTTTCCTCTCGCCCAATGCAACTTTCTGTGCACACATTTTATGACTATATCAAGGATATTTCACAGAGTCCTTTAAGTACATTTCACTCTATGAGAAATGATTTATTTAGGAATTCTGTTACTTTTCAAGAATAATTTTAAATGGAACAACTGTGCAGGATATGGCTATGTTGTTATTGTTATTATATTTCCTATTTCACACTTAATCTATTGAGTCATGAAAACTGTTAAATATGAGGACTTTGGTTTCAGGTTTGGGAATCATGCTGTTATAGAGCTTTTAATAAGAAACATTTATTAAAGTCATCCCCATGGAATGTTTTATTTTTAAAAAAGTGCAAGTGCAAATAAATATAATGTGAGAAATTAAGCAAAAAATACAAATATTAAAACAAATGTAAATGTTGAAGTAAGTGGTAGCCATTGGGGAAATAGGTGAAAAGTGATTGAAGCAATAATGCAACTGTTTTAAATCATTAATTATTAAAAAAAAAAAGAAAAAAAGAAAAAAGAGAAAAAAGAAGAAACGCACACAATGGGCTTCTGACTTTTAGTGTTCAGGCCCCATATGCTATATGGTTTTTACCTGCACACATTTGGGGGATACTGAGCTGTGCAACACCTTTATTATGGCTTTTTTCCCAATTTGAGGCTTAGCTGAATTTAGTTATCGGAAACCAGTTTTAAAACCCTGTGGGAAATCACTCCAAGTGACAGATCTTTAGTAAAATGCTGTTCCTAAGGAAAGGTCTTCAGCTTCTCTATGAGGACCTGGTACTGTAACTCTCGAGCTGTTGTGCTATGCTAAGGAGGATGGAGAAAAAACTTTATTGAAAAGCATTTACCTGCAAAACTGATCATAAGATCCTAAGAAGACCTGCCCATCTCTCTGTACCTGCCCTCAGGCAGTTGCCCCGCTTCAAGATCACTGCAAGACCTCTCAAACAGTCTCTGTACTAATCTGTGTCCTTTTTTCCAGACCCAGGAAATACTCTTTCCACTGAGCCATTCTACTTGTAGATATTCACTGAAATTTTGATACCTAAAAATCTTATTTTTAACGTTGATATAAAAGAGCTGCTGAGATAACACCCAGCTCCATGCTTCATTCTGTAGATTAAAGAATACAGAACAGAGCTCTTAATTTCTATTTCTCCTTTTATTCCAATATGTCACTCCTACTGGAAAGTTTTCCTGGCTTATGATGTTCAGAAGATGACTTAAGATGCAGTAGACAGCTCTGGTAAGCACAAGTTTTGAAAACCTGTCTTGCTAAACTAAGGTGATTTTGGACCACTTAACCCCCTCAATAGTTCTCTTGCACTCAAATATCAAAAGTCCCACATTTTTCTGCTTTCTTCTCAAATTAAATGAATTAATATTTATTAAGTTACCATAAACCTTCGCAAAAAAAGGAAATGTTTCCTATCTATCTATCTATCTATCTATCTATCTATCTATCTATCTATCTACCTACCTATCTATCTACCTACCTATCTACATAGAATTAATGAATTTAATGAAAGGGAAACAGAGCCAAATAGGCTGTTCAGGAACAGCTGGTTCAATCTATTCATTATTCCAAGTTTCTGATCTGTAAGTGCTTCTGCTTCTGATTGGAAGACAAACCAAGTGTCAATGTCAAGGAGTGAAGACTTGTTCACACCTGAACATACTAGTTTGCATACTAATATTGGTATTTATACGAAGGATAGCGTCTTTCAAATAACTGTGCAACATATGTAAATAAAAGAAGGGCAGGCACAGTCAAACTGAGCAGCTGTTCAAAAAGAAGTATATGCTTGTGAACTTGGTTTTGCAGTATTTCACAGGCTAAAGACTTACCTGACATTCATCAAACAGTTTTTGGGGAATTTTTGTGTTAGTTTTTTTAATGATGTCACATACCTATTTGTACCAATTTTAAAGCATTGCCTAAATTTATATTTTGGGTAAAATATTGTTCTGGTTCTGAATAACACAAATATATGAGCAGACATGAAAAATATCAAGAAATTTCATTATAGTGTCATTATACTAGTTATCCCTTTAGAAAAACCTGCAAATATAGGGTGATCAGAAAAACAAACCCCAACCAAACCAAACAAAGTTAACATGAATGACATGTTAACCTTGAGTGGTTAGTGAAGACACCAAAAATGTCATCCCAGTGGCATATCAGGCACTAGATACCATCAAGGATATTGAACGATTCTCAGAGGACACTGAGAATTAGAATGCCTTTGTATTGCAACTTTCTAGGTTGTCAAGTGTAATACATCACCTAAGATCACCGTCTGGCTCATAGAGGATGACCTCTGGAAATATAACCACCATACAATGAGTGTCTGTTCTAGTCAAGTTATTGAGTGGTCTGCATATGTAAGCAATAAGATATACAAACCTAAAACCAGTACACATGACTGAACTGTGTAACCTAAAAGTTTCGATTCTTTAAGTGTTCTTATTCTTACCCCCAACATATTTTCCATTAAAACCATTTGGAACAGATTCTAATTGCTTTAGCAGATTCTACTATTATGTGAAATAAATTATTGGGCCATACACTATTACACGATTGTACCAGTTTTCTATGGCTATTTTTAGCATTCAAGACCACTGCTTTCCCCCTTTGTCTTCTGGATTTCCTGTATGTTATTAGACTGTGGTGAGGTCAGGCATCAGAGGAAATAACAGCAGAGCTAAGTCCTAGACCCAATGTTTTATGAATTACTGAGCATCAGTGATGTAATGGCAATAAATCTAACCCAGTCTCAGTCTTGTGTCCTGTTGTAAATAAATGAAGTTAGCAAAGGTGTTATTTTATTCAAGAGCCTTCCTGATGAGAACGAAAATGTTTCCCCCAGGGGATTGTTTCTAAAATTGCTTCTGTAATTAGCGTGCTGTTTAACAAGAGAAAGGTTCTCCAGTTTTCCTGGGGAACTTTCATGTCTGAGTCCAGGGTATCTTATTTACAACACAAAAACGACTGCAAATTGGGGAAGCAACATATAGAAAGGATTTAGTCAAGTGGAGTTAACATATAAGCATATGGCCAAGATTTTCTAATTTCCCAAGCGATTTTGCATGCTTCTGAGTTGGGCACCCAATTTGAGACTTGCTCAAGGGCTCTGATTTTCACCAAATACCTTCTTGGGCAATTTAAAATTCTGATACTTGAAACTGTTAATCACTTCTGAAAATTGAGGCATTGCTTTGCTTTTTAATTCTTTTGGAAAAATCTCTAATATGAGCACACATCCTAACTAATATCTTCCAAAATCTAACTCTAAATGAGTGACACAATAAGGAGCAAGCCTAGAAACATATTAAAAACTCTTTTCCCTATAAAAAGACCTGCTGAGCATGCTTTCAGAGAATTTGTGCAAGTAACGAAGAAGGGACAGTGAATTACACCCATAGCAACTACTGTAACAACTATTATGCTTTGTTTTTTGTCTCTGATACTGCAATCTATCTGCCACATTTCACTCAGATAAGCCTTTAAAGTGTCAGGTCTAGCCCCGTGATTGATACATATTCAGATTTTTAAAAACCATAAACAAGGTCTGGAGTACAGAAGCTGAAATTCTCACCCTTTGGACAATTTTTCTTTTCCTGAGGTAAAGCTTAGATTTGAAATCTCTGCAATAAGCACTTCTTTTTTACCTTTGTTCCCTCCACTTGTTTTCAGTGTGACATGACCCAGCCCTTCTGCAGCCTCGTTTTATTTTTCTTCATTAACAAAAAATAATATCCTCAACATGTTAATAACTGGTATTGTGTTAGAGGATAACACATTTGAAAATCTAGCTTCTATTGTGCACATGAAGACATAACTAAGAGCAGACATAATTATAACCTCTCTCTGTGACAAGTTGCAATTATTCCTCATGGCACTGTGTTTAAGAGCAATGCATTTCTCATACAAGTTGGGGTTTTTTATTTAAAAAGTCAAGAATGTTTGATATTCTTTTCCCAGTGCAACAAAAACTTTGCTGACACAGAAACAGATGGATTTAAGTGTTTTTTGATTCAGGGTGACTGAAGAAAATACATTAAAATTCACTCCTTTATTCATTAACTTGCTTGCTTTTCTAGCACCCAGGAATCCCCAGAAGGGGAGAGAGTCAGCAACGCTGGGAAGAATATTTAATACACTCAGCTCACATGTCTATGTATGTACACTCATGAATAGGAATGTGCAGTGTCAGTGGGGCTAATCAGCACCCAAACAGATAACTCAGTTACTGATATTCATATTTTAAAGAAATGCTGCCTTTCATTTAACAGAACTTTGGCTCAAAATCCTGGCTGTTTCATGTATTAAACTCTAGTGTAGTGTAGTGTAGTACAGTATATCATAGATCAACTTTGTTGACTAAAGCAAACTGACAAACAGCAAACTCTCACAGTAAAGTAGTTCTCCTTAAAGTTAATTTGATTTCTGGGATAATTTTATGTAACCAACTTTAATGGAATCCAAATGATTAAGTTATTCAGCTTTTTTTGAGAAAGAAAGATGACATTTAGATTACTTCACATTTTATCACCCACCACCAGATCAGGAGTGGTTATGGTCATGAAATGGGTTAGGCAGGACCTGTCTTTGTGCTCAGGGGAGGGTTAAGGCCTGTAACGGTAAACACAACAGACTGCAACTAAGGGTGATGCCATCCCAAACGTGGTGTGATCCCTGAGACCTTTGTGCATGCCTTCTCAGGCCCTGCTCTCAGAGCTTCAACATGGAGCCCAGTGAAGTTAAAGAAAGATTCCCCTCAAGTTCAGTGAACGCCAGAAGAATCTTTCTCATATCCCTTGCCATGTTTACATGTTAACTCAAGGTCATAGCAAATCCTTCCAAATGACTATGAATTAAAACAGTTGTTCTCCATCACCATCAATTTTAAAGGTTTGAACTGACGAATAGTTGACTTCTAAACTTGCATCTGCACCATCACCCTTCTGCTTTTTGTCATCATTAAAGTAATGGCAATAAACACTAAGAAGAAAAATAATGTGTGTTCTTAATCCATACTGATTACTTGTCTTAGAATATCTGGCTGAAATGCAAGCTTCATTTGCATTTATGCAGATAAATGTTAAATGTTTAACTGCACTTAGCTGCTGATCTTTGAAATACATAATTACACACAAACACATACATGCACAAACAAAAATAATAAGACCTGAAGTATTAATCATCTCACTTGCTGTGCCAAATCACCCTTTTAATTTGTTATTCATAAACAAAAGCACCTTTAGACAAGGAGCTGAGTTGTCTCCTCAGCAATGCTGTGCAATCCCAGTGAAAGACAATATAACTAAAGAAAAAAGTCAGTTTTGGAGACTACCAAGCAGGCTATCAAAAGGATCCACATGTTTTTTGCATATCCACAATAGAAATGCAGTTTTTAAGTCATTGGGTTGCTTCTAAGCCATCTTGTCTTAGTTTTAAAACTGGAGTGTTTCCTTACTGTAAATTAGCCCTGGACCCAGAAAATCTGATCCTAATTCGTAGGGAAAAAACTCATGCCTTTGTATTTATTCATTAAAATCTTCCCAGACCTCTGCAAGATAATGCTGCTCAGCTTTCTATCACTTTGGATGTAAACATTTCAATGGGAGAAGGTGTTTGTGCTGTTTGAGGCACCTTCTGAACTCTGCTGAGCTTATCTTTTCTTTACAGATGAAACTTTGTTTACCTAAGATTTGAACACTGATTACAGGCCCCTGAGAAACAGGAGACAGTTTTTGAAACATTGTCAACTATAATTGGTTCCTGTCAAAATGCAAGTAAAGGAAGAACTCAGAGGTATGGCCTTGTAGGGTAAGTGACCAAACATCTGCAATGATGCTGGAGTTTTCTTGTAAGAAAAACCTCACCAGGGCTAGCAAGGTCCACTAGTCCCATACTGCACATTTAGAGATGCACAGAAAAACAGTGGGAATGAAACACATCTTTTCCCTTTCCTTTTCTTTTGTATGCAGGGCATTAAAATTAACACTTACAAGTGGAATCTGAAATATAATAGCCCAGCTGTCTTCCTGTTTCAGGAGGTGTTAGTGGTAGCAGAGAAGTCAAATTGCAGGATTGCCATTTTGTTCTCGTATCAGTGACTAAGCATCTGCTCCAAAGCCCATTCAGTCTATGGCACTCTCCTCTCATCTTTCAGTGGCCTCTGCATTAAGGCCCCAAAAGACCAGAAGAAGCATCACTTTTTGTATCGATTATAGAAACAGGAATTTTAAAACTACATTTCTGCCTGAAAATGTTTTATTTGTCAATTTTAGAGATAAAATCTCATATTACTGACTGAAGGTAGCTAGTACAAACCAGAACAACTTGTATATTTATTTGAAAGACTTTCTGGAACTTTGTGTAAAGCTGTGTTCACTGTTTCCTTCTGTATCTTTCCACAGAAAGCAATTCTAAAGACACTAGTACAGTACCTCATTTTACAGCTCAAGAACAAGATTTTAAAGTCACAATAGCTTTTTTAAAATTTTATTTTACTTTTAATGAATGAGGTCAATGCCCAGTAACAGTCAAAAAAAAGCAAATTTGATGTTAGGAGTTTCAAGGAAAGAAAGAAAGAACAAAACCAACAGTGCCTCTGTGCCTCTCTAAGTGCATAGCACTCATGTATTTTCAGTACTGCGTGGTTACAGTCCTCTAACTTAGAAAGCATACAGCACACTGGAAGAGATACGAAGAAAACTGTTCTCTGTTCTAAAATAAGAAACTGGCAGGTAGAAGGTTTAAAACGAAATAAAGATACGTTCCTCACATGTTACAATTGGTAGGGCATGGGATGTTGTGGATACTTAAAAGATGTATGAGCTCAAGAAACGCCAGTACTAATTCATCAAAACCAAGTCATTGAAAAGCATTAAACACAGAGATTCCACCCCTGGTTCAGGAAATCCTTGAACAACAAGTGCTGGAGCCTGGGAGACTATATCACTAAGCACTGCTGCATGCTCGCCTCCTCATTCTCTTCCAGTGGCATCCATTATGGGCCCTTGTGAGAACCGAGATACTGGGCTAAATGAGCCTTTGGGCTGAACAGATTTGACTGTTCTTATGAAATGAGGCAGAGAGAAATTAGGTAATTTAGCCAGGAAATCTATGCCAAAGCAAAAAGCTAATGTTCTAGTCCCTGAGCCTTGTCCAGTGCCATAAACAAAAGTATATAGTCCTGCCTCAAATCCTAGTAAAGCTAAAGGCAGCTGAGCTTACTCAGCACATGCAAAACTATGCACAATGTGCCAAGTAAAACTGGTAAGGATCACTTGTGATGGGAAGAGTGCATTAGCCATTGTGCCCAGTCAGCCTTTAGTTTCCCTGTGATTCCCAAGGAATATCTCAGTCGGGTTCCCAATGCATGGATAAATTGCCATATGCAAAGAACCACTTGTTTTTGATTCACTTGAGTTTTACAAGAACCAGCAGCAGAAGCAAAAAATCCCTCTCACAGTTTTCCAACTCTATAGCAACTTAATTAGATAAACAATCACATAAATAAAAATTAAAACTAAATAGGTAGTTTAACTTAGAATAAAGATCAGATAATGCATGCCTCAAAATTTCAGAGAGATAAGTTTGGGGTTTTTTTAACCGACTTTTATGATTCATGTACAGTCAGTGGAGATTCATGTGACAATATTATTCTAAAATGTTCCCATCACATCCAACGCTTATTAAAATAATCTAATCTGTTTAAACATATTGGAGGGAAGAAGAGCTGATACGTAATTATCTCTTTCCCTAAATTGTTCTTTGGTTTCAAGGTTCAAAGATCCACCCAGTTTTTGTGTTAATAGACAGCACTGATGTCACTGGGAGAAACAGAATGGAAGATAGAGGTGGAGGCTGAATTTGAAGATAAATTGAATAAAAACATTAGAAACCACTGGATAAGAAAAGCAAACAAACATCCAACAAGTCCACCTCTGGTTTCATAACTCTTCCTTGTCTCTTGATGTATCATAATATCCTTCCTTTCCCTTTTTAATCATGCAAACTTACAGCTGTCTTTTTAAACATTTTTAGATTCAACTTCAAGTGCCTCACTTGATACCATATGTCACACATTTCCTCTTCTTTTTGTGAAATGGCTTCAGATAAAACAGTTTAACCTTATTTTCCTGCTGTCTGGATTTTATCTCTTGGTATTCAGAAGCTTCTTTCTATCTTAAATGACATTCATTTTAAGTCGTTTTGTCAAATTTTGGTCACAGGTTTTAAATTCTGCACTGTTAATCTTCTTAACTAATATAAGAAGTTAAAAACTCATTTATTACAAATTGTACCATGATGAGGATGTGTGCCTACACAGAGCAGCTAAAGGGCAGTAGAAGATTACTGGTAGAAAATTAGTAAGTGTAAGATGCAAATAGAAAATGAAGTGACAGTAACAGGATGTAAAATAGACCAGACTTGCTCTAGCTTATGATGTCCAGATGCTTTTTTCTTTCTGCTGTGCTCCTAACTTTCTACCACCTCTACCTTGCCATCACATTAGGTTTTAGACATTTACATAATTTTCAGACCTACTGTCTTAGATTACAATGTCTAAGGAAGAACACCAAATGTTGCTAGTAGACTCACATGTCAAGAGTGTGAACATTAAAATCTAAATTTAACAGCATACCTAAATTCATGGTTTTTTTCTGAAGGCTAGTGTTGATTGGCTTATGCTGGATAATAATTTGCCTCAAATCCTGTACACTTAAATTATATCTGAAATTTCACACTGCTTCCTGAGTTCCTTTGTTGTATTCAATTTGTATAATTTTATTCTTTCTAGTTCAGAGAAATGTAAATCGATATCCAGGAACTTTTCTGAAATGCATTGCTTCTGAATGACTGCCTTATTTTATTTTATTGTTGTTATTTCATGGTCATGAACATCCCAGACAATATGATAGCTAAGAAAGATAAGCACTGTTTCTGAAGATGCATCATTCTCTCCATTGACCAAGGATAAGGCTGGGTAACTGTAACAACTGACTGTTTCAGGTGATTTAAATCAAGTAAAGGAACTTCTACCCTCTGAAATTAGGCTGTATTCTAAGTCTAGAGGGAGTAAATTATCTAATGCCAGGAAAGAGTAAAATACTGAAAGTCTCAGATCCTCCCAACATACTTCCCTCTTGCCATCTATTAATCTTTCTCGTCTTTTTTTCCTCTATTTCATGACCCAGTGTTCACTGGCACTATAAGAAATCCCAGATGTTTCTCCCTTTCCCCTTTAGAGTGTCCTGTCTATGGTACTGCCTACAAAGAGCCTACGAAACTGAAATACAGTTTTGAAGCATCTAAATGCAGAAAGACTTCAGATTTGGTTTTACTTCGGAGATATGAGTAATCTCCCTGAAAACAATGAAATAATTTGCTTAAGTTCCTTCTGAATGAGGTTCTGAGATTTCTTTTCATAAAAGCACTGTAATGTGAATTTAAATGCATAGGTAATTAATGTTCAAATTTGACAGATTGGCACATAAAGCCTAATCCCGGCCCTACAGAAATCAAAAAGTAGCCAGTGATCACAGTGCATCAGTGATCTGTTTTTAAAATCAACTTTAAAAACAAAGATGCAGCACCTATATTCTTTCCCCTTATCCCCAATAGTTCATTGAAATCTCTTGAAAAAATATTGCAATCTCTTTTTAATGAAATAATTTTAAAATGTAGCTATTGCAACTAAATTTAGAATTGTTTCATTCCTTCAGCTATGTAATAACTGGGGTAGTTATTAATGCTTATTTTTATAGCTCTTCTCATCTCACCTCTTATCAGATGGCTAGCACATTTAGAATTCTCCTTACAGCAGGCACTAACTTTCATTTCCAATCTTTATTTACCTGCTTAACATATTGGTTTCTACTACAACATTGCTTCTGCTCTTTAGGAAGTTTTGAGGTGAATTTTGTTGCAGTTTCTCACACCTTTTTTATCAAATTTACTCCGTCTTGTCAGCCTGGAGGAATCCGAGTGATTTAGAAGTAGTAGTCCCAAAAGAGAAAAAAGCGGGTAGGGAAGCTTGAACTACTCATCAGGGTTATTTGACTACTGAAAGAAATGTGCATATTGCTTTTAAGGTGGAAGATCCAAAAAAGACATTTTTCTAGAACGTAAGTTTGAAAAATGAGAATAAAACCCCACTTATACCATGAGGTAGTAGTATACCATGGTGTCAGTAGACACCAGTCTTGTAAATAATGAATTTGGCCTTTAGTGCACAAAATTTGAAATTGACTAACATTAAAAATTTTGAAATAAAGTATGCTCATCTGAAATAAGCATTTCTTAGAAATTCTTAGAAGCACTTGAAAAGAGAGAAGTCCATTACAAATTATGATATCTTATTATCAACAGTTCCAATGTTTATTCTGAGGTATATTCAAGTTTTGTTTGTTGTTTTTTTTTTCTCCATTCAAGGTCTCAAGAAAGTCTGAGGAGTCATGTTTTCTTTAAAAGTCTGGTTTTATTATTTTTATACATCCTTCCGTCTTTATTTTCATCAAAGAAACTTAGAGACAATTATTTTTAATGGCATTTAGATTCTCAAGCACCCCATGGAAAATGTGACTGAAGTTACTAAGCCAAATAAGCACTCATGAACATGGTGCCTTTGATGTCTAATTTACATTCTGCTAGTTAGGTATGTAAATATGAAACTTCAAATTCAGGTAGCTAAATTTCAGAAGTAGATTAAAATTGTTTTTCTGGTATCAAGTCCAAAACTAAAGAAAGCACTTAAATCTGTTTTTAAATATGGTCCCTGTTAAGGCATAATATGTAACCCATGTATTCTAAAATCCATAAAAGCTACTGCAAATTTGTCATTCTCCTGACTCAAGACCAGTGAAAACTAGAAAGCCACAAGTGAAAAATTATTTATGCTCCAGTTTAACTCTTGCAGTAACTTAAATACTAGTTAACCCCAAGGGACATTACTTTTATCTCTTTGGGAAGTTTTAGAAGGGTTAAGTGCGGGTTTGTTTCTGACCGTACTGCTTACTACCCAGACAAACAAATAAGAAAGATGTTGTAGGTGTAAGTTGAAAAACATCCCTGTTCTTTTATTTTTTTCCGCCAAAGGAATAATTTTTCACTTGGATTTAATTTCTCTTACTCAAAGGGCTAATGTGCCTCATTAGAGTAAATCATTGCTTCATATGAGTAAGATGTCTGGCTTTTTGTAAGTAACTGAAATCTCCAGCTTTTCCTACTCGCTTCTTTTATCTGTTTTAAAGTATTTCCTTATTTATTATCTTTAATACTCTATGAAATATACTGATTGTAAATATAATATCTAAGTCATGAAGTGTTATCTAGCTACTTGTTGCAATGTCAGCTAAAATAGATAACTTTTTTTAAGGGTTTCTATATCATTCTTCTACAAAAAATAACAGACATTTTCCTTTATTTGCTTTTATCCCTCTCTTTAAGACTTTTATTTTGTGGTTCTGGTATGTGACTGTTTTTATAATGTCAAGAAAGTACCTTGAGTTAAAAAATTTATTGTGCTATAATCTTTGTACAGAGAGATTTAGCATTTCTGTATTAACCATCCTTTACACTGTAGTCCTACTATCACCCTTCAAGGTAATCCTTTTTACAGAAGGTCATGGCTCTTCGATGTCTGTATGAAAACACATTTGGACAAAGAAATAAGAGCCAAACTTGCAAACGTACAAACGACAAGCAGAAAGGACTTGTATTCCAGCTTGCTTTCCTGCAAAATCCTTTGAAAGGATAAACAGCCCCTTCAGTGCAAGCACTAATCTGCAGACTTGTATCACTATGTTTGAATGTAATGAGATTCCAGTAAACACATGCATTCCACGTCAACACAGCAAGTTCAGTTTAAGAGCAGCTTATTTTCAGTTACTTTCAGGCAGCTAAAACCAGACCTGAAACACTATTTCCACTGAAATGAGAATGCCTGTGCAGGGATTTGCACCAATTTAGTGAGACATTCACAAGTTTTAATATGGACAAGACTTAAGTCATGCAGAGAAGTCTTTGACGATCAAAACTTCTCCTGCTTTGTCCAAACTTCCCATTTTTTGGCTCCCTTTTTTGATTGAGGTTAAACAAAGTCAACTTTCACCATTATTGTTCTACTTATCCGCACCAATCCTTAAGAGAATAAGTCTTGTACTTATGTCTGAATAATTTATTATTATATTATGCCTGTTGGAAGAATCTTTGTGGCCTTGTTCCACGTTAAATAATGCCAAATCTTTCCACGTCCTAAATTTGACACGAGTTTCACAGCTTTTTAGTTAGGAATTGAAAATCATGATCCAGACTAAACTCTACTGATTTCAAGGGATTTGTTCTTCAACGAGTATTCCAGGAAAAGACCCTAGGTATAGCAGCAGTAGGCTGATGAAGACTTACTCCTGCATTACTCCCACACTTGAGTAATGAAACCAGATCCCTGTTTCTTATAACAAAAGTTGATGAAATACATAAACAGAAAGGTTTGTTAAAACAGAATAAAATAAATTGTTATTCAGAAAAAGTAAATTCAGTTAAGCACCTCAACCGCCTATAATTAAATTGAATGCGCCACCATGACTATTGTTGATATACCACCTTCATGACCACTGATGCTTAGCCAAACAGAAAATGAAACTTGGATCAAGTAAAGGGAAAAAACAACATCACTATTGCTCGGCAGCCTTCTGTTCTTTGACACATGGTTTGTATTGTAGGTGTACTCATATCCCTTATGAAACTCTCTGCAAGCTTGTAAATAAACGCTGGCTACAGAGAGCAATGCTGATTTACACAAATGGCAAAATGCTTTCAGGTTTCACGTTTGTTCCATACTTCAAACAACCTGGAAGTATAGGATGAAATGATTAGAGAGTTAACTGCTTTGAAAAAGTAATCAATGCCATTTGTTTTCTGATTACACGTTTACTGGTTCAAAATTTAAAAAGAAATAAATCATACCACAGGGCAAAAGAACTCATTGGAAGACAGTCTTCCTCTCTTAGACTTTTTATTTTTTTTTTTTTAATCCCCCTTCAAAAGCTGTTTCCAGATCTGGAATCATGTTGGATTGATCAGCTTGTATGCTTTTACTGTGCCCAAGAAATAAAAATCTGTATTATCTGAGAAGCTGCAGCACAGAACACTGACGAATTCTTTGAGAATCCTGGTATTAAGACTTTTTTTCTATTTCTTTACACTTAACATGTTATAACTTTGTGTAGGCTTGGCCCTTATGTATATAGAGGGTTTTTGAAGGGCATCTAAAGATTATTCAGTGGACAGATAGTTCTGTCACTGTTATTAAGCTTGTCTGGGGATTTTTTTGGCCCAGAGACATGGGATCATTTTCACATGACAATGACTGAAGCTTCATCTTTCAAGAAATCTGAATTGCAGAGAGCAAAACCAATTAAGGCCAAACCACCTGGCTTCAGCAGAAGCCTGAGGACTGGAGAAGAACCCGTAACATTGGTGTCATCCTCAATCAAAATGTGCAGCAGCTTTGCATATCACCGATAGGATGGTGCCATCACTGCTAATTATCTCACTGGCATAAAAACACATATCATATCATGAACAAGGCAGATTTGTATCAAGAATTCTTCATCTTTCCTTTTCCTTTGCCAATACTTTCCTAGCTGTGTTGTGAGCAAAGATTTCTGAAGCATGAGACAGACTTTTTTCTCTTCTGTTTTGTCAAAAGACATGATCAGGCAAAGCATTTAAATAAGGGTAAACTTAAGGTATGTGAATAATGTCATTGCCTGGAGCAAGGCCAATGTTTCAAGAGGACAGCAGAGATCTGAACTTTACACCTTCTTGCTTACATATCAAAAGGTCTCAGATGAATCATCTATTTATCCAGTGGATTGTTTCTCTTTAAACAAAGAAAAAGAGCAGAATATACTGTGTATTTGTCACTGCCAGTTTGCATAATGGTAGGAAATTATTTTTTGAGTCAAGATCTATGAAATGAGATTTCAATCAAGCACCGAAATTATGGGGAAAAAATAAATTTCTCTCATTTCTGTAGTGCTCTGCTCTGTCACTGGTGTTGCCCGTATCATAGTCCCACCTGAATGGGTGATGAGAAATGTTTATATCCGGATCAAGCCTCTTGCTCAAATTTCCTGGTGTGGTTTATATTAAATACAGAAGGCAGCAGCAAGCTAGTAATCCCTGAAAGCATCCTTCTGATGAGTCAGACTGAGCTGCTAGCAAAACTCTAGTAACTTGTTACCAGGCATTTAACTCCATGTAGCGCAGAGGTGTGAAAAGAATCAAGTGAATTTTAATACCTCTCTCATCCTAGCGGTGCTACTCGAGCTTTGCACTCATGCAGCACATGGAATGCGACCATGAAAATTTTGACATTTCACTTCTCTTCAGCATTTTTTTCACTGTTCTTATTAATCCAATATCATAAGAATTATTTCACATAGAAGAACAGCCAAGATTGTTTTATGTTTAAAAACAAATGGGCATATCTTCAAGTCCTCAGATTTCTGCCACCAATCACATTTATATGCTAGATATTCTGCACATAAAATAGATTACTACAAGACTGATATTTAATTTGCTTAATTAATTTCATTGTGAAGGCATGTTTGAAGCCACATTACTGAAAGATTCCTCCAAGGTAACCATTTAACAGCTAAGTACCCTTTAATTACTTTGCTGTAATGATACACATCTAAGACAGATATTGTTATACTGTGACATCTGAGCACTTTAACCTAAAGGTAGTTATTAGCACTCCCATGCAAGATTCATTATGGATCATATTTCATTAATGGAGAGTATTGTGTTCTCATCTGATTATGTACTTGCGAACGTTTATTAACATATTTTCCTGAGTGTCCCCATGTCGCAACTCAGAGAATTTCATAAATCAGGTAACATTTCTTAACTAAAAAATATGCAGCCATACAAAACAAAAGTTGTATGACAGCTCTTCTGGAACTTTTTGCTACATACACTAAATAGGAAAAGAGTTGCTTAGGGCAGGACAGTGTATATAATTATGATTAACCAAGAAATACTTGAAAATGAAAGAATTAAAATGCAAATCAGTGCTGTACTGCAAAATCACTACTTGTGATTTATATCACTACATGTGAGAAGACAGGCCAAACTTGTAGATGACTGCAAATGTACACAAATCAGAATAGATTAGATGACATAGCATGTCACCGTCAATTCTAATAGGCATGAATTCATCATGATACATTTATTCATTCTGCACAATACCTCTTTTTATCTAAGTTTTCCAGTGGTGACTGGTTTTTCATCCAATGTGTTTCACACATTCTTTTCTGACTCACTGAGCTAAAGAAAAAACACATTTTTTAAAAATAAAGTTTCCTTCTGGGAATAAATAAAAATAACCATATGTGAATTGTCTGCAGCAAATAATACAGAAGCTGAAGAGAAAGAAAAGAGCAGGTATTAGCTCATCTCTCCCTGAGTTCCCAAGTAATGGTGGAAAGTTACCCACCCTTTTCCAATGAAATTGGTTACTTAAGAAATAACTAATTTACTCAAAGTCCACAGAGGCATGAACGAGTCAGAGGCATGTGTTTCATCTGAGTCAGGTCATAGTCACGAAATTATTTGTCTTACATAAACGACGGAGAGGTGATGGAAGGAACAGAAGGGCACAGTACATTTCTCTCACAGGAATGGTATTTGAGGGAAGATAGAGAGTTTCTGTACGTTTTATGCTCAGGAGCTCAAAGAGGAGCCAACACATTTCCAAACAGACTTATTGAGTGTCACAAACAGAAAGCAAGTTGTTACAAACTATGTAAGCTAGAACTGAGGATGAATGGAAGAGTAAATAATCTTTTTTTCCCAGCTGACTTCAAGTGGTTTTATTCTTAGCTTTTGAGGACAGAAAGAGTTGCTGTGATCACTTAGTCTGATTGCCAGCATCACACAAGCAGTAGGCATATGGGACAAGCACAAATATTTAAAACACTGCCTGTTTCAGAACTATTCTTAATCTCCCCTAGTCTTTCAGCAGTAAATTGATTAACTCTTAATGGCAAAAGATACAGGGACTAATGTGTAAGTAAGATAATTATTTATGTTTACGCACTGCTTTTATGTCTGTTATTTTTATGTAAGTTTATGCAGTCCCATGCTCCTTCCATGCACAAAATACAATCTCAGTCTAAGCCATGACCCATTCTTAAAACTGGATTTTCTTCCTGCTGATAGGTACTATTGCAAAAATCAAGCTTACGTTGTTGTACTGGGTCTCTATTCACATAAAATTATTGTTTAAAGAATCAAAGCATCAATATTTAGCATCATTTTCTTACTGAACTATGGAATAGTGGAATTTTATGCTTTGAACAAACTTAGAAACAAATTTGAGACACTGTATAACACAGGGCAGAGAAGAAACTCAGTTTCAAAATATTGTAAAGGCAAGGAGGCATCTGGAAAGTATTATGAAAGCTTTTTCACATTAATATGAGTCTGTACATAAAATGGGGATGCTCAAGATAGCAGAAGAACAATTATTTCCTGTTCCACCAGGCAACTGCTGGAAATACCTATGTACTGCTGTTTACTCACAGAAATAGTAGCTTCACCTGCAGTTGCTCTGCTTTTTATCAAAGGAGAAATAAGATTTAATCATTGTGGAGAAGCCAGTTTTGTCATGCCAAATGCAGCTGTTGATGAAAGAAAGAGATGTATAAGGAGCTTGGAAGCACACCAAGGAGGCCTCCCACTGTGGAAAGTGACTTTTCTTTTCTGAATCTGTTTGGAAGATTGCTTTTAAATCCATGAGTGTACTAATCTTTCCTTTGGGGAAATGCCCCTTTTTCTGGGAATTCTGAATGAGTGTGACTCTTGTGGCCAGAAGTAACATCAGGAGGAGATTTTGAGGAGAAGCTCAGGCATGAGCCTCTCCATCACGGCTGAGCAGCCTGCACCACGGCCGCACACAGCTTCCCCGGGCCCCTTCCTGGGACTAAACAGGGGCCAGTCACCATGCCGATGTACCATGAAGCTCACACATTGTGAACATGCAGAAACTATGAATATTAGGATGGTCTGAAAGCAGGGAGATAGGCAGTGTTTTGAGGCTCGCATGTAGCTTGCAAGAGTTAAATATACCCTACAGCCTTTAAAAATCAGGCCTGAAAGGCACTGCACAACACAGCAGCTTTCATAAAATTTTAGACAAAGACCAATGAAGTTAGCTAACATCAGTAGGCTCTTGGTTAGGTCCTCATGTCTGAATATTTAATATAACTGGTTGCTTTGCTATTCTGCGTTTCACAGCCTCGTGGCCTGTATGTGGAGCATCACCCACAGCTAAAACCTGCTGTGCCGTGACCTTGGGTGTTTAAAGACTATTTGACAAGATGTTTGTACTGAGTTGCAAATGCAATGCAGTCACTTCCTGCAGCAGCAGAAATCACACTTAAAATGTGATTCTTCTTCGTGAGGTCAGCCCCTGTCAACTGGATTTTTGTGACGTGGATCCCACAACGAACAATGTTGCTTTGATGCTGATCTATCCAAATCTGAGCTTAGTAACTCCTTATTTCAGTTTTGCTTCCTCCTGCACCTCTAAATCAAGAAATAATTCTATTTATAAGTCATTTCCTCAATTAAATCAGTCTATAGTATAGGCCAGCTTTCCACTGTTTTTATTACATTGGCTTCCCAACAGATGGTGGTTTGTTATTTTATTTTTTTCTTCCCCTTGTTGGTTGAGAGATCAAAGGATTTAGCCATACTTGTCTTTTGTTTTGGGAGGTGTGTGGATGAAATTTTGCATATGTTGCATGGCTGTGAAGTTAGGTTAATGTTTTCAATTGTTACTCTAAAAAGAGTCAAATGCTGAACTTCTGTCTACTAGCAATAGTATGGGCTCTGTTGATGAATGAACATAATATTCCCACACAGAAAATTGCATCAGCATCTTAATATGATTGACATCTCTCTTAAAAGTACAATCTAAGTCTGTAATGAATTAGGAAAACTGTATCATCTCATGGTAGAGTAAGGTAATCATGTGGCAGTGGAAATACTTACACTGTGGAAATAAATAATTCATCATAACATCTTTTAATTGATAGGAGAAATAATGAACTTGCAAATGCAAACAATGGGTGTATTTTCAGCTCTTCTGGTAGCCATTGCTAAAATTAATTTTCTAAAAGCAGTCACAAAACTCTGAGTCATCACTCTAACAACGCTGAAAAATAATGTCTTTTCTGTGACTATACAAATAAAGAGTGAACCTCTGTCTTAGCTATGCTAGTATAAGTCATAGAGAACTCCACTGAAGACAACTAGTACTAGAAAAAAACACTCCACATTTTAAAAAAAGAAATTAAACCCAGATCCTGAGTGTCTTTAACTTGACTCACTCATTATCTGAAGATATTCAAAGTTACCCATGGTTTTATGACATGGATGTACAAGCAAGACATTGCATATGGTGTAAGTGAAGATCCACTCAGTGGTTCTGCATGTGTGTGTGTGTGTGTACACTCCACTCTGACAATTTACTTTCATGGAGGTCTCTTTCTATCTCGCTCTTTTTTTCTCTCCTCCAGCAGCATAACAAAAGTTTTCCCACAGTTCTGAGACTCATTTCTTTGAATCTAATGAATATGTTGACTGGCTTCAGTTTCTTATTCATGGAAGTCATTCAGCTGTGGCATACTGTATACAGTTCTCCACTGTAATCAACCAGAATTTCTCAGCCACAGAAGGCGAAAGCCATGTACGGTAAGGGAACAATGGTCTTCTCAGTTATCTCAGTGGAAGCATGCTAGTGCATAGATTTCTCTCATTAGGAGGCAGGGGGTTCAGATTTGACACTATCATTCACACCGGACTCTTTTTGCACTGAGAAAACCTAAAAAAAATATAATCTAAAAACAGTTACTTTGTGCAAGTTGTTTTTTTTCAACAGTGGAGGAGAATATGCAGGATCTTGCTACTATCAAGCTTCATTTGTGTCACTGCATGTCTCTAGTGACCAGACCAGATCAACGGAAACACCAGTGCTCTCTACAGACCATACCCTTACCAGTTCTCTCTCATCTCGGGGAAGTTTTCAATTAAAACCAAACTGTAGACTGCGGAATATCACTTCTGGGGTGACTTTCATTTACATTTTCTTTAAAACATATTTATAAAGTAATATGCTTCTGGATTTTTTATTTTTTTTTTTTTAAACTCAAGAATAAACTGGGAGGTCTGCCACAGCAATTTGGATATATTTATCAGGTCCTAAACAAAAGTGAGTTGCTGAATAGCTGAACTGGTCAGACTTGAATAATACTAGGGGTTTCATTAGTGGTTTCTGCTGTGCAACAAATGGTCCTTACGGTTGTAAATTCCATGTCTTTGTTCTGCTTCTCATCATATCTTATACCTCCCATCTGTATGACTTACTAAAGGACCGTGCTTCCATTTTGCCTAAACCATGTAAGTCTGAAGATTGAGGAATAAAGGTGAAGAAATAAAATAGCCAACCGCACTGTTTTGCCTTGTGATAGTTTAAAACTTGATTTAATTTCCTGCATGTAAATGTTCAACTTGTAAATCTCAGAGTGAACCTCAGACATAATTACTGACTTTCTGTCACTTTAGACATAAATAGATTCCAAATTGCTTAGGTGTAATTATGAAATATGCAAGGGCAGGACTGAATGCATTAAATGACAGCTGAAAACCTACGATGTTCACATTTCCTGTCAATGATTAAAGCATGACCCCTTTGCTAAATACCTTCCCCCCCAAATGATAGTTGTACTGCATCTGAATTTTAAGATACTGAGCCAGATCCTTTGCACTCCTATGATTTGGAATAGTTCTATTATTACAAATACACCATTACATTGGTAAATGGAAGATCCAATGGATCAGCTAGTTGTCAAATATTCAGCTGTCATAAAGACACATACTTCTTAATTGGATATGTCAGGATAATGAACAGTAGCTGCAAATTTAAATTATTATACTTTTAACCGTGTGGTTTACATCAAAAGTTTAGTATGCATTATAATTTGTATTAGAAAATTGATTCTTCTCTTGTTCAAATAAAGTACTTGGAAAAAACATCTTTCAGAATTTTTCTCTTCAGTGTCTCACTTTGCTGAGGATGAAATATCCGTAGCAGCTGTGTAGACTTTCCCAGCAGTGAGGGGTAGGAAAGATGTCAGCCATTGCTGCCATGTGTGCTATTCAGTTGAGAGAAGTTTACCTCGTAAATTAAACTATTCCTACAGCTAAATTATAGCATAAAGCCTAAGAGTCTTACTTTGAAAGAGCTACTCTGGAAATACATTTTTATTGGAATTATATTTTGCTTGGGGATGACAGGATGAAGCTTTGAAAAATCTGAGTTTTCCTGGCTTAACTTCTCTTTTGACAAACCAAGTGTTCAAAATACAGCTAAAGTCAAAAGAGATCTGCAGTGTATTCAAAGACAGGCCTTCATAAATAACAGCATTTAACAATGAACCTGATTAATATCTATTTACAAAGGCGTTTATGGAGTTTTTCAAAAATTTTTTTCAATGGAAATCAAGTTACCTCTTTATGATGACCTTCTACTTCCGTAACTTTATCACAAGATAATGCCACATAACAAAAGGTGCCATTTGGGGCATAGCACTTGGCCCATAAGAAATATGTGCTTCTGCATGACAGTGCTTAAAACAACAGGCAGAGCTTCCAACAACACACTCTGGTTTCCCTGCAGAAATATTTGTTAGACCTTACCAGAACAACTGGCTCGTTTTGGTTGTCTCGTGAAAAAAGGACATTTATGTTCTCTGTCCCTTCCCTGTACTCTGCTTGTAAATATTGTCTTCGGGTTATTGGAAAGTTCTCACAGCATATCCCTTACCAACCAGTGTCATAGTGAATTGTGGCTTGGAAAAAGTATTATATGCTATATACAGCTACTTATAAAACTACATACTTCCAAACTGCTAGGAAGGTTATAGCTATGCCTAGATTTATTCTTTTTAACAAGTGGAGGTAAATTGTACATGTGTGAAAAGCCTGATTTTATCAAAAGAGTTTTCACACAGGGTGGCCAAAGGGACTGGAAATCGATGTCATGTGGAGCAGCAGAAGTGACGGTCTGCAGACCCAGCAGCGTCCAGAGGAATCAAGCCCCTTTATTTTGTGATTTTGGCCACTGACCCTGTGAGATGCCTGGACAGATGTGTGCCTAACACTGACTGTCCTGTTATCTGCCATCCTCCACAGAGAAGAACATCAATACAGCAAAAACATCCAGTACCTGGGATTTCCCAGTGCAGCAGAAATCATTATCCTGCTTTTCATGAAACAAGGTGAAATATATCAGTCTTTAAACATCTAAGAGATGTATTCTTTTGTTCCCCTGACAAAACTACCCAGGTGATGGAAAGAAGTGCTCTAAAAGGTACTTACCCTGTACAGAAGCTAGAGATCTGGCTCTTCAGTTTTATTTTCATGTACTACAGTAACACGATATCTAGTGGCTTGAAAGGTTAAAGCACCTCTGAACTAATATAGGCTGTTACAATCTGTAAACTAGATCTCCCTTTATTGGCATTTCTCTGTGATTGTAGTGATGCTTAGAACTAGCATGGCACAAATAATAGTTCTATCACACAATTGTTATATCACAAATGAGAATAATCTTTTCACAGCATCCTTTCCCTTCATATTTTCTCTATATACTTAGTAAGCTTATAAATGCCACATAAAAGTATTATTAATTAGATGGAAACCAAATTAGCCTGAGATGATTCATAACTTAAAAAATCATTTGCTCAAATGTTTCACTTGAAAACCACAGGTCAGAATCTTAACTGATGTAAACTGATACAGCTCTGCTGTCTTCAATGAAGTTAGGCCAATTTATGCCACATCTGCTACTACCGAAGTCAATGATTCACCCTGAATTTTATGTTAGATAATGAAACACAACAAGTTTTCTACCAACAGTAGCACTGGTCCTTCAAGTAATGTGTTCCTTCACAGTCATTCTCTTAGGGAAAAAACTGCTCTTCCATCACTGCATACATATATATAACATATACAGACATATATAGACAAACAAAAAAGACAAGATGCATGAATGTATCAGAACAGGATATCCATTACTTAGAAAATGCACTGTAGACCTCTTCTAATGTGAAGTAGAGGAGGGATAAAAAAAAAGTGGAAAGTATAATTCAGCAAAATTTTATGAGTTAAACCAAAGATTTGTAAAATACAGAGTCCGGAAAAAGCAAATATGTTACAGGTGGTAGCATTATATAACTTCATATGCAATAACTTAATGTTTTATGTACACCATAAATCTGACCTAAATTTAGAGCTTCTTTATTGATTAAGAATGAGAAATAACCTGCAAGTAAAGTGATACCAGATCTTTTAAGTTCATCCAGTTACAAATGAGGCTTAATCTATTAGACAATGACAAAAAAATTGAAATTGGGAGACAAAGAAAGAAGCTGGGTTAGTTCTTCAGACAGTGTCTATTGATTTACCTCTGTTGAAGAAAACCTAATATATTCCTGCTGAGGATCTGGCAAACAATTTTGTACAGCTCTTGCAACACCCGTCTGCGCATTGAAAAAAAGGTTCTATAGGGCATTCTCTATACCTCCACCTGTATGTAAGGGTTAAGTAAATGGAAAATCCTGTTCTTTCCTTAACAGGACTGTTCCCTGCTGGTTCACACAAACTACCCCAAAGGGAGCCCTGGGGAAGGGGAGCAGGGGTCCTTCCCCCTGCTCAGGCTTGCACAGGCAGGTGCATTCTGCATCCTGTTGTGATTTTCTAGTGGGTTTAATGCACCTCTGTGTCTCCCTGCAGTTGGATTTGTTCCTTTCAAGCACAGATCTGACTTGTGTAATTTTGCAATTGCTAAGTACAACATTCCTACACATCCAATCCTGTTTCCTCAGAAGTCAGTGGGAGCAGGACATAGCTTTACTAATTACTTTCTTGTTTTGTCTGGTAATTGGTTTCTTGTATTATATTGCGTTACGTAGAGAGAAGGCCACATGTTGCCTAATCCTGGATCCCTGAAGTTGGTGTAGGTGTCTGTGTTAGGTCATCTCACTTAAACGCATGCGTATACAATATAGACATCTGCGAACGCGCCAGTTTGCCCCATTCAGTGAAAGTACATATATGTATAGCCTCCCAATGGATGATCTCAAGCTTTAAATTAGGCTCTCTGCAGGTATTTTCTGCGTATACACACGCTACGTTCTCTCTAAATATGTTCTTTCCTGCTTACTCATGTCTTACACGCTTAAAGTCTATTCAAACATTAACTTTATTCTTCTCTCTAAATGCCGTGGTTATTCACTTACACATCTGGAATGGATTTAAGTGAAGATTAGTCTGCTTTACTCCTTAGACTGCGGTGTAATTCACAACATATTAGGTTGTATACATTTGCGCAGATCATTTTTAATCAGATGCACAGCATGCTACTCATATCCTTTTACCTTTTTATTATTATTTCTGATACTGTACTTCATCAAACTCAATTCGACCTGCCTAGTTTCATCACTAGAAATGGTTTTATTCAAGTATGGAATGAGGCTCTGATACGCTGCTTCATATAGAAGAGATATTCAACAGATATAACAATTCATATTCCCATTACTTTATGACTGTCACACAAAGTAATTTATTTCCTTCCCCCAGTCATAAAAGTTGTACCATGTTCCAGCCTCCTGCAGCCTACTCCAATTGCTTCCAGTGTCTCCTCTATCGCTTGCCACTCTTCTCTTTACATTTCACTTCTCCATCCTCTTCAGTTTGGCACACACTAATTTCCTCTCCTCCACTGGACTCGGGCAGGTGGATTATATTGAGAGCTCACATAAACAAGCAATCTTATTAGACAGTAGGTACATTCCCTGACAATTCCCCTAATCAGTTCACATTTACCTCTCTAAGTGCTTGAAAAATAAATAAGCAGATGGTGAAGTCTGTTAATTTTCCACAAGTGTGGCAGAAAATTAATCTTCAGGAAATGTTTCAGATGGCAATTTTTTAACTCAAAATCAACCACTTGCCTTCGTTTACAGTTTTTACCTATTTTAGTATGCTAGGGAGGTATAAACTATACATGATACAGAAGCAGTAGCCCTTTGACACGTCCAGTGCTGCTGTCTGACTTGACAACATAAGCCATCTGGCTCTCACAGATGCAGTGTGCAGGGGTGCAGGGGTTAATATTGTATACCCCCCCCATTCGTGGTGTCTCTAATAGCTACTGTCAATCAAGCACCCTCCTCTTTCCCAGCTCCCAGAGGAGATGCACATTTGAAATTCCTGGCTGGGTGGTATGAGAAAGGAAGAGGAAAGAGCAGGCTCTAGGTGAGAGACAGAGACAGGCCAGAATATCTTTCATTGTAAATCTGATAAATTAATTTATTCATTTGATTTTCACTTTTGCAAGGGACAGAAGACAGGCTGACTGTCAGATTTGTCAAAGCCTGAGAAGTGGTGGGTACTGCTGCCTCCTGTCTGCCCCACTTTCTCTCTGCATGGGCAGACCTGGTCTGAGAAGGCAGTGACCCCTCCTGCACCAGTGTCCAGAGGATACAGAAATTTGTGCCCCTTGAAGGGCAGGTGAAGATGATTTCACTCATGGTTTATGTATGAAAAGGAAATAAAAATCTAACAGTGTCTGAGGCAGTTCAGATAAACATACTCATGACTTCCCTGGTTTGCGAAGATGAAACCCAGCGTCATGAGAGTGATTCAGGCACAGGGGGACTAACAAACTTACTGCATAAATGACCAAAGAAAACAACGTTAGGTTTTGTTTATAGTTAGGGACTGCTAAAAAGAAGCTAAACCAAACATCCTCTTTCAGCTCCAGGGCCAAACACATCACTGACTTCAAAATCCAGAATGTTAAACCAAGGTTGGAACTGGCCTCTCATCCCTGATCATCCTTCCTATAAATCCTTGATAAAGTGTGTGTTAGTTTTATAGTACAGTCATAAACCAGCCAAATGTAGAAGTAAATGACCTCATACCAGCTATCTCTCTGCAGATAGATTCACTTGGCAGATAGCCAAGAATTGATTGACACACATCTTACGGAACTAGAGTTAATTAATATGTCTACCAATTCCCAAATGGATCTCAGGAAGCAGAGAATCTGTTTAATGCAGTAAGCAATGACATACTGTGTGTGGTCAAGAGACAATCACTAATTGCCAAGAATGCATTCTGGAATAAAAGCATTAAAGAATATGAGAAAAAACCTTTCTACTTTGCAGCTCTTTTATCCCTTCAAAACCTTATGCTTAGAACATTTTAAAGACTCACGTTTCAAATATCAAAAGACATTTTGATAGGAAAAAATGGTTCCCAGACTATAAAGTCAACACTCAAAAGATCTGTTAATTCTAATCTTAAAATAACTGAGTCCTCATTCATTCAACAAAGATGTCTTTATTTTCAGGGAAATCTGCAAACCTGGATGGCAAAACCATAAGGTAACTTGAAAGAGCTATTCTTCGATGATCTCAGAAGCTACAAGTAACACAGCTATGGATTCACCCGTAAAACATATCCATAAATTAGTGGCTGCTGAAAACACATCAAGAGTCTGGCTGCTAAACTGAAACAGGCCATCGAGCAATACTCAGGTAAGCCAGACTGAGAACAAACTGAAGTGGACTAATTTATATTACATACTCATTTTAACAGGGAAAAAAAAAAAAAAAAAAAATAAATTGGCTTTTCTGGAGAGAAAAAGTATTGAAATGGAGCACAGAGACATTCTAGTCAAATCTTCAGCCACAAAACCCAGCATTCCTTTCTGTGAGTGATACTGTTTTTCACCAGGGAAGACCATGCTCATCTATTTAGTTATGACGATCACTGACAAAACAGTACAAGAGCTACTGCAAGATTTCTGCAACACTAAGCAAAAATCAGCAAGCTACAGATTTTAAACAATGGGGGAAGACAGAGAGGAAAGTGATTTATTTTTCAATAAAAAGTAAGGAAACAAAACCTAGGTCACATATGAAAAACTGTCACTGTGTTAGGACAAATCTGAGAAGTGGGATTTATGAATGTGTGACACTATTTTAATTCCCAGCTAGGAGAAAGCTGCCGTGGTGTCAGAGTGTACTGACTAGTTGGAGACTAAAGAACAGAGTTGGCCCCAGAATAAACACAGAAGCTGAACTAACCTTCTTATAGCTGGTATCTGTCCTGACCAAAAAAAGGAGCGTGCTTTTAACTTCACGAACCAAGTAAGATGAGCTTACTCATATTTATTTAAGCCCCTGGGGGAAAAAGATGCTGTGTAGGGGAGAAAAGTACAGATTCTGCTGTGATTTATCAATCAGCACATCAGCACCTGATTCAGGAGCAGGTTTTACCAGATCCACTCACCAAGCCACAGAAACTATTGAGAGTGCATTTTGGCAGGAAGAGATCATGGCTAAACACCAATAAAGATTAAAAAGAAGAAAAAGAAAAATACTGTTTTAAGATGGTTTACCTCAGGATGGCTTCCAACTTCAATATAGGTGCAGACTGGATGAAAAGCCCCTGTTCCACAAGCGTACAGGTGGGTTTGGTTGTAAGCCTTAAGCACCTTGATGAAATTAGCACATTCTCTCTGAAAAGAAAAGGGGAAAAAAAAAAAATTATCCACAGCGTTAATTCAGTGATTATGACTAATGGGAACTCTTCTGTGTTAGGGATGTATGGCTGAATGAACAGATTTTAAAAGCGTGATCATTTCGTGCTGTTTATAAGCTTGTTTATTGCTAAACATCTAATAAATAGCTTGATTTAGTTTCTCATTTAAATATCTTTGGTTGCCATTTAATAAAGCATCCACCCCTGAAGAAAAGACTACATAAAAAAAAAATCCTAATTTCTGTTTCAGACATGTTTTATCTTTGTAATTTATGCTATTGCCATGTTTGTAAGACAAAACTCATTTATAGAAATGTGTCAGAATGAAATAATGAAGAAAAATGGACCAACTGTTTGCTTGTATTCAATTAAGTAACAATTAGAAGAAAGATGGGCCAGATGGAAGGAGTTGATGAAAACCAAATCATTGACATAACATTTCTAACAATAATATGAATGCTGCCTCACCCCCACTGTCTGTGTTTAAGGGCCAGTTTTACAAAGATGAATGCATATGCTAAACTTTAATGCAATTATTGACAGTCCCTAGAATGTAAGCTTTCCAAGACTTGGACTTTACACTTTCTACCTAAGTAAATGATCCATCATGAGTAATTCTATAAAAACTTAGTAGCAACACTAACAGTCCCTAGTACAAACATTATCTGTTATCTGTTAACAAAAATGTCATTATTAATGCCTAATGTTATTAAAATGGAAATGTCTAACCTGATAGTCAAGATGTCAACTTTTTCTGTTTATCTAATATTTTTATTTCAGTCAGGTCTAACAGTGAAAAGAAATATGTCAATGCCTGCAAATCAGTCTACTGACAACTACAAATAATAGATTTTAAACAGGAGAAGAATAAGAACATTGAAATAAAATAGTTATTTTCAGTAAAGTTGGTGTTAAAAATGAAGGAAACTTTTCTAGGCATATTTGATGACTTCTTTGGTACAGCACAGAGCTGTACCTCTCCAGGTGGACCAGGGCCCATGAAATAACACCTGAGCTACTGCCTCCACAGAAATCTCATCCACTGGCATCATCCATCTCTGTAACTTGCTTGCTAATTAAACCAGAAACTTTCAAACAAGAACAATGGCTTGCCAGGAAAATGTATGTGCAGTTTGAGGCATGCCTTAGGCCACCACAGGGAAAAGCAATGAATTTACACAGATAAAATACTGATTCCCTGCCTTACACAAAGGACTGTACTGAAACAACATTGTTCTTCCAATTTCGTTGCTTATCTGTGTAATAGATAATGGTGTGTATTAAAAAGAGCATCCAGAGAAAAGCATACAGAATCTTACTATGTCCTTGGGTTACTGCTGACAAATTAAGTTATCCTTCCAATTGAGATGGAAGAGAAAACATAGTTAAGGTAATTCAACAGAAAATTGAAAGAAATAGAGATGGATGTTACCATGGGTCTCTCTTAATTCTTTCCTTTCTGATCTTTTTTAATAAAAACACATGCAATTTCTGGTGCATACATTTTCTTCCTTCCACACATGTATAAACATGAACATATATTTATTATACATATATGTATCCACAGACTGCTTTCCACTGTCACAGGGGTAGGGTACTAAATAAATCCCTGGCATAAATCATCAAAATTACAAGGTATGTTTCGATAGTGCTCTTAATGCTGTTGTCCTTTGTTGCTTTTAGTAAAAGAACTATGGAAAAACCATTAAAGAGTGTAAATAATTCAATGCCTGTAAGAATAAAAATGGGCAAATGCTGCAAATTCACATAACATCAAAAATGAACAAAACTGAAATAGATCCTTTCTTAAACTCTGATATTCTGTGTTTCAGACAGAGCATCTGACCTGACTTTTACTCTACATAAATGAAAACTGACCAATGATTTGTGCATTATTAAATAATTCAGAATTTTCTCAGAGTTGCATCTGGCCAAATTTAATCACACCACTTTTTCTGTAGGACTGTTCTTTGCCTTGTCTGGTTTGATGTATCACGATTTAAAAAATGTCTTTGTGGTCTACTCCTATGCTTTGTTAAAGCTTTCAGAAATTGTCTACCTGAAGAACATGAAATGTTAGAGACCAGTGGACACATACCTTCGCAAAATGCTGTGAGCACGTGGGCTAGACCCACAGCCAGTGTGAAACAAAACAGATTGTGCTGATTTCAGAGGAGCTATTCTGATTTACAGCAACACGCCACCTGTGACTATATGCACTCGCTAAATACTGTTCAGCTGCTTATCTGTAATATACAGCAAGAAGGTATTAGATAGCTAATACTTTAAAGGTGAGATGGAAAACCCTACTTAATTTAGGGACCGTCTTCTTTGATTTCTATGGATGGAAATTAAGAAAAATTCTATCATCATCTGCACTGAATTATTCCAGATTAGCTGGGGGGGGAATTAACTCTATCATAGCCATATTTATGTTTCAAGGGTTCAGGATTGTTAGTAGCAAAAATGTGTTAATATCACTAAAGTTACTCCAGATTTAGAATATACTTCCAAAAGCAGATTTGTCTTATTCATCCCTGCTTTTAAACTCAATTCCTTGTACAACATATTTTTACCACAGATATCTGAGAAAGACACAACCAAGTTAAACAACAGGGAAGGTAAATACCTACAGCAATAAACCTTTGACTATGACAAATAAATTTATATAACATTTAAAGTTCCTAGTCCAGTTCAGACTGCTCTTATAGCTTCCCTGTGTTTTATAGCTGCATAAAGGAACCATTAAGGTCTATAGAGTAAATTCTCGTACACCTCCCTAACAGATTAGGTTTCTTTATATATTTTACATGGTTGTAAAAAAATAAATAAAGAGGGGTATTAAACCACAATAAATGACATCAAAGTAACGTTACAGTTCTGATTTAAGCCCTTGTCAACTCAGGAAGTTCAAAGTGAAGTTTCTGCCCTGCCTGGGAGACGGTGCTATTCTCCCTGGAACAATACAACAGGCGCATTGACTTCGATTGCAGAGTAATCAGATTCCTTCCTTTGTCTAATTGTGCTCAAATACAGCTGCACAGGTACACGTACAGCTGTACATCATCATGTGTGGAAATGTTGTACCTGTGTGTCTGATATTCTGAACTTAGCAAGAGTGCTTTATGATGGTAAATCTTAGGTTTTCCTGGTTTATGAGACACTGCAACAAAAAAAGCTTCCCATAGATCTGAAATACACCAACTTCAACAGCTTTGAGTGATTTGCTCAGGCTCTAAATCTCAGCACACACATATGAAGAAGATATTCTGATCAGGGAAAGCGTGTGTGCACTGAATGCAGTTCGGGTTTGCCACTACATGAGACTTGGGTGACAGACTCATTTTCAGTCTCTGTTTCCCCATTCCTGCCCTCACGGCAAGGCTCCTACAATGGCATTCAGGCAGCGCCAGTTGTGAAACCTGGCAGACAGCTCTGCTGGTCCCGACACCGGTGGCTACGTCAACTCGGCTACAAAGCAACTCCCCGACCCCTTGGCTGGAGGCCTGGAATGACTTGGGTGTCCCCAACTGGGCTTGTCCCACTTGGCAGCAGCATCTGCCCTTGCCAGACCCCCAGGCCAGCTCTATATTGTTGGTGTGAAGATCTGTGCCAGCAAAATGAGGCATTTCACTACATGATCTCAGAGTGTAAGGCACTGGAAAGGAGACAAAGACAACAAAAGAAATGTAGTGTCTCAGTAAAATACAGCAGATGGGAGAAAATATCCACCGGAGGAAGAGGAAGTAACCCAGAGCCAGAAGCTGTAAGGAACAAATTGTCAGGGAATTTAAACACTGTGACTGCATGTGAGTTCATCCCCCCAGTACCTTTGTACCCATTTTCACTTTCCCCCGGAAAGGGATGATGTTTAAAGGGAACATAATCTGGATGTATCCATACCCTTTGAATATTGTTCTTTGTTAAGTCTAACAGCTGAATGAAGAAAATTAGACTTTTAAAAATTATTTTCCAGGTGGAAATCAGGGGTGTTTTTTCCATATGTGAAAGCAGGGTGGTGTGGGAGTTTAAAATACTTTTAGTCTAATAATATGAATGAAAATGAATGCAAGGTTTGCAAAGTTCTCTGTAGGCAGGAAAATATTACTTGGTCGGGTTATGAATATAAATTTTAAAGAAGAGGAGAACTGGAATCCCACAGTGAATCATTATGAATTCTTCCAATTAATAATCCTGTTTATTATAATGGACAGCTTAATATTAAGAAACTTTCCTTGTCTATAGAAAGCTAAACACTGGTTTATGCCCTAAAGCTTGAGTTTACATATACATACATACAGCAGAAAGAAATAAGTGATTGCATATGGTACAGAATGATTGAGGTAGGTATTCAAAGAGAAAATTAGATACATTGTGTGGGAGTTACTGCAGTCCTCAAAACCCCCATTCGTTTATCTTGCCTACCCCTGGAGAGGATTAATCTTCATTTATATTTCAATAAATGGTATAAGGTTTCCCCAAGGGCTGTAGGTTCTGCCTTTGGCCTTGTAGAGAAGTACCTCTACCTCAAAACCCAAGCAGCTAAGCCTCTACATCATGTCTGAGACCTTCTAGCATAGCCTGAGAGGTCTTTCTGTACAGACGGAGGGAATATTTTTAGATAACTACTTTTTTTTATTTTTACAGTGTAACTGCTAGATCTGCTTCTGCGAACAGTCCTATGATGGCATGATCGCCACTATATTCTCCAAAGCATGTCCAAATAAATGGTTCGTGCCTTGTCCTGGCTCTGCCATGTGGAGTGGCTGAAGAACTCACCCCAAATGTGGGGAACAATTCAGTTTGTTTCTCTGCTTGAAGGAATATGAAATGTTTCCCTCACCAAAGCCCAATCAGACGCTACAGTTTTCCTGGGGTTTGTCTGGTATATAAGGGCACAAAGACATCCAAGTGAAGCCATTCTACCTTGCATACATGAGTTAAAGGGTCATTTGGCCACCTGGAGGGAACAGTGCTCTAGAAATTTACTGGGTATTACTGAGTAAGAAAAGGTTTTTAACTTCAGGTACATTATAGATGTTTACACTTCCTCTAAACTTGATTGAGGAGGTTGTGGGGCTCAGACCCTCAGTTCCACAATGACAGTTTACTGAAATTAAAGTGGCTAAAACCATTTGCTTCATACTATGGTAACACAGTCAAAGCATCAACCCCACTGCAAATTCTGCTGTACTAAACTCCTACTTGTAGAACAAGTTGAGAAATTATTAGACTGTCACTTACATTCAGAGTGTGAATTAAAGTCAAACAGGTCCAGTGTGTCTGGACAAAGATCTTAACTCTAAATTTCAATTCCAAATATTGTATGGTATGTATAAGGGCAGAGGGCCTGTCTTGAAGAGAAGATAAAGTGTTAATTAAGTTTTTCAGAAGGGCACCCACTATTTAAAGATAAGTATGTCTGACTTACTAATTAAACATACACATTCATTTTTTAAGAATTTTCTGATATTTATATATCAAATTGATAGAAGAGCTTATGCAGAGATTAGCCTGAAAAATAAATTACAAAAAAAAAAAAAGTCTGCAACTAAAATCATAGGAGCCAAATGCAGAAAGATTGAAAAACAAACACTACAGATATGTAACACTGATTAGGCTGTGTTATGCAGACTTTTCCCGGACAGTTACAAAAATAAAGTCCATCCATCTGTCAAAACATCTGTTCCATGTATGAAAATTAAAACTGAATTTAGGTGGTTTTTATGAGTTTCCAGTAATTATCTCTCTTCCAGAAGCCTGGAACTTACATCCTTCGATCTGGATTACTGATGCAGCAAAGAGTTTTTACTGACATCTTTTTAAGTGGAAGTTAAAGGGTAAGTCCCTGTGATCAACTAATATCCAGATTTTCCTCGCTGTTTCTTTTTTTTTTTTTTCTTTTCAACCAACGTTTAGGTCCATACTGCTTCTCTGATATTACAGCAAATGCAAATAGCCAGATTATGCAGGGCAATAAGTAGGCTAAATAATCCATTTCAGTATCATTAGCTTCAACAGTTTTCTGATGATTTAATCCAGATAAGGATCAGACCCTGTAATACATTCTTCCTTTAATTCAGCCTTCCCACATAGCAAAGTGATTAAAATATCAGAAGGTTTTGTCTGAACTGGATGGACAAGGGGATTTAAAGCTATCATCTAACAGCTGGACAAACAAAATAAATACGTGTTTTGTCTTTCAAATCAAAATGGATGGACAGTCTCCTTATAAAATCCCATGCATGAGTTTAATTAATATGTTTACTTTTTTTTTCTTCTGTCTAATTAGTTGAATTCTCAAGTGACAAGGTCAGGGATATCCATGGAGAATAAATAATCCCTGATATTACTGCTGTCATTCAAATTTATCACACTGATGAAAGATGTTCTGGATTTATCAGGGAGCTTTTTAACTTCTCTCTGCTGCTAGTGGGCTATTGCCAGCTGCGATCAGTTCAGTCTGTATTGGCTAGGTAACCTTTTCAGCATGGAGCAGCACTGCTTCATATTTCTAGAGTGTTAGTGTAATAAATATATATGTGATTGCCACGTACACAGATGATCGATTCTCAGCTAGATCCTGCAAACACTTTAGCGTGTCAGTAAATATGTGCAAGGAAGTCCTCTTCTGGGTGAGCTCTAAATGGCATGTGCTTTCACAGCTCTTGTTCCTTGTTGCTTGTGTGCAAGTTTTTGTAAAATGCAGTAACATTATTTAAAAATTATTACTGTTCACTTCTTTCTATTACAGTAACACTTAAAAAAATACTGGCCAAAGAACACAGTCTGCTTAAGCAGGCTCAGAATAAGCAGGGAACAAAGCAAATTATTCCGGTCCAGTTAAAATGCAATGATCTTTTAAAATTTTATTTTATTGGAGTAAGCTAGTTGGTAACACTGCGGCAAAGCTATTGTGCTAAATGCTGCAATGGCAGTAACAGGAAAGTCCCTAAGTACTAGGAGCTTTGCACAGGCTCTAATGGGTGGGGAAGGCATGCCTGGCACCTGTACTCGATGAGATAACCTTCCAGCTCAACCTGTATTTGCAGGTGCATGATTTTACAGTGGGGGAGGCCAGCTGGCATGAAAACATTTGCAGACTATGATTTATTACTGTGTACTCCTTGCGTTTGGATCAATAACATCACTTCCATCCCTGTTTTGTCATTATTATACCTTGCAATTAGCAGGATCAATGTTTTATAGTCCTACTCGCTAGTCTGTAGTGCTGAGTGAAGTAAGCTGAACAGCTGAAGTACTGGGGTCTGTGTTACAGAAAAGGATTTCTATTAACTTAGTTCTTGGGGATTACATCCCCATTAGCCTAAGCTTTATAAGCAGTGTGTATTGCATCACACAAACACAAAAATTCTAGATAAACCTAGAATACATCTAGGTAAGCAAAATACTTAGCCTCTTTTATAAAGCTATGTTATTTTGCGGACTGAATTCTAATTGTACTTGTCTTTCCACATCTGAAAAAACTGGCAGATCCCCAGATTCAGTGACCCTTGTATTGGAGTGTGATCTGGAGCACTTTATATTGGCTGGTTCATAATTTGTAGGATTTGAACACTCTGGAGATATCAGGAATGACACTACTCCTAGGCATGGTGACCACTGCCAATATTGCAGAGGAACCATTGATTAATTCCATATCCAGACTTTCGTCTGCTGTCAAAACACACCCTGAGAAATTTCAGGTTGAAAATGCTGATAAGGGTTGATAAGACATTTTTGGTTGCCTAGTACAGCTTATTGTACTTCCAGTTATCCTTCCAATTAAGTTATGCCTGTTATCTCTCTGATTTTTTGATATGACAAGAGTTCATGAGAATATTTAAAATGTAGAATTTACTCAAGTTGCAGGATGTCTGCATGAATTTAAACCATTAAAGCATCAAGACAAAAAAAAAAAAAAAAAAAAAAAAAAAAAAAGCAGCCAACTAGCAAAGCATCTGATAAAAAAAGCCACTGAAAAAGCCCAGATATATCCTGATTCCTTCAAGGCACCAAACTGCATGCCATATTAGCAAACAGTTGTATTGTCAGCACACTTGCACAGCAGATGGAAAGCTCCTCTGGTTCTTCCTTTGTGTTAGTGCGGGTGAAACACAAAATGTTTCCCTGCCTGTCTACTTACCTACTTGCAAATCTGGTAATCACTACTAGTACTTGGTCATTTAGCCCAAAGTTTACCACTAAGGCTAAACACGGAGGTAACTAAACCAGGTGGGATAATCCCTAGGGTCTGTCCTGAAAACAGTCTTAAAACAGAAGCCATTAGAAGAAGTCATTAGAAGCTATGCTTTAAAGATTCCTTCCTTAACTGCACAGACTAAACACATCAGGCCTTCAAATCTTCGTCGTTAGCACTAACCATCCGACCTAGAGATCTTAGGAAGTAAAATTTCTCCAATTTTTTTCTGCATTCAGTATGTTCAAAGTACAAGCCATGTTTCCAGTCCTTAAATCTTCATTCAGCAGATGCAGATAATAATTGTTCTGGACCTGCGAACAGCTAGAGGGATGCCAAGAAAACGCTGCAGCACTAAGTACCTGATTTAATGACCATCTCATATTTTTGTACATCTGGTTAATGCATAGTTAACAAGACAAAACAAAGTCTTTTGTGGATGCAGTCCAGCAAACAAGCAGGTTTTCACGATTTTGCAGTCACGGCATGATGGTTGTACATTAAATCTTTCCATCAGTGTTAGCAAGGTTCCTTTATTTTGAATTACATTTTTCAGTAGTATGCGCTTCCTACAGCACAGAATGAATTTATTTAAGGAACAGAAAAATATTTCAAGAATAACTCAAAACATTGGGAAGCCTTGAGGTCAAGCAGAAGCCAGTTCTTTTCTGACCATAACTTTAAAACAAAATAGGTTTTGCTCTGTAGAATAAACCTGTCCGATATTTTGGGCATGGCTTTATTAGCAAAGAAATGAACAATACTGAGTTTCAGCTCAAGCAGTCTCACCAAGCCCAGCAGCAATTTAAGTTGCAGCCACAGTTTAGATCTAAAGAGTTTCTCTCATCTGTCTCTTCTATCTGGGTGGGGTAATCACCTGTCTCCTGGAGAAATCAGATTACACCCCACCTTTCCGAATAGGATCAACACTTGCTAATTGGGTGGAGTATTTCAGACAAACAGGTTGTCAAGCCTGTTATAGACACATAAAGCACTTAGACTCCAGCTTGCCTTTATTCTGCATATTACGGGTATATCCTGTAATGCCTTCTACTCAGAGCCACCTGATATAAATGTACTCAAAACTCCTGTGTTAAGAGTGGATGTAAAACCATGAAGTGTTTAAAGGAAGCAAAAGGCTCTTGCATCTATAAGGGACAGTTGCTTAGCAATATGTGTGCCTGTAAATAAACGTACTCTATAAACTACACTATGAAATTGCATGTGCTTACGGTGGGAATCTGGAAATTTGTGCGTGGATATTAAACTGTTTTGACACCACATAGAGGTGCTGAACAAAGAAACCTGAAATGACAGAAGCTTAAAATTCCCACTCAGTAAAAATTTGGCACAAAGATAAATTGTTGAAACAGGAGTTTGCTAAGCAGTTTTGGGGTTTTTTTTGTTAGGTTGTTTTTTTGTTTTGTTTTGTTTTCTTTGTTGTTGTTGTTTTGTTTGTTTTGTGGGGTTTTTTTTAAATATTCATGGTAATGTAAAGTTTTGGAATATGTTAAGCAGGAAGGAATTACCCAAGAGAAAAAGAGATCAATACATTATTTGATCCAACACAGATCACATCACTCAGCAAAAGAACAAAGGAAAAAATCAAAAGCAAGAGAGAAAGATATAGATTCTCCCTTTATTTACTGTTCTTACTCTTCTTGTTCCACCATCTTCAAAATACAAAACTTTATCTGCACTGAAAAAATTTCTTAAAGATCTTCTGTTGACATGAAGATGTGGAAACTGCACAACGTACTATCTTCGGCATAGGAAATAATTATATCCTAGGTTATTTTAAGGATTTTCGCTTTACTTCTATTACTTATTATAGAAGAAGGATAAAATTTTAGGCTTGTGTGCAGCAGGAAGGAATTTTGTAGACCTATTTTTGGTGTATGTAACAGGACCACAGAAAAAAAATACTTGTGGAATAATTTAATAGTTACATAGTGACCAAATCTTGAGTATAGAGAAACTGTGATACGTGATCTTTAAGAGCAGACCTATCCTGAATTTTTAATCTATCCTTTCTTTTATTAAAGCAACAGAAAATCCCCAAAACTAAACTAAACCAATCAACCAAACAAAAAACCTATTCTGCTGAAATAGAAAGAATGTGAAGTAAATTCAGAAAAAAACAGAAAAAAAAATAGAAAAAAAAAATGGCTGGTACCAAAGGAAAGGCTTTTCTCTGACTTCATGAGGTTCAGACTGAAGCCCTGGAAGAAAACAGGGACTAAACATATCGATCATTTTTACCAGTCATCCAGTTAATCTGTTTCTCTGGAAAGACATGTGCAAAGACTAAATTTACTCTGTCCATCTTGGGATGCAATAAATCCTAACAAGGAATTACCTAACATCATTTTGAAATAGCAATAGCTGGTAACTCAGCCATAAATAATTCTCAGACTTTGCTAAGGCCAAACTAGGGCTCGTGAAGAACAACCTATTGACAGAAAATTAAACCCCATAATTTTGGGAACTATTTTTCCTTCATTTCTCCTTTAATTCCCCTTTGCTAACGCTGTGTCTTTGTATTTCAAAAACAACAAAGAAAACTTTTCTGCAATACCGCATTAAATCTGCTGAATATTAAGTTTCCTTCAGAAGCAAATTTCTACAGTCACACCTATAAACAAAAAAATAAGACCAAAATTGAAAAATTAGCTTTGTCCTTGATCTATATCAATTTGTTCCCCATACTGAAAGACTTAAATGACTTCCCATGATACATAAGTGGGTAAAATATGAAAATCTGAACAACTGCCAACTTAATTCTTCCTCTTTATAAGTTATTACCTTACAATAACTGATTTGCCTTGGTCAGTTCATATAAAGAAATAAATTCAAATGCCTAAATGAACACAAGCTGTAGGATCAACATCTGAACTAAGAGCCATAAATGAGGCTTTATGACAGTGGGTGTGTTGTGGGGGTCCATCCAAGAACTGGAGCTGGCGCAACCAGAATTTCCCAGGGGAAAAGTTCTGTTAGAGAACTCCACAGGTCTTTGAAAGACTCCAGTGCACTACACTTCTTTTTTACCAGGCTCACCAGGTTCACCTCTGAGTGAAAGGGTTGTAGGTTATTTTTTTTCCCTCCAATCTGTCATTCTCTTTTGTTCATAGTCTAGCAAAGCAGTTTTACACAGCAGCAATATTAAAGCAGCTTAAAGCACTTGCAAAATGTCTAACTCTCTTGTCACCCAAATGGTAAGAAATGCTTTGGTAGGAAATCATGCCCACATTAAAGACCATGGACAAGATTAAGGAGCAAGCATCCCTCAAAATAATAAATGCAGTATATTAACTGGGACAGCTGATAAGAGTTGAAAGGGATATGCAATGGCATTATTTGTCTTACAAATGGCTCAAAAGTCACATTTCTCCTTGTCATATGTAATATTGAGAGTAAATTCTGTCCTTAATCTCACTGGAGGTCCGTGGCTTTGGATTTTTGCTCACTTTACCCCATCCCACTCACAGGGGACATTCACCTTTCCCTTTTCCCCAGGCTGGATGGGGGTCCTGAGTCTTTAGGGTTTGTTAAAAGATG
This sequence comes from Athene noctua, assembly GCF_965140245.1. Taxonomy (NCBI): domain Eukaryota; kingdom Metazoa; phylum Chordata; class Aves; order Strigiformes; family Strigidae; genus Athene; species Athene noctua. The sequence goes on from NC_134039.1 coordinate 78,673,158, forward strand.
TCAGTGCTATGCTGGAGTCAGGGAGCCAGGAAAGGAACAAGGATGAGGGTAAGGGTTGGTGATAGGAAAGCTGGAAATCTGACTGTAGATGTCCTCCAAAGGAAGAACCCTGACAGAAAGAGATGAACTTCTCTTTGGCACACCCAAAGGGCCAGAGGTAATTTGACCAGAAAAACTGTGCCTGTCAGATGAATTTAGAAGCAGGCTTTCTAGATCCAGCCAGCATTGTATATTTAATTTTCAGATTCTCTCTTCAGATCTTTGTTTACAATAACAGATGAAAAGAATTACTTTTACTTTCTGCCTCCATGTTCTTCTGTTTTCCCTAAGGCAACAACAGTAATAAAATGAGTTAAAGGAAATAGTGCTCATTTATTGCCAACTTTGTTTTTCCAAAGTATCACCAGATATGGCTGAGGAACACTTGCTAAGTTACACTCCATTTTTCTTTTCCTGCTTTTTCTTCTTTCTTTCCAAATTAAATCATTGCACGCTGATGGATCTATAAACTTACGGAATTTCTAATCTTCCTATGATTTAGAGAGGGGCTGGTAAACTTTAAAGGAAGCATAAACTGAGACGGCATATGAAAATTTTGGCTTAAATTCAGTATTATCATAATAAATGAGGTGATAGTGAATTAAATTATAGCCATGTGATTCTACCTGCATGAATCATAAACTCAAAAATTAAGTGCCACTTAAATGCAAAGAAGCATGAACAGAATATAGCTATATCATGTGTGGTGTAAAGAGTCTCTCTCCTTCTTAACTTAAAATAGGCTTCGAACTAAAGTATTTCCAAATTAACACCAAGAAAACTATCAAGTATAAAAAAGGTAACCCCAGCTGAATCCAGGTAAGAGTTAATAACTAGGCAAAATTTAATGGCAATTAAATAGCCCAAGTAGATGTCTATCTCCTATAAATTATAACACAGTCAGTGCTAATACAGACACAATTTTGCTGGTACACTTTAGCTGTTTAGAGAAATGACACGAAAGTGTACTCTCTGTAAGGACCTGTTTGTTCATGTGACACAGCATACACAGAAGCTTGCTGATACCACGTAAAAGTATTTGATACTCTTTGTATCTGTTTGTATATCAACATTTATTTCTCACCAGAAACACCCAGGGACAAGCCCATTTCATACAGCATGCAAAGTGTATAGAAGTATCTGACATCATGTAGATCTTCCTATGTGACTTTGTTAACGCACCCATTGAAATTTTGAAGATTTATACATCTCAAGGTCTGAAGCGTCCATTTCAACAATTTAATTTGAGCTGGGGTCTTTAAAAGTGGCTAAATAAATTAGATAGTCAAATTACACTTGAAAATATCATCCTAAGGTGCCCTTCAGAAACCCGTCTTTAAAGCTTTCAAGTTGCAGAAATCTATCATACCCTTTAATAGGGATTTCTCTGATTAATTGTGTACCACATTAACTACTGCTACAGTGCCTTAGCCAAATCTAGTGCAGAGATGCATCAACTAAACTTCAGACAAAACTTCTGAAATAATAGTAAATTAATAGTTTAAGGACAAGAACTTATCCCTATCCTATCCCTACCTGAAAAACTAACTAGTGTTTCTGGCAACTTTTGTAAATCACCCAAGCTTTGCTTTGCTGGTTTATGACATCCCAGGAATGTCAGAGTGGAACTGTAGCCACATTTTATTTTTTTTTTTCCAGTTACCTATTATTTAACCCATATGTAATGCAGAGGTTGTCATGTGTTGCTGTCGGGTCCCAGGTGCCTGTGAGATCTTAAAATCGAAATTTTGAGGCTCTTTAGTGAAGTATTTGACTAGCAGCATGTCTGTACTATAAGTTGAGTATAAAAGCTGAGAAGTATTCTGTAGAGACTTTGTCTTCTTTGATCATTATCAAGGTCTAGTCAGGAATCGTGAGAAATATTCACGGGACTTACAGCAACCAGAGTAGATCAAATGAGAGACTGAAGTCTAGAATAGCAAGAAATCCTCACTGAATTGCTCATTTAGTTGAATTACATAAGCAAATATCTTATTTGTTATTTATAGTCTTTAATTTTTCATGAACAATGTCAATTTCATGCCTGTGATACTCTACACTGAGGAAATGGGAAATATTATATATTGTAATACTAAGTACTTACGTGGGACAGTAATTATGATTTTATTGGAAAAAATTTATATATTGTGGGGAAGTGTAGCAGTTAACGTCTATCAGAGAAGTCCTGCTGTAAGTATTGCGTAGCCAGGGGGAGTCTTTCAGCCTCTCTTCTCAGCTTACCCATATAAAAAAAAGGATCCGAAGCATACTTTAAAGGTTTCTCTATCTATACAGTGAGCAAAGCTTAACTAATTAGCATATACTAAGCCCTTTAAGAAACAAAAATGAAAATGACTGCTTAAAGAACAAAGGGATATCAGGAGAGTGGGAACAGCCCAAGTCAGCCACTCTCCTCAGATACCGTGCGCACTGTCCTGAGCTACCAACCTGCTGCGCCTAGATTGGCGTGACTGACAGCGTCAGTGTAAGGAATCCCTCTGAAGGAGTGAAAATAGCAGTAAATTATAATTATGAGGGGAAATCTCGGAGGTCATAGCTGAGGTTAGCTGTGGGGCAGAGCCGGGGTTATACTTGCGCTACAGCTGCTGCAGTGCACCTGGCCTATTAGTGGGGACTTGCATTTTCAGCACTGACTTCCCCTGGAGATCAATAATTTTTAAAAGTTTTTTTAAAAGACCTCAATGTAGAAGCATAGACTGTCATGTAGAGAGTTTTGAACCATCACAAATGAAAAGCATCTAATATCTTAGCAGTGGTACATGCTGAAAGCAATATTAAATCAAGCATGTTTTATATGCCACTTTATTTGTCCTCTATTTCTCTTGTTCCCTCTAATGAGAGTCTGTTGAGTTATTTTTATGGCTTTTACATTTCATGCTCCCAAGGTACTGACAATGGCTTTAAGGAATAAATGAGGGAGGAATAATAAGTTTCTTAAATGATCTGTAATCTTTATCTGTAATTACAGTTAAAGCAGTTACATTAAATACTTTGTTTGTAATGCACTGGTTTATGGTAAGAATAGGTAGCTGCAAATATTTAAAGATGATGACCTGAATATACCAACATATATATTCCATCTTTCTAGTCGTCTCCAAAACTGGACCCATATTACATATGACCTATGCATTTATTTGTTGTTTTTATTTCTCACCTACACTTGTAGAGAAGCCTAAAAATGAAAACAAACAAACAAACACCCCCAAGAGCCCATATATGTGAAAAATGTTTGTGAAAGCAAATTATCTGATTCTAGCAACACTGTGCTGTACTACCATTACTCTCAGTTCGGGCTGCCCTCTGTCCTGAGCTCTGGGTTCCTGTTCTGCCTTGCTCTTTTCCATCAGGTCATGCAAGTGCTGCTTCTACTGCACGGGATCACAGCAGGCAGCTAACGCACCCGGGTTACACGTGGCACTGTGGTGTGCTATTGGCTTCACCTTTTAGTCATGATCAGCAGGTGTAGCTGCCCTAATATCATAGGAATTAGGGTGAATAAAATAGTTACAGCATAAATGGTCAGAGGACGGGGACCTGAACTTCCCAGCTCACTTGAACATAATAGTGTCTCTATTTACAACGAATGGATTGGAATCAGCCTAGCGCAATGTATAAAACATACTCTTACTTATTCTTGTGAATTTCGAAAAATAATTATGAAAAACTATGAGTATACTTTCACTCTAAGTGCTGATTCTCTTATTAATTTTCTATGTTTCAGCCCCAGCTATAACAAATTCTACTTAATGTAATATCATAGTACTTAGTATAAGATCAAGCTGCAAGGTTAGTTAATTTTCTCAGACATTTAACACAAACCTTATTTTTTTTAACCTTGAATATTAGACATTCTAGTTCTCACCTTGCAGTGTACTCATGAAAATTGTTTGTGGACATGAATATGGATTAATTTTAATGTATTATTTCTATGTAATGAGATAGCCCAAGTATCTGGCACTTTAGTTGTCCCTTCACATATACAGCTTAGCCCATGTTTCTTATTTTTCACCTAATCCACCTCTACTGTTCCCAAATGGCTTTTTATGAAGACAACTGTCCTCTATGGCCCAGGTAAAGACTGATGAAACTGGGAAATTATTCAAATGGAGATCTCTAGAGGCATATGGTTGGCATTATGAATATTTTACAGAACCATCTCTGAAAATCAGGCCAATAGCATATACACACAGGGCCAAGTTCCACTTTCAGTTATACCTTGGCAACAACAATGATTTCCCATTTGGCTAAGCCATGCAAGCATTTGTTTGGCTTATTGCATGCATGTATTTTTTACCTTTTTTTCCCTTCTTCAGCCCTGTCTTCTCATTTCCCATGTTGTTCTTATGAAGAAGACAATTATTATTAGTGTGGTATGATTATTATTTGGAGGCTACTGTCTATGTCTCTCCGACCTCATAAATACAGGCAGTAAGATGTACACAGGAAAGAGGGAAAATGTACAGAAATATATGTCTAGTAACAATGTACAGAAATTTATGTCTAGTAACAATGTCGTTCCTGAGACATCAAAACTGATGCAGCATGTTAAACCACTTTGACCTCAATCTTGCTATGAAGTCCATGCAAGAAAGAGCTCAGGGAAACCCACTGTATTCAGTGAGATGCCAGCACTTCTTGGAACTCACTGTAGGACTGGGACCTGGAGCAGGGCAGAAGTCAAAATATTATGTACCCTGAGATCAGGAGACAAGTATACAAGGGTTAATATTTCTTACTCCGATGCTTCTCGTCCCTTCTTGTCTTGTTGATTTTTTAATTTTTAATTGTAGATAAATTCTATTTCATTTGCATGATTTCCATTTTTAAATTTAAACCCTTGGTCATGAAGACAAAGTTTTCATTATTTTTAATAAGAAGGCTGCGATAACTCAAGACTGAAGTTATGATCAGATGTGTGACCTCGCAGATGAGGAAAAATAAGAATTAACATAATAAGACATAATAAAATATTTGCAATGTTTTATAAAAGAAAAAAAATGCTTAAAAGATTTGTACTTACCAGAATATCTTTTCCAGCCCACTTGCACTCATCCCTTCGGGAATGAGATACAGGCCAAACAATCTAAAGACACAGAACAAAAATCATGTTGTTATTTCATGCTTCAGTAATCACAAATTGCAGACCAAATGCTACAGACTGTCTTTACCCAGTTTCTCTTTTCACCATTCTTTATTTCCTTTTCTTCCATAAAATTTGATGACAGAAAAATGAAATTATAGGAGTAAAATAGGGATAATAGGAATCACAGTAAAAACAATCTTGAAATATAGTCTGTATTGTGAATCCTGAATACTATCGATAAGAGGGTTGACTCTCCATTAAGTGAGTGTTCTTTCACTGTTTTAAATCTGATGTAATGGAATGGAGACTGAGAGGAAAAAATTGCAAATACTTTCTAAAAATAAATTGGATCTATGTGAAATGTGATCTCACATTAGGGTTACAGCATCAGAAATGAGGTGTTTGCCTATTCAGTGTACCTACTAGCTCACTCTATTAGATATTTGCTAGATTTAGTGATTTAAATAATAAAAAAGAAGCCATGGTATTTGAAAAGTATCACACCATCAAAATAGAAATGTTTATGCTGTTCCTATAGAGCTACCCTAACATGAATAAACCTAAACCTAGGTTTACTGTAGTGTTTGCTTAGCAGAAAATGGATCTCACCTCATACAGAGAAAATCCAGAGACCCTCACAGTCAATTATTCATGTTTTTTTGAAAAGCTTTTAGGAATTACATATAGAATAAAACATGATCTTCCCATAAAATGCCAGGCTATTCATTTGGGAGCCTCAGATAATGCAATATGAATGGCCATAAGTCTGGATTACAGCCTTGGTGTTCAATCTAGTTTGTTAAAAGAAAGTAAAAGGCAAAGTACTCAAAAAGAAAAGAAAAAAGACTGAACATGAATAACAAAAGAGGTTGAAGGAGATGTTATATATGATGTTTGAAACCACAGCTTTAAATTCAAAATTTTCTTAAAACTTAATGAAATCAAAATAGCAATCAAACATCTTAAGTCTATAAAATAAGGCTGAAAATTTTATGAGCGTATTCTCTCTCAAAGGATTCCCACTACTTCCTCTTTCTATTCTCAGCTTAAAATGTGCAGAGACATGTGAAAATTTAAATTTACTAGGTTGAAAAACATTAACCAAACTTCTGAGATCTCCCAAAAGGATCAGTTCAAGTTCAGTTCAAGTTTTGGGTAAAGATTTCTATACTACTCAAACCAGTATTTTCATCCAAAAAATTAATGTCTAGATGTTCTTTTTCCTTATTATCACAGCACAACATTTTCCTCTAATTTGGTTTAAAAGTCAGCTAAATTGAACTGGTTTTAATAGAACGGAAAGTTTGGTTTTTGAGTTGTGCTCATTTGGAGACATATATTGCTATCAGCATTTAAACAGAAACCTCAGTTCTTTTTTACATGGTGGAAGCTACAACTGGTGAAGTTTGAGCTCCAGTGCACTGGTTGCATTGTAATTTTGATTGAAGCTTCTTCTGTGACCCTCCTGTCTTTAATAACCAGACCTCCAAATTCTTTAAGCCTTTTGTCTATTCTTAAATCTAAAGTCTAAACTGTAAATCTATTCTTTCTGTTGCCAACATTCAGTTCCATGTTACCAACAGTAATTCTTTCCTTAATATAGTAATATTTGTATATAATTTCAACTAGTGTTCTAAAGGTATCTGAATAGGTAAGTATATAAGATACAATTCTCCCATCTACAGAGCTGTTTTCTGCAATGGAAACACCTTCTTTCCTTTAATTATTCCAGATGTTTTGCGCATTAAGCTATCAATCCCTCAGAGTATTTAAATAAATAGCTGGTTTCCTTTATAGCTGCTCTAAAGAGAATAGAAAAGAAAATACCCAGTTTTCCTTTTATCCTTTTTCCTTAGAGAATACAAATGAATAGCCTGTCTTCCCTCTGAACAGAAAACACAAGGTATTTATTGCTATCATCTTAGGAAGCTAATAGTCAAACGGGCAAAAGGTCAGGAACACCAAGAAAAAAAATCTCTGGCTATTGAAGCAATATATCTCTCATAAAAGGGTATTCTCTGAATTTTAAAATGTGCCATCAAAATAGTTAATATAACAAATCAAACCTCCATCCCATTGTTTACCTTCTTAGCATTTTGTCTTATTAAAATAAATGAAAAATGAAAATCTTTATTTAGACTCCAACAAAAGAACAGCAGTGAACTGTTTGTCAGCTTTTAATTCATTGCCAACTTTTACTAGAAAATTATACTCTCCATCAAGAATGGCAAGAATTTATGGTTCTGTTCCTCCTTTCTTAATACTGAATCTGTTTTGATTTGAAAGCAGCAGAAGCAGAGTGCCTACAAGAGCTGGGTTAAAGGAAGGAAATCAACACTCAGACTCCCAAACAGCTTCTTTTTATAAGCAAACAATACAGAGTAATAAGACCTTTTTGTGTAAACCATCATAATAATTGTTTGGGGTCTTTTAGAAGTAAACATGAAAGTATATCTGGTTTGGGAAAGAGCTGGATTATTCATTTATCATTTACTTTTTCATAGTCTGAAAAAAAGTATTGGAGATTATACAGTCATGAGTTATAGGCTCATTATAAATTTCTCTTCATAGAGTCAGCAAATGTTTTTGCTGTAATAGCATTCCTGACACCCAAACACTTTCTACATAATTCATACAGTGCCCAACACAGTCTGAGTAACAACAATTCCGCAACATTAGAAGTATATATTTACATTGTACAAAACATGAATGGAAGTACCTTTTGATATTCCTTGATGTTTACCAGGTTAAAAGAAAATATGTGATCCTTTGCTCCAACATACAGACGACCTCGTTCTTCATCCAAGAGGAAAGTATGGTAACTGGAGCTATTAGCTAGTCCGTTGAAATTTATTATATTGTTGGATTCCAACATTTCTGTAAGATAAAGGTAATGATTCTGTTTTTAATATGGTCAAATAAAATACAGACATATATTTCAATTTGTACAAATTTCATTTTAGGAATTTATACTTACAGAGTAGAAACCAGTGAAAGCATTATGTTATGTACCTGGGCCCATGAATGAGTTTATTTAAAGTACTCAAACTCAAACTGCTTGTGAGATTCAGTTCTACACAAGCAAAGGTCAAAACATGAATGAAAACAATTAAAAGCCTGTATGAGGTTTTAGGTAGTAAAATTCCATCCATGTAACTTATCAACTGTTGGACAAAGTTCAATTTTGTTCCATCAATGAGATTTATAAGGATAAACCTGAGGATGACCAGCTGATAAAAAGCACATTTAAACACAAAATTATTTCATACAGATATGTAAGCTATGAGAAAGGGGATAAGAATGAGAAGTTGACGAGAAAAAATAACATGTACCATCTACTTTTACAGGTTTTATTATCTTTCCAGCTTACTGACACAGGCAGCATGTTGTTCCCTTGCTTTGAATTATATAATTATCCATCACAAGAATAAAACTAGAGAAGGTAGTTTTGCTTCTGTTTAAACTCAAGAATAATTTTCTAGTTCTCATACCCCTTACAGAGCTCTTGCACTTTCCAAGAACAGGATTTTTTTAAGTACTAGGATCCACAGAATCGTCTTAGCTATTCACAAACGTTAACAGACATACACATTTTCCTGAAACTACTTTAAAATAATTTTTCCATAAGATAATACAGACCATGTTAATATAAACTTTCATGAAAACACTCTTTATTCCCGTATATCTACATTCATACCAGGACTAAAGCCAAACCAACTCTGTCATTTTAAGGCATGTCTGCACTAGTAAGTGGTCAATAAGAAACTTTCCCTGTGATGACAAATCCTATGCAGTTCAAGCCCTGACCTTGTGATGTACGGAGGCAAACACACAGTTTTAGGAGCAGGAGCAGTTCCATCGGTGCCAGTGCAGCTCCTCACACAGCACCCATGAGGACAGATGAGAATGGGAGCAAAAATATCAGGCTGATGGCTAGAGGGCTTGGCCAGACCTTCAGGCATCTAAAGTTTGTGTTAGCTCTGCAATATGTGCAAGCCAAGGACACGTCACTCCTCTCAAAACAGCTGTCAAATGCCTCAATGTCTAGGATTTGCCTAAAAATGCAGCTACCTGCTATGACTTTCTGGTTTTCAGTAAGACCACTGCCATTTGCCATCAATACTCCAATTGAAAGTGAGTGTAATAAAGCATCCCCCGCTAAAATCATGAAACTACTGTTAAAACATAAGCTTCTGCTTAATTTTCTTTTTGAATTAATTTTCCTTCTTTTTACCCCTTTCTTTTATTTTAATGAGAACCAGGGATGTGTTAGGTGGGGCTTTTTTGGACCTACATAATAGTGGTACTTATGGTTTTACAGAACTCCAGCCCCTGGTGCTTAGCAGTCCTGCAGATGTGAAATCTATTTTTCATATTCACTTATACCAGGTGGATTTTGAAGCAGACTGATGCTCTATAACAGCAAGAATTAGTAGACAACATATTCCAGGAAGATAAAGGTAACATTAAGAGTTGCATACCATTCAGGCTAGCTTGGCCCTAGGATTCTTTGCACTTATTTGCAAACGCTCTCATTGCATCAAAAACCTAATTTTTATAGCAGTGTAGCAAAGTGTCAGAGCATGCACTATATTTTGTTCCTTATTCTATGTTTTTTCTGGCTAAATATAACTATACATTTGTATTAGAGAATACTTTATAAAAACTTGTACTGCTCAAGACTTAAGTTCTTTTTTTTTTTTTTTTTAAATGTAACAAGAAGAAATCAAATCACCCCAAGCAGTCTTGTCAAAATAATTCTTCTGGCTTCCTGCCAGGTTCTAGAATTTGACGGTATTGTCCTCCAGTTCACTTATTTGCATTTTGTTAGAGACTTTACTAATTCTCTTTACATTGTAATGACTGATTCAGATGTTGAATGTCGACTCTCTGAATAGTGAGTGATGCAGATGATTGATTGCTTAACTTGTCTTAGAACTCTCTTGGCTAGAAATGCTTTGCTGTCATCTGTATCTGATCATTTTTCTTATAACATAGCTGTCAAAAACCTTTGTAATTTTTTAATCTTTTTTGGTTTGAACTCGCATAGGTATGATTCTGCCCTTTGTGACTGAGGTGTAAAGACAGGTGTCTGCTGAAGTCAATGTTACACAAATGTAAAATTGATATAAATAGAATGAAGACTCGTTAGGCACACAGATACTTGGTTTAAAAGAAGCCAGATATGATTTTGCTAGTGCAGAGTTCTAAATAGTCACATCTACAGAAGGTGACTGATGTTTTATTTTCTCTCTAATATTCATGAAAAATTCCAGATCGTACCATTGGAATCTAAGGTTTATTATGGCCAAGAGAAAATTACACCATCATCTTCACTGTTCATATGTCTCCACAGTATAACTTAAAAGTACCAGGTGTAGCTGTGCATGGAAATACATATATCTTTTAATTTTCTGTGACTCTAGAGTATGCAACAATGTTAAATCAACACTGGTGTGTTGTTTTGTGAACATGCGATTTAAAGCCAAGCTAAAAGCTATATCCAAACTCCTTCTTTAATATTAGGGCACTTCTCCTGGGCTTTACTCCAGTGTCTGTCATATTGTCCTGTTACTGACTTTTGCAGGAGATGAACAGGTTTCCAGGGCCTGTTGCCCAAAAGATTAGGCCTAAGCACATTCCAAGCAGTGTGTTTCAAATCATGTGAAATCAAGAATCAAGTTGAATATACAGGTTGAGGAGAAAAAATGTCATTTGGGTGCTGATGATTATCATTCACTACTAATTTAGTTAGGATTGAGTTACATCACAACTAAGAGGTGAAAACCTAAATAATCTCTGCAGTTCCTCAGCTTTTTATTCTAATTTACATATATTCCTCCAGTGATGAAAATGGTTTCATATGACATTCTGGGAAGGGCTGTTGAAGAGCAAAGCAATGGCATTTGTGTAATCAATACAAATTAAGTATTCCACTTCCTCAAATACATTAGTTTCAAAGTGTTTAGCGCACAGTGTCTTTCCAGTATCCAGCCAGTGACTATTGCCGAGAGAACGACAGAAACCGAAGTGACAGGGCACACTCCCAGAAGTGCACTGACATCCATCAATTCTGTAAGTGTCCATCAGTCATGCTGGCGAGGTACATGGCTGATCAGTGCAAAAATAAACAAAGATTTACAACAAAGATTGCATTGCAATGACAAAAGGAAAATGATGAATGTCTTCAATAAGTCAATGAAATTAATACTGTCTACTATGCATACCCTAACTCTTTTCCATTTTTTTGTTGTTGTTCTTATTAAAGGTTGGCATATCCATGATCTGTGAAGACAGGTAATGGTTGCCTGTACTTAAAGTCATTTTTTTACTTCCTCTATCCTTTATTCAGTTATTTTTATTGCAAAGATCGTAACATTGCTCCACTAGTTGTTGCAGTCAAGTACCATTCCGTCAGTAACTGCTCAGAGAGAATTTTCTTATTTCCTTTTGACACATCCTCAGCTGTAGGCATGCCTGTTGTTTTGACCAGGAATTAATGAACCCTATAAAGCTAACCACTGCACATTATGACTGCAGTATTGTCTATAAAATGCTGTATGAAGTAGATTTAGAGTGGGTGGTGATATTTTGAAGGTAATAAAGACTTCATTTCTTTTGTTATTGCTGTTTGCTTCCCACATCTATTAAGAGTGTTGCAGGTGACCAAAACTAACACTTTGAAACGTCCCATATCTTAAAAACCCATCATATTATAATGAATTTTCACTTGTGATGATCACTGAAACCAGCTGGAGGTTGAGTTTATCAAGATTTGTGGGCCAGATTCTCCTACTAACCACTTTACTTTAACTACCTTTAATTCCCAGTCCTGATTTGCTTGTTCCATCTTAGTCTCTCTGCCAGTGTCCAAGCTTGAAGTATTTGACCTTTTTCACTGTGCCTTTCCGTAGACTCTGCATGATCTTTCTTCTACTAACTGATGTTTCTGTTGATTCAGTCTGACGTGTCAGAACATTGACTTTGCCAGACCAAGTTGGCAAATTTACAGAAGAAAACCAGTCCCTAACTCTTGCCTTCCTTTTCATACATGGTTATTTAATTTGCTAATGGAATTGCAACTTAATGGTATGTATACACAAAGAGGGCAGATTCCTGCAGTGAAATCCATGGAGATACGCACGCACAAGGAATGTAGATTTGGTTTATTTTTATGACACTTTTTTTCATTAAGGAATAAGCCAGAAAACCACAGCTATAGCTAAGATGAATACAGTCAGGCAGATCCTGAGGTTTGCTTTACCCATGGTTGGTATTCTACTGTAAACCTTGTTTTATGTCTGTGTTCCTTCAGCAGATTTTGTCACGAGGAGAACATAACAAAAGAAAACCATCTTATTTTTTACTTATCTGCTACCAGTCAAACTATCTTTATAGTGAGAGGGAGTTTGTCTGTGTAACAAAGTAGAAAATTTGTGAGATTTGGCCTGTGTTCCTGTTATAGACTTCACAATAACATACCAGCCAAGATTATTTTTGTTGATAAGGATCAAAGGGCCATATCAATTTCTAGGAAAATCAGAGGAAAGGTTTCCCAGTTTCCTCACTGGGATTCAGATGTGGCCCTGTCCCATTACTGGTGACTCCGCAGAGTGACTGGATTATACAGGCAGTTCTGCTCGTCATAACACGCTTGTGAATCAAATGAGTGGGTTGCTGGTTGCACAAAATTCCTTTGCCAGCAACGATAAGATCTTGCTGTATATCTCCTAGCAGTAGATAAAAGATGAGTCAATGTGTATTATGGCATCAAACAGGGATTCTGCTGAATTGTGAGCAATTCCTCCCACAGCATCATGCTAGAACATTTCCTTCTTCTCTCGCCAGGCCTTTACTTTGGCTACAGAGTATCAGGTGGCCGCATGTTTGCACATGCATTTGTTGCTTACACAGATGCTTATTGTGCCTGTTCTGTATATCATCATGTATATCTGTTTAAATAATCCTGGGTATAAATTAGTCACTCTTTGAATGATTATTCACTGAATTCTAAGATATTAATTCTATTGTGCAAGGAAATAAGTAGATATTTTAAATTCCAACCTCTCCTGCATCTTCCTCATTTTATTGTTCTGAGTGTAGATGGCGAAGTCTGACCCTGACAAACAGTTAAGGAAAAGGCAGGGACTGGCAGGATATCAGGCCAGCTTCCTGCAAAGCATTAGCCTGCAGAGCTTATTTGACAAAATTAGGGATATAAGCAGGGAAAATGCACCACATTTGTTGTGAGTCCATTCCACACCCAAAACAGGCAACATCTACAATGCACACAGCGGGATGTTTCAGTGTGGTATTTATATATATTTAAAAGCTGACAGGAACTAACTCAGGTGGCTGCTTGTCAGGTGTCTGAAATCAGGTGAGCATGGCCCCAATCCAAGTTTAATGCTTAGTAACATGGCCAATGGACTGAAGAATAACTTCTTTAATTTTTTTTTCTTTTCTTTTTCACCCCAGGATTTGACTACTTTATACCTCAGTTAATTTCTTTCAGCTGGACCTCAGACATCACTGGGACCTTAGGATCTAGCCCTTAGTGAGGAGAATGGTTCAGCCAGGCACTCTAAAAAAAAATAAGAATATTGCTACAGTCTATGGTATAATTCAAACTCCTTCAAAGTAATTAATTAAAATGAAGGATAGTTAATTTATCCATTGTTTAATATTTCATCTGAGAAAAAAAAATCAGAAACTTGTGTTTTGTTATATCTTTAACTGGTCAGGCTAGTTAGTAACATCCAAACTGTTCTAATATTTCCATATTATTTTTAGCAATTAGCCTTTGATTTCATATCGCAGAACAAAAAAAAACACAGAAAAATTATCACGCCCCCCCTCAAAAAACGTATGTTTTCACATAATTTCAGAATTATGCTCCTTGAGAATATCAGAAAGGGATCAGTTTTATCTGAAATGCAACATAAATAGCTTTATAAAGTATATGAGATCACATGGTGCACTTAAGTGTTTATCCATTTTTAGAAATGTAACATGAAAACTTTTGTCATCAGCACCTTTGGTTTTTTACTACATTATGAGCCAGATAAACTTGAAACTACACAGCATTTGTTGTTGATGGCAATTCAGTGTTATTGTAATTTGAATGAGATAAATCACTGGCAGAAAAGGGAGGGTTATCTTATCAGTAATCAAAATACAATTGGAACAGAGCCTCTCACAGCTGTTCAATCAGTCCTAGCTTTCATCCTCTTCATCTACCTTATCATAACAGTTGCCAATCACCTGGTTTCACTGAACTCTATTGGAAGGAGAGAAAAAAACAGAACCTTTTTTTTTTTTCTGTAAAACTTCTGTTTCTGAGAGAACATGTATTTCAGAAACATAGCTCAGGGAACTATGTTTTCATTACAATTTATCAATTAGGAGTAGCTACGACAAGATATACAGTTTTTAGTGCACTCATGATGTAAACCAAGAATTTTAAATGAAACACTCCTGCCTACCTTCCACTGCAGAAAAGAAAACTTGAGGGCCATGAGTATAGTTTGATTAAAACCAGATACTTGGAAGGAGGAATGTTGCACCAATGTTTTGTTTCAGTTGCACCGGCATAAGCATGGACTCCTTTGACTTCAAAATACTGATGCATATGTTTTTTATACTGTAAAACTGAGAGAAGATTTTAGCTCATTAATGTCAGCGCTATTTAGCTACATGACAGTCCTTAAAGTGTTCTTGATTTGAATAATTGAAGGGGTCACATGATATTTCAAAGACATAAAACATTTAGATTTTAAAAGCCAACCTGTTTTCTCTTTATTATTTTCATTATTTGTCCTTTTTGTCTTCAAAAATTAATCCAGATTATCCCTATCACTCAGTTTTTTTCTTACAAAACATGGGAAATATTAACCTCTGAGCTAAATAAAGACTTGTAAAGCTTGGTTTCATGTATTTCTAAAATTAATGTAACATTCCATATTATGAATTTGGTTTTGTGAGAAAGGTTATGGCACATAACTGTGAACTTCACAGGTGTTTAAGCACAATGTTGTTACAAAATCTCAGACAATAAATATTGCCTATAGCATTTTTTTTGTGTGTGATGAATCAGGCAGAAATATATGATGGAAAAAAAGATACCAGGATCTGGTTTTACTAAGTAGTTATCTGTCTAAGGGAAAATTTATCTGTCTTAAGATTTAGTAGGTAACATCTTTGCTGGTATAAGGAATGCTCAGGAGAAATAATGGAAGTGATGTATTGTACCAATAAACTCCCAGCTGTCAAGGACAACATCGGTAACTCCCAAGGTTTTCTAAAATGTGGTGAAATTATATGGCAAAATACTGAGCTAATAAGAATGATTTCTAAACATGATAACTCAAATAGAAGAAACACTGTAGGCATATTAATTCAGCCCTTTACCTTGAGTAATATACCCTCAGTAAGCTTGGTTAGCTCAGTGTGGCACTGCATAACCCTAAATCGCACCATCTAAGCTAGCACAGGTAAACAGCCAGATAAATCCCATTCATTAAGTAACTCAGTTATCAGATCTAGTTAGCAGTTCATCAATTCTCAACTATTTGTATGAGACTGCTAGAAAGTTAGTCTTCAACAAGCAGAACCGGTACTGGTTATCAAGAAAGGGAAATTTTGTGTAGTTGTCACTTCAAGGATTACCTTATCTATAAACAGTACCATCCTTGTCTCATTAAATACCCTATCATAGAGAGCTTTTCAATGACTAACAGCACAGACAGGTTTTTTCCCAGGGTACAAATGTATTTAATTTAGCCAAGTGGGAAGTGGGAACAAGATGGGAAGACTTTTGTCCTATCCTTTGCATGGCCTATCCACATGTTGGGTCCAAACTTACCATGAAACACAGTTTTTACTCACTGGCTGTGCCCTAAGAAAGCAAGATACAGATTTCCAATTAACTGAACTTTTTTTTTTTTTTTTTTTTCTCCCCAGAACAAAAGTGAAGCAGGAAAGGAACTGTTGCTCTACAGGCACACCTACTTACTCAAACTACTGACCATGCTGCAGTACAGACATACCCGAGTTAGCCCAAAACTCCCTTATGTACTTGTAGTGTCTAAGAACACTGGCTAAGAGGCCAGTAAAGATTAATTGATTTTGCTCCTCATCTAATTCTGCCTTGATGATGCCTCATGTTGAATAACTGGAGTGTTACATCAGGCTAAGCAGGGAAGAGACTCTGAAGTTAGTTCAGGGGATATGACTATACTTTGTTGTAATCATGATAATGAACGAAAGTCAAATATACTCAGTGCAAACTCATGCTAGTTTCTGCAGAAGTACAATCTGAGAAGTATTAGGTTTGTTTATTTACTTTTAAAGTCAGTTCCTCTTCCAGAGAACCATTATTTCTGGAAAAAAAAAAAAACCTTCTCAGGTGAAAATAAAACTGTTCAGGTAATGTCAAAACCTGTCAAGATATTTGTGGACTATTAAGCAACAAACTACTTAAAATACCATGATGTTTTAGAGAACTCCTTTCTGAAAAGCTAACCTACTGAGTTCAGTTAATTTTTTTTTTCTTAATCATCTCTAACAACATTGTCCTTTATTCTAAATTCCTAGCAACTGAGCCTGAAAGTCCAAAACCCAGTCAGCATCTTTATGATTCCCGTTCTATGGACAATTAGGAGTCAAAAGAAAACAGTTGTCAATATGTGTATTGGAGTTACAGTTGTGATAATAAAATCCTTCCTCCTGCAAGTGTATTCCCTTCTCAGGGCAACTTTTCAGTAAAAATAGCTTTTCATTTTTTTCCTAACTCTTAAAGAAATCTTGATTTCAGGTACTAAATGAATGTACTTCAAAACCCACTGAGCTCATTTAAAAGAATTAATAAGTATGAGGTGCTAAGTTTGTTAGGGATATCAGGGGAAATTTTCAAAAACCCAGTTGTTTTATTTTCAAGTGTGACTTTGGTATTTGACAACCAAGTTACCACTGACTCTTGGTGAGACTTGTGGGGTAGGTCTGTGAAGGATTGAGATGTCAAATTTGAGACAGTGTGAGACTGAGGGTAACCTGCAGTGGGTCAGCCATTAGTGAGTGAGGGTGCGAACTCTTTCACTGATGTAAGAGGTTGCAAAACAGAGTGTATCTCTACAGCTTAAAATACTGTGATGTAGGGGAATATCCAGCAGAGGTAGACTTGGTCTGAAATTAAACAATTACTTCTTTGATGTACTTTTTGTTGTTTTGTTGTTTTTTGTTTTTTGTTTTTTTTTTTCAAATTAATGAACTGACAATATAAAACTGCAAAAATTATTTACTAAGGTGAATTATTTAATATGCACAATAGGGTTAGGAAGCTTCCCTGGAAATTTAGCTGCATATACAAAACAGAAAAATAGAATAAGTAGTACTTGAATTTTCAGAACTTCACAGACAGATTTATGATGAAAAATCCATTTGACCTGCTTCAGAGAAAGGTATTTCTATGCTTGAAAATCATGTATTAAACTCTTGTGTCTATCTGTCTAACAAGTCTTCAAGGTCCTGTGATTAATAAGATGCAAATAGACTTTGGGGTAGTTCTGGTAGTTCTACTTGTAGGTAAATCATTATATTTTATACAGCAGCTGGCTTAGATGGACTGTGTCCAGCTTTTCTTATATGGGTACAAATCAGTGACCTCATATTTTCAACTTCAGACATAGCTATCAACACTCCTTCTGTTAAAATTTGTTTTCGCAGAATGGAACCCATCCTTCACTTCAAACACATATCCAGCACTTCAAGGAATTGTCTTTTTACATTAGTAGAACGGATGAGTAAAATTCATGCTTGGATTTACATCCTTCTTTATTCTGATAGTTCTTGTTTCTTCTGATCCATGAGGGAGACTTTGAATGAATTCCAGCCAGGGACTGAAAGCACTGATTGCAGTTAGTCTGTGTAGCTCACGTACAGACAGACACAACTCTGCTAATGCACTTTAACTGCAACAAAATAAGGGAGAAACTTCTTCTAACCACTGACTCTCCCTTGCACAGAATTCAGTGCCAAAATAGAGTAAGTGATGATGCACAATTTCGCTCTTAATTTACCCTAATGAAAATCAATGAAGTTACACCATGGATAAAAGACTATGATTCCTGTGGTTCTGCATATGTGGAGTATATTCAGTGTTCTTTAGATTAAATGTTACATCAAATTAGTTATCACTATTTATCAAATGTTTCCAACTACACCTATATTGTGATAGGTTAGGTTCTGTACATCAAAAAAGAATTTCCAGTTCTTCCATTCCAATGTCATAAACATAATTAATAATCAAACAGCAGCAAAGCCCCCAATACCGTTTTTCAACTCAAAGAGAATTTTTCTCATGTTCGATGTGGTTCTGTAATCAAAGCTGTAAACTTCTTTCAGGTTACACAAACTAAACTAGTTCTACTTTCAGTGGTTTTGTAATTATTACACACTCAAATGGGGAACTATCTAATTAACTGCTAGATTTAAAATGGAAAATAAACCTTAAATACAGTCTTTACATTAATTTTCTGGATCCTGGGCATACTCTAAAGGGACTGGGAGGAATGCATTTCTATCTAAAATTCCATGACATGCAAGGAAACTTTGAACTGTAATTCTGATAACACCAAGAAATTATAGTGTGAAGTGCTTTAACTAGTTTAAAATCTCAAAAATGTATTAATCCACTTCACACAACACACAGTTAAGCCATGGAAATTCTTGACCTGGGCTGTTGTAAATGCTAAAATTGTTTATAGTTTCAAGGGGCAAAGTGATAAGAACAAAATAAAGAAATCCTTAAAAGGCTATTAAATTTAGAGACACAGCCTCTAGCTCATCAGGTTCCTGAAATCCACATTACAGAAGGCTTAGAGAGTATTCTGGGGAATTATTACTATCTGATTGACCTAACCCTATTATCTTCTCCTATTATGGAGAATCCCTATTGTGGAAACCCCATATTATGTGTTTGCTTTGGCTGTGGTTGGAGACAGAATATTTCCCTCCTAGTCACATGTGGATAAAATTGCAGCCACAACTTGAGTCTTGAGAAGAAAAATGAAGATGCAAGACATGAAATGCTGCCACTCCCTTCTCACCTGGACCATGCTCTGTGGCTACTAATGGGGCCTCACTAACCCATCCTCCTCCCACTCTGTCTCCTCTCCTCAAAGCTTTTGTGGCCTCCCTGGGTGAGTGGAAGTATTTGCAAACAGCATCATTTCACGCTAATTGAATCCATCTTCTGTAACAGCATTTCAACCTCTAATTCCTTCTAAAAACCTTTGTTTTGAAATAACTTGTCCATATTTGATCTTTTAAGTGAACACCAGAAACACCCATCAGCAATTTCCAGTAGAGATGGAAGAGGGAAAGTGAGTGGATTATCAGCACTCAGGTAGCACCTGCTGTCTGTCTGGGCTTAATGCATGACAAGATTTGGATACAGCTTTGTGGTTCTTGACCTCAGAGCACAAGTTCATTTGCTTAAAGACATGTCAACGTAAATATAGTTGGATTTGTTTGAACACCAAATCACCTGGTGCATCAGGCTCTATGTAGAGCAGCCTCAGAAGGGGATTCAAAGATAATTGAAAGTAACTTCAGGATGTTTTGACTCCAAGCATACTTGGCCAGTCCCACCTGAACCAGCTCGTAGCAGGTGCCTGGTGGATGCTCTCCGCTGAAATGGCCAAACTGCAGCACGTCCAGCCACATCTCCTCCCATCTTATGCAGTAAATGTCAGTAAGAGAGAGGTGACATGCATACAAATTACAAATGCAAAAGTGAAAATACTGTTCCAAAAGTAACAAAAATAAGCAGTATTTTGTTCAATTAAATTAACGGGGGGGGGGGACGACCGTTGTGACCACCTACCATGCTAAAATTTAATCTGTTCCCAGTTAATATTCTTTTATTCTTTGCCTCTCTCTTTATACTAGCAAAAGGAGGTCTAGTCCACACCACTGATCCTAGGTGTCCTGTCAATCTAAATAAATGATAGTTTATTCATTGCATCAACACAATAGCATCATTATCCTCAGTGTTAGCATCAGGAATAAAGTTCAGTGGAATTTTGCATCGGGGAAGAGGAATAATGAAAGTTTTATGTTTCTGAGGCTCCAGTGGAATATCAATGAGAATCAGTATATCATTTTTTGCTCAAGCCACAAAAAACTGCACTCTTCTTACCAAGACAGAGATCAGAGATCACATTGATATCATTTACTTCATCCCTGTCAGAACAGAGGACTTTAGAGGATGACCTGTGGACTGAAGGTATTAATGAAAAGACCCAGGCACACTGAAATGGAAAGCAGGGTTTGCTTTCTTTTCTTTATTATGTAAAATGAGAATTACCAAAATGTAACAATTTCTGCAAAATGTACTGCAAATTTTAATTTGGTTCATTGTTTCACACTCTGCATTTCTTTGAACTTTGAGTGATTTAAAACAGGACCATTTTTCACCTGAATTCAGGAAACATTCTCCACTGGCACCAAACTGCCATGCCTGCACAATGAGTTTAATGAATTGCTTACGCAGTTTGTGTAGCCTCAGTGTAAGTTTGGTTTATGTAAAGGACACATTAAAAATTGGAATGTTTTGGGTAAAAAGGCAGGGCAATTTCCACTTACCCTCCCAAACCCAATGATATTATTCATTCTCAGCAGTTCTGCCAGTTATTCTGCTAATTTCCCTCCAAAAGAATGCTCCTTCGGGTGCAATATTCAAGTGTATATGTATGTCAACTGCCACACAGGCTTCCAAATGCCCACATTGATCCAAGATACCATGAGTCACTGTTGACAGATGAGGAACATTCACACAAAACCCCCACAGAAAGTTAAAGGAGAACTCACATTTTTCCTTGATGGTCACACATATTGTGGTCAATGGTATACTCCAGAGATTTGTCAAAAAAACACTTGAAAATAATATTTTAAAATTGCAATTCACCTAAAATTGAACAGGACACTGATTCAGTGTTTCCAAATTAAAGCAACACTGGGTGGTTCCAAATAAATTCTGAAGAGCCAGATTTCAGCTGATAGAAACTGGTATAACTCTTTCTCTATTGCTTTCAGTAAATCCAAATTAATTTACAGCAGATGTGGATATAACTTAAAGTCTTAAACTGAAGTGTACTAAGTATGTCTCTAAAACTTCTTATCATCTAGCAGGATTGTGATTAAATCTGGAATAAACTAACATTGCAATAAAGTTTCTACATGTTTATAGTGTTTGAAGACCAAGTAATACCCAAGAAAAACATTACAAAGCAGCATCATGATGTTCTGTTGCAGACTACATTCATACTTCTAAAATAGCTGGGAAAATGACTCCTTATCCTGATGATGAAGAGGTTTCCTATTGACACATACATATTGGAAAATCTTCAAAAATGGATCTCTCACAGTCTTGAAATCAGTGAATCCTGAGCCTCCATGGAGCAATACCAATCGGTGTACAACTAATGCACTACTTTTCCAACGTTTTCAGAAGTTATTGTAACCATTTCTGTTTCCTGTACCACTGCATACATATTCAGGATAAAGTATGTTCTTGTCTTTTATTTTTTCCTTAAGCAAATGTAATTCCAGCAGCAGCGGACGTGGCTTCTAATATAATGGCAAACACTTGCATTTATTTCTAGTTAGTCTAATTATGAAAGGCATCAGGGTAGATGTGTTTTCCTTTTGTAGACACTAATACTAATTTGACCTACTGGGGAAACAATTTCAAAATGTCAACATTTGCATGCCTGAACCCTGCTATGAACTAAAAGGATTCGTGTACAGAGGTCCTGCCTCAAGCTGTGACACACTACTTACCTCCTCAGAGGGAGTTAACACATTAATTTGAACAAATGAAATGAGAACAGCCAACTCTCCACGGTGGTCAGAGGAAAAGTACCCTGACCATAGTGGCTGACTGCAGCTGAAGTGGCATATTGCTTAATTAAACTGTAGTACGACAGCTGAATAAGTGCATAAACACCCCACAGAAGAGGTCTTCAAACTTGAAGGTATATACGAATGTAGTACCCAGTTCCCTAAAAGAAAAATTGCTGTTGCCCTTTTTAGAAGTATAAA
Organism: Athene noctua; assembly: GCF_965140245.1. Taxonomy (NCBI): domain Eukaryota; kingdom Metazoa; phylum Chordata; class Aves; order Strigiformes; family Strigidae; genus Athene; species Athene noctua. The sequence continues at coordinate 78,695,404 of NC_134039.1, forward strand.
CTTTGAGATTTAAGACAATAATTTACACATTTGCTGTATATGCTCGTTTCTGCAGATGTATATTCCAGAGAGCACTCCTGAGATTCAGATGCTAACAAGTTTGATCACAAATCTGGTAGAAAGGTCCACAAGTTGAGGAAGCCTGCATCTGCTCCACTGCTTAGTTTAACCAGTTCATGACCCCTGAGGTCTAATCCAAAGCCAAGCAAAGGCAGGGGGATTTTACTGATTGTGGTGAAAACTGAATCAAGCCAATGGATTAAGGGTATGGTTCCTATAGGACTTGTGTTTTCAGGAACTTCCTCCAAAACATTTACCCTTATAACCTCAGAAACATTTTTTAAAAAGTATGCACTTTAAGCTAAAACACAGGGTCCCAATGGATGTCACTAGGTAATACTCTTATGCACAGTGGTCTAAATACATTTCTTATCTTGTGATTAAATGTTCAATCCAACATGCGTTGCAATGATGTCGGTAGTGAAAATATAAGCAGTGGGAGTTTTCTATTTTGCCTTAGTCTAGCTCATGTGAGTTGAGAGTAGGTTTTGGGAGGTAGGATTTGGTGTTGGTTGATGCATTTCATATGACTGTCCTACTATCCCCCATGTTATTGGAGAACTCTGTTTCAGAATAATGCTAAAATAATGGATGATATGCTCTACATCTATCTTGGATATCTGATCTGAGCCTAAGCTTTAGCTATGTCATGAAGCGGTTTGCCTAAAATAAGTGTTATATAGGTCAGTGGAAGTGCCCCTAAGGATCTCCAGGAAGAGATCAAGTGTGCCTAAATTTAAGAACTTAAATTAAATGAATCAAATCCCATTTCATTCTGCAAAAGAGATACCAACATTAAACTGGATTGAAGTATTTTAATTGTAGGTATTCATTAATTGCCATAACATACATTAATTTGTATAGTTTTCAGATGCTATCCTTACTTTGTTCAGTGTGCAGGATGGACAGAACATCACATTTATCTTTCTTTTTGAGCTTTTTTAGTGTTTGCCCCAATGACTACATAGCCTTCAAATGCTGGTCTGGAAGAGAGAATTATTAAATTGCTTTTCATCTTTCCTTTAGCAAAAATCTGAGCCAGAAACTTGACTGAATGGAATAGAAGCCGTTATGATTCTTTATTTATGCAGACACAGGAAGAAATAAGACAAAAGTACCATAAAATGTTAGGCATTTGATTTGACTCAAGCCCTGACCTTTGAGAATACTTAGCATGATGAGTTACATGATTTTAAACTACAATGCCACACTCTGCCAAGTGCAGAAATGCGCCTGTGGATTCACAGGGAGGGTAGCTAGACAGAAATTAAAAACTGTGAGCTCTCAGTGACCATCTAGCATGCAGCACCCAGGAACGATAAAGCAGCAAGATATCCAAGAGAGGAGTACCTTAATCTTTTTGTCCCATTCCTCACTCATCACACAGATATTAGATTCTGCAATAAATGATGCAGCACCTCTGATCTCACCTTGCTGCTTTACCCAGCCCCGTCCTTTGCATCAAGGGAGACAGAAGTCCCTTAGAAATAACAGACAAAAACTGTGTAATCAAATGTTGCATGGGACTGCTGCAGTTCCCGTATGAAATGGGCTGCTGGATCCTCCAGTCATGTGAGGAGTGGAAGGCTCTCTCTCTGAAATTCAGACCCAGTGGTAGTGGTAGCCCAGGCTTCATTCCACAGATTTGTATCCAGAAGTGACTGTGTTGGCAAAAAATTCCAAATAGAAAGAAGCAGGATGCTCAGCATGTAGATTTTCAGTTCAAAGTATTAAAGGTTATGAGAAACTAAACCCATTGATTTATCACAGGAAGTACCAGCACATTTGATTAGTTCAAATAATAAGGAATTTACTATGAAGTGTATGACTTTTTTTAGTCTTAAAACTTAGTGCACACACATCTCCTACTGAAGTCTACAACATTCAACTCCTGATTTAGCTTATATACACTAAAATGTTTCTGAAAATCAGGAATATGGACTGGTTTATAATTAAGTGAACATACTCCACATTTTACTGTGGAGTAAAAGCAAAGGCAAATGGACAACCTGTAGTTTCCTCACATCCGAAACCTCTGTATCTGCATGTACATCCTAATTCCTGTATAATCCTGAGTGGTTTACCTCTTAAAATAAACAGACTCTACCTTATGTCCTTACTGGATTACTGTGAGTAGGATGTTTACATAAAGGATATAGCTAAGTATTCACTGAACATAACAAGAGTGCAATTCATTCCATGCATTACAGTCCATTATAATTTGGTGGCTATATTTAAATAAACCACATTTAACTATGCCAGCAATTACTATCTAATGTTAATACTCTAAGTGTGTCCAACCCTTCCCCTCCAGAGTTTGATTCACTGAAATGTTTATCTGCACTACCACTACCCATGGAGTATAAATATGAAGATAAGCAATTTGTGTGAGAGAAAGTAAGCATAATTTATTGTCCAGGTGTATTAGAGACCAATTTAGTAAACATTATTTCATATTATTCGTATTATTTATATTATAAAATTAATAATGAATAATATGAATAATATATCCACATTATTCATTATTCATATTATTTTCACAGCTAATAATACTAATTACACTGTGCTTTTTCCTTCATGCAAAGATCTAGCTGCAACTCTAATAAATAATAGAACCTGAGTCTCATTCTCGGTAATTTTTTTTAGGCAATGCAGAAGGGTTTCAAAATGGAAATAAATGTTTTAAAGCTTCTTTGTAATATCCTAATTGTGGAATATCTCCATGACATGAAGCAAAAAATCCTGAAGTTGTGCTTGACCTGAACCATGGGGAATCACAATGCTGAGTGCCATTTTAGGCTGACACAGCATCACAAGACAAGAATTTACTGTACCTGAGCAAGTAACGTCTATGGAAAAAAGAGATGGCTAAGACTTGATCTAATTGTTGTCTTCAATTACCTATTGTGGGATTATAAATAAGAGAGACCCAGACTCTTGCCACAAGTGAACAGTGAAAAGACAAGAGGTAACATGCACAAGTTGCAACAGGGAAATACTGACTGGGGTATAAGGAAAAAGGTCTTGACTGGAACGATAATCACAGAGGTTATGGCGTCTCCATCCCTGGAAATCTTCAAAACTTGACGGACTCAGACATAAGAAGCCCTGACCTAATTCTACATATAGTCTTGATTTGAACAGGCAGTTGAATTAGTACCTTCCAATCATATTTTTTCTTCCTATGAATAAAGTATACTGATTTAGCTTTGATTAATTAGGACCTAACAAAAAATAATAGGGAATTACAGGCACATTCCTCCTGTTATTAAAAACAAAAAAAAACCCCCAAACTCATTAATCTCTCTTAAAGCTGATTTTTCCTGAGGTATTCCTGAGGGAAAGAATTTCCTTACTGTAAGCAACAGCAGAAAGCAACCAAACGGGCAACAGGTGATATGGCACATCGTGATCCTTGTAGAGCTGTTGAGGGATACAGTGGAGGGTAGCTACTCCTGCTTCTGCATTCTGCATTACTGGGCAAATGAGGATCCACAGCTTTCACCAAAAGAGAAAGGACTGAAATAACAAATGTTGTATTGTAGCCTATGCATGTCAGATATGTCAGATACAGGAATTCAGATGTAGTTTCAGTCAGGTTCTCAAATAGCATAAGTAAATATATTGCAATAAAGCTATGTAGATGTTCCTTTACTAATCATGTTTTCATTTGTCATCCTCTCATATATTCTCAACACAATCTTTTTTTTAAGTAACAACATTTACAAATCATGCAAACATCAACAGGTAATAGTTGTTCCGGATTGATATTTTCTGCAGAATAGTACTCCATTTCTTTTATCTAAATTTAGTCTTCAGGTAGAAAGAACACATCACTATTACTGCTGTTTGCTTTATTTCATTACCACAATAAAGGTACCTGTGAAAATTTTTCATGAGACAGTGTAGTAAATATCAGATAAAGGGGGAATAGGTAAACACCACCTTAATGGTGATTAAGTAACATTCTCAGCACACTGCACAAATTTCAGTCCTTTCAACATCGTCATTCTCCAAATCTCCCTTGAGCTGCTGGACAGCATGTGCGCCACAGCCATAAAGGGCACAGTGAGACTTGACAAACACAACTAGTCTGTTTTGCAGAAGAATAGTCTGGAAGAAACAGTGAAGGTACTTACTGAGTTCAGAATGAAAAAAAAAAAACAAAACAAAACAAAACAAACCAACCCTGTGCTAACACTGTAATGTGTTATGGCTATTTAAGAAACAAGGGAATGTTGATATAGAAAGACAAAAGAACTGCAGCGTTAAGAGTAACTCATTTTCCTTTTATGGCCTGTTACTGCATGGCTGAACATTGCCACTAACTTTGTGTTTTCAGAACATACTGAATTTAAGAAGACTCTTTTGTTCCATTTGCAGCCCACATGCTGACACAGCATCTCATCTCCTATTGTTCTAACTTAACTATTATCTGATACATTTGATGTGCTGAAGGATAAAAAGCACAAAGATTCCAGTTACCTTAGAGATAGCAAAAGAAGAATTACTTAACAAAAGAACAGCTGAGAAGAGGATGTTTCTGGCAGTTGAACTCCGGTGTGTGTGTTAGACCCACAAATGTGAGTTCAGACCCTGTAAACCAGGAGTCTTTGTTGGGGCTCTGCTGTGCGCTGAATGATCTCACCCTCTCCTGACTCCCACACACAGAGGTACACAGGGAAGAGCAGGCTCAACCAGTCTTAAATTCCTTTGACAGCTCAGACTCCAGATCGACTCTGTAGCAGTGGGGAAGAAGCATGGCTCATAGCAACAGTTAGAGAGAGATGTTTTGAAGAAGACGATTTATTCAAGGTTAACAAATGCTTCTACCATCATTTTCCATGGGTGTTAGTTCTGGTGATGAGCAAACAGTGCAATGGAAAAACTGGCTGCTAAGAAACCTTTTAAAAGCCTGCAGCACCTGATAAGGTACAGTGCTAGGCAAAAAAGAAGATTGGTTCCCATATAGTTGCCCTGAAGATTATTGAAAGACAGCTGCTCCTCAAAGTCTGAGACCTTATAGCCCCAGCCATTAAAACTCAGCTATTTTATCTGGGATAGACATAACCAAGCTGTGCTTCATCAGTATTGCACTGGCTTGACTTGTATCATCAATCTGGAGAAGCTCTCAAAAAGTCTTGTTCTATCAAACTAATTAAAACAGACAAAAAAAAAAAAAAAAAAAAAAAAGTTGTGCTGTTTAATTTCCCCATGTAATCACGGGGACTAAGTTCCATGGGTGTGGCAAAAAAAGTGAAGTAGATGACCTGATCAAAATCAAAATTTGTGATTTCTTCTTGGAAAACCAAATAGGGCATGGGCTAACATCATCATCAGATCACAGCAGAAACTAGGCATCTCCATGGTTCTTCAAGTGATCTACTAAAAAGGAAATTTCAATGAATATATGCTATAAAAAGCAAATTGCTAGAGAGTAGAAGTTCTTTTAGAAAAACAAAATTGTACTGTGGTTCCAGGAAAGACGAGCATTCTTAGTTGGGTTCATGAACAAAGGATATCAAATGAAGGCAGGAGGAAATGAAGCCTGACTCCACATGATGTGTGCCAACTGTGGTTTCATAAACCCAAAAAATCTTGGAATGCTTTGAGTACGTAATATTTTTAGAGCTCTAATAAGGCACACCTGAGCTCCTCTTTACCACATTTAAAGATATGTGCCACAGAAGCTAGATTTTGCTATGCATTTTTGCCTATTCTGGTAACCTGTAATTAATAAGCACTCATGTGGAGGAGAGCAGAACACTCAGTTGCCTGTTCAGATTCCTCCAAATTACTCCCACATACTTTTCTAAAGTGCACAACATATAGTAATGTTCTTGAATTCTTAAGTCATTTGGCTAAGCGAAGATGACACTGCTATGTCTGCCTTGTTGAAATCAAATATCCTTCTATCTCCTACAGATGTTCTTCCTCAGTTTCTTGACTTACTGAAGTGTCTGTCTAGACCAGCTGTCTTCCTTCAGCATTTCCACAATTCTGAGCCAGTGTGAGAAACAAACCTGTCTCTCCCATTAATAAGATTTATTTTCATTTTACCTAAGAAGTGCAATAAGAGAAAACTGTAAGAATTAAGCTCCTCCATACAAAATATACTAGCTAGAATGACCTTACTGTCCACCCTACTATTCATGTATTGATATCAAAAGTCATACTGCATGCAGAGAAGTCAAAATGAGCTATGACAGCATGAAGGTACTGAGGGAATGTTGGTTTCATTCCATCCAGTTTGGGTGCAGGAAGAAGTGATTGTTACCCAGAAGCCAGATGCAGTCAGATGCAGTCCCAACAGCTGCCAGGATAACTGGATCTCATATGTACAGTATATGTGAACCAGACATGGAATATATGTTGCTAATCACTTGGAAAAATCATGTGCCAAATAATTGTAGTAGCACAATAGTAGAAGAAAGCATGGAATCAAAATACACACTGGGTGGTATTAAAACACAGGAGAACTAGAAAAAAGTTCAAATACTTCATTTTACAGGGAATCCAGTTACATTTTGATTAAAAATAATAATCATCTAAAATTATACTAAAATTAAATACTGTCTGCTTTTAAGTCAAGGAATTTAGTTTGTATGTCATCCAGGAGTCAGTATACGAGTACAGAACATATGTAATTATTCTGTCCCAGTCAGAAATTGGGCTGGCACTTTCTGTACTAGCTGATCTATAATCTTTATGATAATTTTCTGCTAGAGTGTATTGCAGTACTGATCTTTAAATACTCGCACTGGTTGCCTACTAAGGTCACGTTATTGCTGACTTTACCTAATGGGAGGCTACAGAAGGGGCTGATGCAAAACTCTCCATGAAGTGCCCAGTGACAGGACAAGAGGCAACACAGAAATTTTGATTAGAAATCAGGACAAACTTCTTCAGCATGAAGGTGGTCAAACACTGGCACAGAGGCCCAGAGAGACTGTAGAATTTCCAACCTGAAAATACTCAAAAGGTGCCTGGATAGATCCCTGAGCAACATGATTTAGCATGCCCTGCTTGGACCAAGGGTTGGACGTTAAACTAGATGACTTTCTGAAGTCCCTCCCAACCTAAATTACTCTGTGATTCTGTAATAACTGACACATCTTCCCACTGTCACCATCTATGAGGAGAAAGCCAAAGGCTTAGGGTGATATGGACTTCACTGTCCATTAGCTGTCTTTTTAACAACTAATGTAGTTTTCACACAGACATTCAAACTTTTGTTTTTGATATATCCTACCACTTCTACAGCAGTCTACATGGTAAACTTCTAAAGTAGGAAGGCACAAGCATGATGATGAGTTAGGGTTTTCTGTCATGGCACTTAGGCACCTAAAACAGAATCAGTGAGCTAGCAAAGCAAGCAAAAATATCCAAGATAATGGCAGTGTATGTGTACTATGTATCATGCAGGTGAGAGTAGAAATCCAAAGGCTTATCCAGTCCCTCTAAAAGCGAGATCTTGTAGTTCAGGGAAAACTATTGTAACTTGTTAGAATTAGAAACTCAGATGAAATTAAACCTATATCTTTCCTCAGTTTTCTATCAGTGAAAACTTCGGTACTTTTGCTGTTGCTGTTGTTGAAATAAAGAGATCTCAGGAGCACAAGAACACTGTGGGGGTGGATACAGAGAAAGTGGCAACCATAGACATAACTTCAAGCAAGCAGGTTCAAACTTTAATGACCTGTGTAGGAAGATAAATGAGACTTCAAGAGAAAACAGCACTGTTAGCATTAGGATGTTGTTAGGTGCGGAAGGCAAGCACTCTCAGTGCTGATGAATTGGTAGCTGACAAAGAGCTACATCTCACAATGATAACTGCGTCAAGCCATGATATATTTTTCCTGCTAGTTTTTGTCTTTCATCACATCCATTTGAGAGAATACTTAATGAATATCGTGTTCTGTTTGAAATCAGAGACGAAAACCAACAAGCACACTATTGCCACTTATCAATCACATTATTTTATCTCTCAATTACCCTTAATTTAATAATTGTATAATTTTCACTTCTGTTTTAACTTTAAGGGCCTCTACTGCAAATACTGTATTTTTGCAGGTGGTTTAGGTTACCAGTAATTTTCAGTAAGAGTTCTTTTCCATCTTTCCTTTTTTTTTTTTTTTTTTTTCTTTTCTTCTGAAAGCTCTTCTCTCTACCATTATTTTGTCTAATCATCAGCCTTCCTGGAAATATTAATCATTATGTCTACCAGACTTTCAGAAAAATCTGCGTCAGGTTTCTTCAAATTGCTTCTCTGTTTATTTTAGCCACAGTCTGAATAAAATTATTTGAATAAACAGGTCTGAAGTATATCCTGAATTGTACAGTTGGGATATGAACCCAAAATCCAACATAATTCCTGGCATTATAGTAATAGTATTTAGTAGAAAGAAAGAATTGTATTAAATTGTAAGTGCATGTGGAAAGGAATTCTCTACAGCTAGCTATATTTTCCATAGTAAAATACATTTTATTATCCTTTATTTCTTATACAGAAAAGCATGAGTCTAATCTGCTAAGAACTATGAGAGTTTTGTGACAGCATTTTTTGGTTGATCATATACTCCATCATTTGCATGTCATTTAGAACTAGTCAGCTGAAAATATGGACTTAATGCCACCATGATGTGAAATTTAGTGACATCATGTTACACAGAAGAAGAAACAAAGTTAAGACAATAGACTAACTATTCTTAAAAATCTAATGTCAAACCCAACCTAAATACTGCAGTGCTTTGTGGGACATGGCACTTCAATGGCTAAATTACCTACATCCAACTTATCTGAACACAGAAGAGAGACCACAGTTTTGAAGCTCCAGTGTGAAGTTACTAAACTCTCTCATTTCATAGAATCAGAGAATCATAATATCATCTAGGTTGGAAAAGACCGTGAAGATCACCTAGTCCAACTATTAACCAGACACTGACAGTTCCCAGCTACACCAGATCCCTCAGCACTATGTCAGCTCTACTCCTAAACACCTCCAGGGATGGGGACTCCACCATCTCCCTGGGCAGCCCATTCCAATGCCCAACAACCCCTTCTGGAAAGAAATGCTTCCTAATATCCAGTCTAAACCTTCCCTGGCGCAACTTGAGGCCATTCCCTCTTGTCCTATCGCTTGTTACTTGGTTAAAGAGACTCATCCCCAGCTCTCTGCACCCTCCTGTCAGGGAGCTGTAGAGGGCGATGAGGTCTCCCCTCAGCCTCCTCTTCTCCAGACTAAACCCCCCCAGTTCCCTCAGCCGCTCCTCGTACGACCTGTGCTCCAGACCCTGCACCAGCTTCGTTGCCCTTCTCTGGACACGCTCGAGTCATTCAATGTCCTTTTTGTAGTGAGGGGCCCAAAACTGAACACAGGAATCGAGGGGCAGCCTCAGCAGTGCCGAGCACAGGGGTCAGATCCCTTCCCTGTCCCTGCTGGCCACGCTATTGCTGACACAAGCCAGGATACCCCTGGCCTTCTTGGCCACCTGGGCACACATTTACCATCATTTCTTTGCAACATGTGGCATGAAGCCCTCAGTGTAAGCCTATCACAGATGGAAGGACATCACCTTGATGAACAAGCACTTGTGGTCCTTACCCTTTCTCTATTTCAGATGCCCAAGAGAGTTTCCACATTACTGAATTTAGTTTTCATTTGGTCCTGTATCCAGCAAAGTGCCTGATCTATAACTTTGTATTCTGAAGACTCATATATATTTATATCTCCTCAGGGACAGAAGGTGTTAATGAGAGTACAGTTGAAGTTCTAGGAGCTCACAAACTTACGTAATTATTTTGGTGGTTCAGGGAACACACAAGGACATTTCAAGATATCACTAGATTAATATGGTTCGGCATGGGAAGTGCTTTGACTACTGGTCTGTGTTTCTGCAAGTGTCTCAGCTTGTTCTGTACAAGGGGTGAGCTGGATGGAGCTGTGGCAAGGGCACCCACACTTATTAATAGGCTTTAACTATTGCCTATAATTAAAAACCAACTGTCCTGATATATGTCTCATAAAGTAACAGCTACCAAACATCTGGCACTAACAGCTCACACACATTATTTACTGTTTCAAATTTTACAGGTTTAGAAAACAAAAGGGTTGGTTAGGTAAACAAAAGCAGTGTAAGAAATAGGCCAATATATTCTGAATAACAACAGCATAAAACCAGTTTAGTTGAATTACAGAATAGCTTTGTTTTGCTCATTGAGCGCTATTGATTTTTTGGCATGGAAAAAGAAAAAAAAAAAAGAACAGATGGTGAAAGAAATAAATTAAGCTGCTGGTGATAGAATACAATATCACACTGAATTATAAAGAATGATGAACACAAATCCCTTTAAACAGGCACTTACACTCAGTATAAGAGGTTCATATGGTTGAAGTTCATATCTGATTATTTTGGTTTATTTTCTAGTTATTACAGTTTTTCCTTTCAGTACAAACTCCAATATTAATTCAAAACAGAAATCCAAGACAATGTACAAGAGATGCAAAGGTTCCTTTTTCACTGTGTTCAACCATAAAACAGAGCTTCTAGTAATGTTCTAAAATGTATAGCATTGTGAAACCAATCAAACAAAAACTTCATACTTTTCTTTCTTAATAGTCCTTATTCCTTATTGCAGATTTGAAGGAGTGTGTGTATGGCCAAAGCCTTGACTATATTTTAACAACTCTTCCAGTTTTAACAAAAATATGTTCTCTCTCCTCTCAGGATCTTGCTTTGTTTATCCCCTTAGACTTTAAGTATAATAAGCTGCTATTGTTAAAAAGCAATGCATTTAAGAAAAAAAAAAAATGTATTCATGTAAGTGAATGGCGAAGAACTGCTGTGCAAGATAACCCTGTTTTCAGAAGCAAAATTACAATGCCAGATTTTGGGCCGGTAAAGTGATTGAATTTCTCTTCATTTCAGTAGAGATGTATGACTTCTTAGGAGTTCTCAGTTTGACTCCAGTAATAACACTTCCCATTTTTAATGTGATCTAATTAGCATTTGGGTTACAAGCACATTATCAAATGTGGCAGAGATGTTTCTTTTTCAGATATTGAAAATTATTTTCCCTTACAATGCTCTAGTCTTTCTGTAACAATGTTGCCCCAAATCACAGTGCCATGGTAAACAGTAGTATCAGTGTAATTGCTTCAAGAGAATTGTAACTCTGTCCTAAGTTAGTGAACAGAAATCCCCTATAATGGCTATGGTTATCTTCCATTATTAATAATATCATCCTTCAGCCTCCAGACATGGTTTGATAGCACTAGTTTCATTTAGCAGTTAAAGCATTAAGAAGTTTAATCTGGGTTTGAGGTACAAATCATGGTTTGGGACTCAATGTCTGTCGATAGGCTTTGCTAGCCCTGACCATTAGCCAATACTTACTTCATCAGACCCTGTATGACTGGAATCATTTTCAAAACTCTGGGCCTAGCATGCCTTTCTCCAGACAGAATATTTTCTCTATAGCAGAGCCCTACAGGAGACAGCACTCCTTATTCTTGAACAATGTGTATGTCAAAAGCATGCTGACAACTGCATTAGCCATCTTAGCAAGCTCAGAGATGGTCTTTGATCACATTTTGTAGATGCATTAAATGGAGTTGGCATAATGCCATACACTTCTTGGGAGTTTTGTAGTCACAGAGAATAGTTAGCTTTGGCTTACTAAATATTGTAATCTACCTGTATATGTTTGCTACCAAGCATGACAGACTGACATTTAGGGTCATTTTCATGAAAAAAAATATGTTGTTTACTGCGTATTCAGGATCTTAACAGCAGCTTGAATGAATCCTATATCAATCTGCTTTCCCAGACCACTGCAATATGCAGGTTTCTTCTGGCAGCTCTGTCTGGAATCCCTCTGACCTTCATACTCATCTTGTTTGTCCAGCAAACAAGCAAATAGCCACACATCCGTAACAGTCATCCATGCTGGGAAGCTCCTCTAAGAAAGGTAGCATGATTAAATAGGTGACATTTAGGTTATGCAGTGCAAACACTTTTAACCTCAGTACATGCCTGGTGCCACTGGACTCCTGATTGACCAAATATGACCTTGGGCCAAACCTACGATGGAAATAGAAATAACCACCCATATTCTAAGGAAAAATGTGCCAAATTCATTGGGGTCATTATCAGCACCTGTTTGCACGACACAATTACAGCTTGAGGTGTAGGTGACCACTGTCATGAACAATTAAGAAATTTCTGCACTGAATAAACCTTGCAAAATCTTCAGTCCTTGAGTTAGAAAGCATCTCATATCGGAGAGCTCTGACAGTTAGATATCAAAATCTGTTTGGTCTCATTCCTCTTAGACTCTGTCAGGGTACTGTGCACCATCCCAGGAAAATGTTGGACGACATTAGTGTCTTTCCAGATCTCTCTGATAAAGACAGCACGATGATCTCACCGAAAGATTCTCAGGTAAATAATCAAGACGACAAGACAGAAAATTCTTACTTGAGACACAAATAGACTCTCAGGACAAGAGAGATGATCAGGCCTCTGTTCCAGTGGAGTGAACTGACATGTCCTGCTTCTTCAGGACAGTGAAAACCACTATGCTAGGTAAAAGAAACTACTACATAAGAAAAAAGATCGGGTAATATGTGTCCAAGTCTAAAAAGTTTGGCCTGGATTTCTGGCAAAAGGTTCAATATTTTTTTTCTTCTGATTTGCTTCTCTAACTCTCTAGTATCCAGGAGACATTATAATACAACGTGTTTGCAATATTTTCTATCTTACCTTATATATATTAAAAAATACACATGCATATATACACTAGAAAGTACAGAGACTACCTTGACATCTGATTAAAGGTTATCTTATGAACTATGGGCGTGATTTAAAAAATGCATAGTGTGGGGCAGAGATAAGAACACAACTTTTAACAGATGCATGAGCAATATTATTTTGATTGGGCTTGTCTCTCTTAAAACACAGTACTTTCAAAGGTGTTAAACATCCAACACTTCTGCTGACTAGCTGCCTTTGAAAAAATTGAGGTTCAGAGCTGCTTTAGAAATATCAAAGGGTTTAGATAAAACTGAATACGGTTTGAAATCAGTCAATCAAAGAATCTAAAAATTCATTATCACTTTGTCCTGGTTTTGCTTAGAAGAACTGAAAAAAGAGCTGCAGAGGTAAAATGGCAGAAAACAAAACCTAGCAATAATTGTCAACAAGTTGGGCATGTTCAGGTGTAAAGGAACATTGGTAACTTCTCACCTTCTTCCATAACATGGGTTGGATCATGATGGTGGTAGGGAGAATATAAAAAGGGAGGAGCTGGTACAGACATACTCTGGAACAGAACTGCGTAAGGATTCAGCTCCTGTTCCTGTCTGAAATGCCCTTGTAATCTGTTGCTAGGCTTGAAATGATTTAGAGTAAATGTTTTCCATGCCGCCTTTTGCTAAGATTCACAGTTATGTTTGGTTTGGAAAAGCCCAATATACTGATACTGTCTTACGATTACAAAAGGGAATTTAAAGACATTATTTACTGAAAATACATAAATATAGAAATTCTCAGTGTTTCTTTTACTTCTTTATATCTCAGCTGTTTCTTTGCAGCTGTCAATTTCAGTAGCATCTGCCAAAACTCCTTATTTTTACTCCTCAAAACCAAAATTAATTAATGCTTTTTTTTTCTTTTCTTTTTTCTTTTTTATTTTTTCCCCATTCAAAACTTGGATATTTCAGGACTGGTGTGGTTGTGTCCTTTTCCCGTGTCTCCCAAAGAGCCACAGTATGACCTTGGCATGACTACTTATCCTATGATGTCTCAGTTCCCTGCCTACCTTAGGGCTGGCTTGTTAAATGGATTGTCAGGTTTTTCACACAGAAATACTGTTTTGCATTGTACAGTGGCATCCAGTCCTCATGAGAAGATTTAAATACAAATAACAGTACAAAAGTATGGTAATGAATGGAAAAATGACCAAAGCAAAATTAATATAAACTCTAAAAGGTACAACAAGCACTCAGAGCATTGTCTTCCCATAAGTCAATAAATTTTCTCCTCATACTCATCTACGTCTGCTTATAATATTATCTGTTTTGTGCTAGAGAGGTCTCCAAACTATTGCCTTGGCAACCAATAAACATTAATTCATGTGAGATTTTCCTCTTGAAATACTTTCTATATTGGAAATGTTATGTAGGAGGTAAATTTCACTGGAACTGGAAAAGATGTGCTGATGATTTGATTCACATTTTTTTCTGGATTTTGCATCAAAACACAGTCCTGGATATTTCTTACGTGAGAACAAAACTCACTATCAGTTTAACGGAATTGGCTCCCATGGGCATGCCTGGACTGTCCAGAAGACTTGCAGCACCCTGAGCAGTCTAACAAAAGACACAATACCGTTCCCTCAAGGCCCAGAGTAGTTTGTGTAACACCAGGTACTATGCTGGTTTATGTTACTATTCTTAATTCTCAGTTATCACACACATTTAACAGCTGTTTCAAAGGACCAAACCAAGGATTGCATTTAGCTGGTAAGCACCTGTGCAAAAATTGGCCCTTGCATCATTTCTGTATGTTCCTGCATGTTAAAGCACTTTCCAGCTTGCATAGCAAGATCTAGTACTGTTGATGTACCACTTAAAAGATTTTGTCAGAAATCCCGAGCAAGCAAATAATGTCGCACCTTGGCCTGTCCCCTCAGGTAAGGCCAGCTGTTGGGGCTGAGCTCAGAAAGAGAACTAGTGTTGTGACACCAGCTATAACCAAAGACTGTGGTCTGGTCTGTAGGCCACTGAAATCAGTAGGGAGATTCTCACTGAATTTAACAGGCATTAGGACTGCACCTCCATAGAGCAAGACCAAGGACTTGAATTACACCCAGAATCTCATATGGACCAAGGCAGTAGCAAGTGGGCACAACTGGTTTAAAGGACTGATCAAAGTCCACTGATGTCTTTCCAAACGCTTTGAACAAGTGTCACAGAAGAGCAGTCATCCAAGAGGAAGGTGACAGAGGTTTCGGATGACTGTGGTCAGGCCCACATCCTAATGCCGTTGTGCACTGCACACTTGAAAGTCGAGTTACGTGGAGAGTATTTTATTCATAAGCACAAACATATTGGAGCATTTTTCAGTGTGAAATAACACATTGCTTGGGTCTCTGAAGACACGATGTGAACCGTAATGTGTGTTATTTCAAAATAATACATAGCTTGTCTCTTATTATTACTTTAATAATCTGTATTTGAATGAATCAACAATGGCATTGCGTACTTACATCAAGGAAAGACCAACTCCAGCTAAGGAGAAATTCTGGTTTTGTATTCCTTACGGAAAATAAAGGAAACCTTTTGTAAATAAGGACCATTGTTCCCGACTTACCTCCTGAAGAAAGGTTAAACCTCTCAGAATGAGTAGATGGTTTCCTTAACATTGAAACACAACATGGGATTAAGTTTTCAGAAATGTTTTCTATGCCTCGCAACATTCATATATTCATCTATGCCAGAGCCTAGGGGACTGCACAGCTTGTTTTGGAAAACAGTCATTCTTCTTGTGTGACACCTGGAAGTCCCCTGATAATCTACAGTGTTCCAGTTGACTGATATAACAAACTACACCTGAAACCACCAATTAAAAAATTTTAAAAAACAGAAAAAGAGGAGAACGCATGAAGAGTTTCAGCACCAATCAGAATGGAAATGAAACTGTTTCTCCTCAACAGCAATGAGACAAACATGTCTTTTCATATTGAAATGAATGTATGTAACAAACCTGAATAATTTTTCAGCCTTTACATCTAGAGAACTGCATAACATGAAAATGACATGTAAGAGAGAAATTTTGAAAACAAAAATTGTCAGTCTCTGAATTTTACATGTAGTGGAATAATGACTTAAAGAATATTTAAAACCAAGAGAAAATTATCAAAGTGGCCTTTTTTAACTAAAAATACCTTTTATTCCTCCCTCTGAAAGGAACAGGCTTCTAAAATCATTCACTTCTCAGTTGCAAAAGTAATGCGATCAGAAAGGTATCTTTCAAGTGACTAAATCTCTGGCATTTGTGAAAATGGGCTGGATATACTGTTAAGGAATTGTTCAAAGTTTTTTTTCTTTTAAATATATTTAAAATTTTATTGCTTTCTTACCAGAAAGCAAGACTAAGGCTTTTTTCTTAGTACTCAGACGTTTGTTTGAGCCTTGAACTAAATACTTCTGTTACTTTTCAGCTGTACTGCTTGTTCTGAAAAGACCAGATAGAATCCGATTGAGCGAAAACATAGTCCTTGCCTCCAAAAAACATGCAATGTCAATGGAAAATCAAACAACTGTACAAAAAGTAATTACAGATTGGAAGCCGAGGCACAGAGATATCATCTGACGTCACATAAAAAGTTTGTGTGAGATCCTGGAACTGAAGATCATCTATCAATTCAGAGTTTTAGCCGCAAGACCAATCTTTCTGACATTATTAACATCCTTGAAACATGAAGGCAAACACATAACTTATCCATGTTTTAAAAGCTTTATTCTTTGAAAGTAGAGCAAAAGTTCTGTTAAGCAAACTATAACCATTAATACTATTTTTTTAAAAATAATGTGTTAAATTATATTAAAGAATTAGGCACCAATTTTTAATGCTGGTTTTGCTGCAATAGATGTTGAGGACTATGTTTTGACATTAACACATAGCTGTATGTGTCAAGATGGTTTGGAGCTTTACAACTCACATAGCAGCTTTACAAAGCACTGTTTTTCTGGGACAACACAGTTTCATAGCAGGAATAAGTAAAGCTGAGAAAAGCAAGGAATTTTTTTGTCCCAAGGGAAAT
Source organism: Athene noctua (assembly GCF_965140245.1). Taxonomy (NCBI): domain Eukaryota; kingdom Metazoa; phylum Chordata; class Aves; order Strigiformes; family Strigidae; genus Athene; species Athene noctua. The sequence continues at coordinate 78,712,291 of NC_134039.1, forward strand.
TACAATATTCCAACATCTGTTTTCAAATTAAGACAAACAGTCAAAATGTTGAACTTTTCACAGAATGACAACTTAGAAAAAAATTAAATGCAGGAATGTATAAATTTGCTTTTGATCATTTTATCTATTTTATCTGTTCTGGTCTGGGTGTCCAGCTTTCTTAGGCTATGATGGGGAAAAACAATGCATGTACTCCACAGCCCAGACATGGCCAACTCCTATTCCCAAATCAAGGAGCCTGGAAACACTTCTGAGTGTGCCTTGTCTTACATGGCATGCTCTGACATTGAACTGTGTCTTATACAAAGGATAAACAAGCCTCATCCCTCATTCAGACCAGGATTTGAGAGCAGGCTGTATGTTCTATGCTGTCCTGCTATCATATAAGCCTCATGCTGATTTCTGAGGCACTTGGAGATGTGAATGGGAGTTATGGTCCTGTGCAGGACAGAATGGGGGAGAAAGCAGCAAAAGCACACGAAGCTCCTATAAACCTTGCTGTTACCCGGAACACACGGAGGTTAATGTCAGAAGAATATATTATGTGTCTTAGATCAGCACAACAATCCAAAGTAATGTTTTCATTTGGATAGAACTGCTGGAAACTTTTGATTAAATGGAAACTTCCTTTTTCATTGACAATTCATTTTGATGGAAAACGCCTGCCTAAGCCTTGTAATACACTACCAGACAGTGCCATAAGGCAAATTCTCTGTTTATGCATGAGAATGGTCATCAGCCAGGTTGCTTCAGTGCTTTGCCACTGCAGCTCAGCCCTGACTTACATGCCAGCTCAAACCTGGGGTGCCAGTTGTGGTGGTGAACACTATGAACTGGTCAGTCACTCATTTCACACACGCCACAGATCAATTTCTGTATGATAGTGCTTTTTCTTTTACCACATATGCTGAACTGCATTTGACCTGGTGGTGAAAGGTTTCATTTACCATTACAGTCACTTCAGCTGTGCAGTCTCTAGCCTGTACGCTGATTTATGGATGGATGGATTTGCATATGGCAAACATCCACACAGCTTTATAAGTTTGCATTTATGCCAATAAATGTAAAGCAAGGGCTATGATACTAGTATGAGTAATGTTTTTATTAGAAATAGCTCTGTTTGGAGTTTTTGTTGTTGTTGTGGGGTTTTGTTTTGTACTGTACTGTTTTTTCAAATGCACATAAGGATAAAATTCCATTCCATTTCCAGTTTAAGACACAGGGACACTGCTAAAAAACCCAACCCTTTATTTCTTCTGATTTCTTCTTCTCTGTTATTTTTTTCTTACAACTTTTCCTTAGCAGGTATGCATGGGAATCATCTTGTCCCTGAGTGCAGGAATGAGCACGAATCCCAACACTGATGGAGAAATCTCTAGGCTGATTTTGGAGATGGGAACATAAGAACAGCAATATCCAGCCAGACTGAAACCCAGTATTATGCAGTGACCGCTGATGACCAGCCATGGATGATTAAGGAAAGAACATGAGAGCAGGAGAAGACATAGTTCCTGATAGCCCTTATGTCAGAGCTGAAGAAAATTGTGCTAATCTTTTTGGTATGGGTTTTTTAAGCTTGGGTTGGGTTGAGTTAGATTTGGGGGTTTATTAGTTGGTTTTGTTTGAGGGTTTTTTTTTATAGTATTTCACCTCCTCCATATCTAGCCTAATTAACTGACTGCTGCAGAAGGCCCATGTTTAAGTAGTTTCAATATCAACACTGCTAACACCCTGTACAAATGCTAAAAGCTAATGTCCTGGTTTTCAGAAAGTTTTACAGTGAGCAAGCTGTCATTCTTTCCACAATGTACGCGTGTATCTTCAATTAATGTTAACACTGTCTTGATGAAACATCATGACAAATATTCATTCATTCTTTGTTTCCGGTATGAGCAAAGAAGAAAAGATCCACCTCCCACCCACATTCTGTAACAGATTTAGGAATGCAAGACCTTTCATGCTTAAATCATCCGCTATGCAACGCAAACGTTTATACCCACTGAAATGCAAAACACATCATTCATTATTTTGAAACTTAATTTTGAATTAGACGTTTATGTGGAGAAAAAGTTAAAAATAACTTGCAGCAAGGTGTGGTGAAATTTTGCACTGTTTATGGATCTGGTCCAAGTATGGGTGTGTAAACAGCTTCATATTTGTATACATTATGTAGGTATATGCATCCATTTACTATCTAAGGATACTTTCAGAATTCAGAGAGTTTGGGAAGTTTCTTCTCTCAGCTTCGCTTCACAGAGGGATAGGCTGAGCTTACTCAGACCCAAAAAATCCCTTTGGAAGAGCAGTAAGGTGGGAGGAAGCTTCTGGTCTCAGTAAAACAAAGCAGGGAAAGGAGTTTACCATGTTGTATTTACACTCCATATACCCTGACACTGGCTGGCAATTTTCCATAGATGTCTGATATCTGCATGTCCTTATCACTTGAACAGGCTCAGAGGCTTTCTTACAGTAAGAGGCCTTCTTTATATATGAACCTGTTGCATATATGTTAATATATAATGCAATTTCTACCTTTCAACATCATTCTTGGCCAGCAGTAAAGAAGTGTTAGGATGCCTCTGTTCCAAGACATCATAGACTTGTTTACTCATGAGATACTCTGTGGGCTGTTCTCTGGCTGCTAACATAGTTTAAGAAACAGCTCCAGTGAATTAAATTGATGCCCCTTACAGCCTACTGAAGGACTTCACAGCCAACTGCACCAGAAATCAGAAGTAGTACAAATGTGTTTCCTATTCGATTTTATGCCACAAATGGTTTCCACTCCTATTTTTAATAGAAAACATTCTTTTTGCTTCCTTCTTTAAATCTATACCTATCATAAAATGTAAAAAATTTTATTGCCCCATCACCCTCTAGTGCATTTGAGACTTTCTGCGTTTTCTTAACATGTGACATAGGCCACAATAAATTTTAGGATAATAGAAGTGTCTGCACAAGTGCCTACATCTAGGTGGCTGCAATTTGAGATTCCTCTTGCTGTTTTGCAAAGAGCACTGAGAGCCCATTGACAAGATGTCTGGGGTGAGGGAGCACATGGCCCCATGCTCGCTGTCCCACTTTGTCAGACAGATGTTTGAAAAGGAGCAGGGATTCCTTGCTCTCCTGCTAGCGTTAGCAGCTATTTGGAGTGGCAGGAAAGCAGCTCTGGAGTCTCCAGCTGTGGGGAGATCTCCTGGGCCCTCTCCAATGAGCTCATGCGAGAAGCAGGCAGTAGCAACTTTCACTCTAAGTGCCTGGAGCCATAGCTACAGAAAATAAGTAATACTCCAGTAAGGGATAAACATTTCCATAATGCTGTACCCTTTTTTGATAGGTACGGGAATCGTTACTGAAACAGAACAACTGCATTATGGGAGCCCTATTCCAAAATTGCAGTATTACTTATCTAAAGTTACCGTGCTTGAATCAGTGGAACTGCTTCAGGGCTGATTTGTGTCTAATGTGTGCTCTATGTTACAATCACACAGATGGACTTCTGAATGGAAGGTTTTAACGGAAAGACCTGATAACAGCGAAAATGGGAGAGGGAATGGGTAAGATACGACATGCCTTTGCTCAAGAATTCAGTTTAAACTTGCTTGGACATTCAAAAATAATCTGATCAAATTTTATATTGATAGTTAAAAGGACTCAAAGATCCAGCAGACTCAGCGAGAGTCTTTCGTAGTGACTTCAGCTGACGTATCCTGCTGGACATGAGGATGCAGTGAAGCACGGCAAGGCACTGGTGGTAGAGTACAGTGAAGCCATGGGATAAGCAGGATCAAGAGGGATTATTACTGAATGAAAACTATCATTTGGGAACAGAACAGTATTTTGAACAGGTTTTGCCTCATTTCTTCCCATTAACCGGGCAGAGCTCAAAAATTTAAAGTGATCCTTACAATTGCTTGGTTTGTTGGTTTATTATTTCGTAAGCGAAGAAGAACTTGTATAACCTCCCAAAAGGGCACTTCATGCTGCGAGTGGCATGTACAGTGAAGTCAATGGGACTACTTGTGTGAGTAGGAGTTTGTAAAATCAAACCTTTTTTTTGTTTTTAATCTCCTGGTAAATACAAGACAAATCACGTTTCATTACGGAATATTAGTGTGATTGAGCAAATCCCAGGGCTTTTGAATAACTGCCCTTTATAAGTTCAGTGAATGAAATTGCATTTAACTCTTGTCTCTGTGAGTTCTTTTCAGCACAGTGTAACCAGATCAAAGTGCGCAGAAGCTTTTTGAGAAAGAAAATGTGGGCTGCAAATGATTATAGGGGTGACACAAGACATTTACTGAATTACGAAGCTTGAATGAAATACATCATGGTATTCTGAGGTAAATAGATGGAAACTACAAAACAATATCAGGGGAAATTATATTGGTAAACTACAGCAACAGTCCCATGTTATCTCATGATTAAGGGGTAGGTACATAATCCACGTCACCTTTGGAGGTGAACTTTACTTTGGAAATATTTTCTAGTCCTTGTGCCTGCCTAATCACAGTTTTTGGAACCGTTTCAGGCATAAATGGCTTAGTAAATCTTTCTCTCTCCATATATACACATGCCAATTCTATCTAAGCAGACACGAGGTACAATAAAACATGCAGAAAATTGTCTGGCTCAGAGCCTATTAAGATTTTTATTTTACTCTGTGTTCCTCATTTTTCTACTGTTTACTTTCACTTTTTAGCCTTTTTGGATGCATGAAGAACTGTATCTTTTGAAGAATACGTTTCGTTTTAAACTAAAACATTCACCCATTCTACCTAGTTGAGCATGTACTGAAGCACAACAGCAGAGCAGAATAGTGAAACGCTGAGCAGTTTGTAAGGAAGATTAAAGTAACGATTATTTGGGGGGCCTCCTGGGTCAGGTACTGACATACTTCAGAATAATATTAAGATCCTTTTCTTTCAATCCCATCACACTTGTCTGCCAGACTTTCAGTGAAGAAGGTCTACATCTTCTTACTGCTTAGATCTCGTGCTTTTATTTCTTTCCTTTTTTTTTTTTTTTTTTTTTTTTTTTTGGCGGGGGAGGAGGGAGGGTGTCTTTTTTAGCTTATCTTTCTTTTGAAATATTAAAAGAAGTAGAAAATGTATAGTAGTGGGAGACCTGATATTGCTTTTCAAGATTCATTTTTCCCCAAGTGGTCGTTATTACAGCAGATCTGTTTAAGGCATGGGAGTTTCCATACCTGTGAATAGGTTAAAGTTTTATGGTGCTGCTTTTCACAGCACTTTGAAATGCAATGATCTTTGCCAGGAGGTAGTTAGAGAATTATTTACATCTCTCCGTTCCTACCTCAGCTGACCATTCACATGCAAATAGGAGCTTTGACAGCTTCTCCACACATTTATGAAACCCAGTGATCTGCCCATTTTTCAACTCAGAATGAAAGCTATGACAATGCCTTAAAATAAAGCCCTGACAGACACTAGACTAGTTTCTTACTCTGCAATACTGAATATGGAAAAAAAGATAATCTAACTTTCTTGGAATGGAAAATTTGGGGAGCACAGTGAATGCATTTTGGTGACAAAATAAGTACTGTTTTCTTAGAGACCAGTTGGGGGAGAGTAGTTTTACAAACTGTTTGAAAGGCAGAGCTGACTTAAGCTCTTGCTTTTTCCTCCCTTGGTCACTTAGAACCCAACAAAGTAACTCAGGCCCTCAAAATCCCTTCTTTTTAGAGTAGGTTCACATCACTGCACCATGGGCACACCATGACATCAGGGGAGGAAAATCAATAGCAGACACTTAAGCGGACCCTGCCTGTTAAACCCCATGTTTGAAGAAACTTGACTTGTACTACTGAGCACTTGCTCACAGCATGTACTCAGTCATCAGTGGGTCCCAGAGAACTTCACCTCTGCATAGAACAGGTTCATGGTCCACCCTGCACATGCAAGCAATTGCCTCTTAAACCCTGGTGTCCGAGAGACCTGACTGAGTGGTCCAGCTCAGGACAATATTGTGTTGTCATGGTGATTATCAAAAATCATTGCTATTCTAGCCACTCGCCATTTGTTATTTTAAAGGAAAACTTAAGACCTAAAGTCTCCTTTTCTGTCTTATAACCACAAACAAGTGCCCATTTCCTAGTCTAAAAAAGTTGTATTTCACCTCTCCTCACGTAATTTACATACATTGATCACTTCCATATGTCTGGCGTAAGGTAAAATAGTTTCTGTGCCTAGTAGTGGGGGTAAACCTACAGTGAAACAAAATTCAGCATTTGTTATTTTCTTACATGCTGATAGAAAAAGTTTTTAAGGGTGGCAGCTATAAGAAATGACCTTAAAAAAAGGCTGTTTGGTCTCAGCTATGGAAACTGTGTTCAAAAAACTAGAAGTTGCACTGCTCAGTCTTGTCGTCAGTCCCTTTGGTGCAATGTCAATTAGCAGTATCAGTGGTCTAAACATGCACCACTGCAGTCACAGCCATTTAATGAAGTTACACTTGATTTACACCAGAATAATTGATGATAGCTTAAAATTTCTACTGTAGAATAATAATACCCATGAGACTTGATACTGCTTTCTCTGAAGACAAATGACAAAGTCTCTTTACTCCAGTAAACAGAACGTTTTATGTTGGTTTCTGTTGGCCTGTTTTGCCAGCTTGAAGAATTGGACTTAACATTTCTAGCACCAGCAAAACTGTCAGAAAACAATGTAGCACGTGATCAAGTAAGACACCGTAGTCTAACAAGTCAAACTAAAAGCTTGTGCCTGAAGTACAAAGGTACACCAAAATCGTACAAAATCTCATATTTGCTCTGTATTTCTTAATTAACGGCATGAAAACCAGTATTTTATTACAGAAGAAGGATGTTATTCAAAGCAGTCATTACATCATGTAAGTGGCATGAGGAAGTATAAAAGCAAAGAAAAAAATTCCTTGAGTTAATTCACTGAGGGTAATATTTAAATGCTGCATTTAAGGTATGTGGAATATATGAACAACCAATTTTATTTTCACACAGGCCAGGCTGATGAAGGGAACAGGTGCTTTCTTAATATTTTAGGAATGAGGATGTGAAACTTACAGAGATGCAGAATTCCACTTCTGAATTTATTATAGCAGTTAATCCTCATTATTAGGTTTGAACTAGAGCTGTCAAACAACAGATTTCCAGTGAGCAACTCACAAATGATAGGCAATTATAACTGACTGAACTGATTACTGAGTATTTCCCCACATGGCTAAAAAAGGCTGCCCTCATCCTGGAGAAGGTTGGGAAGCATTTTGGGTATGGAAAGTCAAAAAAACTTCCTGTGTGCAGGAAGAAATAGAAGTTTTGTGTCCAGAATTTCTTGGAAAAGGAAACACTTGTAGGGGCAGAGGAGTTTTTAACACCAGTGTCCTCGTAAGGTATGTTCAGACTGGGCAGAATGGGGAGGAAGTGCTCAAAGTGAGGGTTTTAGTTTTGTCTGATAACCAGAAGGAAAAAAAAAAAAGTTTCATTCTCTCTTAATTTTTAAATATTATCAGCTATGATTAGAAAAAAAGAGAAGCCTAGCTTAAACTCAGAGAAATAGGCCAGGATCTTGCAAGCACACACATACCTTTGGTAGACAGTATTGCAAAGACTAAACACAGGGGATCTTCTTCACCACAGTCATCTGTAATCACCTTCACAGTGTATTTAGTGTGAAATAGAGGCGGATACTCCAAGAAACATTGTGAAGGGCTCCTATACAGAACCATATGGAATATCCAAATTGAATTAAATTAGGTATGCTTTCTGAATAATAGGCATGTGTTTCATGTCACAGGCATACACAGCTGTGAATATAATTATTATAATAACTTTAAAGTACCTGTAAGGCCTTTGTATGTTGATCAAAAATAAATGCTGACTGAACTCCGAATATACACATTAATGGGATTATTCTGAGAATAGAATACAGCTCTGAATAAGCATGGCAAGTCTCTGATCTCGAGCAATTTCTCATGAGATCACTTAATACCACTTTACAGGTGAAGAAACTGACACAGAAGAGCCAAAGAATTAATAGGATTTCACATTTATGGTATTTTCTTGATTCCCAGTACAGTACAGATTTCCTGAGTATCATCAGTTGTGGTGCTGGGTTTCTGTTAACCTCCAACCTCCATTTGTAGGTGAGGATAACAAAACTTCCCTAATTTGTGTGACACTTGTCCAGTAAAGAGTGTGAGTTCCAGGGGAGGTTAAAAGAATGATGACACAAAATTGTAAAAGGATGCCAGAAAAGGAAGTATCATGCCCAATAGATTACAGTTCCATCACAGATGGGAAACAAATTCTGAGAAAGTAGAATTAGAAATTCATGTTAATCTCAATACTCCAGGCTGCAGAGAAAAAATTTTCAACATATTATTATTGTTACTTTATTTCATAACAACCCTTTAAAAAGAGTTATGAGGAATTTTCTTTCAAATTTAACAAATTCCTAAGTCTTTTTGAGGAGAAATCTTGTTGGCCTATTTGTTGGAGGTCAGTTTTTATGGCTAGAGTACAAATGACTGAGGATACATATTTAGAACAGCAATATGGATGGAGATTTACCATACTGATAACCGCACAGCCAACATCTTGCAAATATTGCTCTGCTGATGTTTAGGAAATGTCAGAGAAATGCCAGCTAGAGCTCTTTGAAAATGTCATCATACCCTCCTGTACATACGCTCCTGAATATACACCTGGTCTTGGGTGGATGGACTCTGACACCTCTTGGGAGAGGAAGAATTTAGAAATAAAACGATTTCCTAACTATGAAACTTGCAGGTAGCTCAGGAATGCGTTTATATTGCTGTCTGCAAGGCCATCAGACCAAGAAGTTTTGATACAGCCATTCACCTGCTGTAGTAGAAGGGAATATGAGGAAAACAATCTGGAAGTTAGAAGTTTTCTTTCCCAGATCCCCAGACATCATTTCTGATGACCTTTCTATCACTTGAAAGGAACTGGCATTTACCACATGTGCCTAGCAGAAGGGAAACCTGTAGGACCTAGCGTGATGGAGCTGAGACCAAGTTGGCCTACAGAAACTGCAGAGCAACACTCATCACCACTGATACGGCCCTTGGTGCGTTTTCAGAAAACTTTCATTAGGAGTCAGAGCCATTTCAGACTATACCTTCATGCAAAAGAGAAAAGTTGCACTAGGAAATCCATGAAGGAAGAAAAAAGTAATATTGACACCCGGAAATTTCCACTTCATCTTAAGAAACCTCAATCTATGCCTTGGACAGGCGTGGGATCGACCTCCCTGTGGCAATAGCTATCCTCCTCCTTGTCTAGGAGAGGGTAGCTATTGCCATTCCAGTGTTAGCTGGTGATGAAAGCTGTACCCTGCACTCTCTGCAGCTCTTTTGGATGCTTGTGAGCTGTATTTATCGTCTGTTGCCTCTAGAAAAGGCCACCAACCCCTCCCCCTTGAAAGGCAGCTCTAAATCCTTTAAATTATCTCACAGAGCTTTTTTGTGTCCTTTTCTCACACAAGGCTGGAATTTCAAAAGGAGCCAAGAGGGGCCGTCAGAACCAACATGAGCTTTGCTTCATTAGAGTGGAGAGTAAAGGAGAGCTTTCTTTTCCCTCCTTCCACAAGTTAGATGAAAGCAAATAACTACTTCATTCCTCAGATTGTTCCCTGCAAGATCCAACTTTGCATGAAAATATTTATAAGAGATGAGAATTTTATTTGACTGCTCGCTTCTAAAGTTTCTGCAACATCCAGCTGGAGAGATAAGCAGGCGGCCCAACAAATGTCAAACAACTTTAAAACATTAGAAGAATGGCAAAAACTTCTGACTTTACTGCATTTGGCTATCAAACAGCAAAGGATGAAAACTAGATGTGACACAAAGTAGACTAGTGCTCACACGTTTCAGGGATTGCTGTAGATGTGTCTAGCTCAAGGGGAATCTGTAATCCCCAAAGTGAGAACAGAATCCCCCAAACTGTAAGTCGACTTAGAATTTTTAGGAATGAACCTAAATTAGGTTTCATCCCGCTCTCATTATTGAAATAGTTCAGCTGAAAAAGGATAGAATCAGGGTTGAGACACCTGTCCTCTGAGTTGCACATATGCATATATATTTTTAATTGCAAACTATGCTATATGAAATTGAGTCTTGAATACATTTTTCTTTGAAAGTGTAGAAGCATTCAGAAAGTAACAGAGCTGCTCAGGGGACAGTTTATTGAAAGCTCTGAATGATTAAGCTATTAAATTAGTAAAGCTCTGCACCCCTAGTCACATCCAGCATGTGTCACTGGATTTGGGATGAGCTTATTAAGGAGGAGAGACATGGGAAATGTGAGATGTAAGTTAGGTAACTGTTTTAAGAATATGAAGAATGTAGTGATACTGTGTATTTCTTGCTATAACTGAAAGTTTGATGCAAATTTAGATAGTCACAGGTGACCTCAAGATCACCGATACTGAGGGCATACATAATCAGTTGGATTTTTAAACAACTTTAAATACTCATTTAAGCAGAGAGACTTTCTTAAATTAGGATGCTTTGGATCAGAATACAACCTAAATTCTTCCATAGCATTTAACTGGTACCTTCTTTTGATACCTTCCCAGAAAGGAAGAAACTAAATGAATGAACAAGGACCTTAATTCCTTTTACGGTCACTGAAAAGCGATGAGCACCCTTAAAGTCTCATTCAGTCTGCCTGACCCAAGATTAGCTCTCTGGAGGTACCTCTCCTTCCACTGGCAGTGAAAAGAGCCTAATGTGGCTGACTATGTCAGTCAAAAAGAAAGATAAAGACACCACAGAGAACCTCCTGTGGTGCAGGAGAAAGGCTACATCGCTCTTAAGATTTCTGATGCTCTCGACAGCTGTGGCCATCCTTTTCTCTCTTGTACATTGGGGCACTATCCCACTTGGAAAAAAATAGAAAAGTCAAGTAAATGTACTATCCCCACAGTTATTCGCACCATCCACAGCTGTTACTGGAAGAGAGCAGCTAACCTATATGAAGGCTGTATGTGGGAGGACCGTGAACTTGCAGACATTCCTGAAGGGAGCTTTAATCCTGCAAGGGAAGGAATTCACTGAATCGCCCACCAGCACAACACCAGCAGCAACTTTCACATGTAACCTTAATTAACAAGAGCACCAGGACAAGCTACAAAACTTCCATTTAATATTTTGACACAGAACTGCCAGGGTCCACTCTACACATTTGCTTAAAAATAAGGGGTGGAAGCCTGAAGACAATTTTACCCTTTTTAGATTTCAAACAACTGGAAAATGTCACAACCATTGACAACACTTAGAAGGATTTGTTTTCTTCTCAGTCACTTAGGCACTGCCTTAGGTGAAGGTGAGACTTTGCTTCAGATTGAACTAGGGTCAAGTCAGGCTTCAGTTCAATGACTTTTGAACACTGAAAATGTTCAAAATACTGGAGCAACTTTGTATTGCTTGTGCTTCCATTGTAATGTTCCAGGTATGCACATGAGAGAAAAAGCCTGTGGGTCAGAGGAAGTAAATAAAAAAGATGTCTCTCTAACAGCAGATGTGGGCATTTAAGGCCATATGCAAAATCACTGATTAGGCAAACCAAAACCATACTAAGGGCCAGAATACAGCAATGCATTAAATAAAATCTGAAAAACATTTCCAAGCAAAAAGAGTTAAAAACATAAATAATTTAGTGGTTTCTTCTCAGATGGAACTCCATGTAAATACTTGCTGTACATACAGAAGCACATGCAGGAGAGATTATCCTAAATAACCCACTTACACTGTAGCAACCTGCAAAGACTGGATTTCTTATTTTAAATATTGTTTTGCTAAACCCTATGGAATAAAGACACACATGAACAAACCCTAAGCAAACAGATAGGTACTTCAGTCCTGATCAAAAGACTTCAAGCACAGAAGTAAATTTTACGTCAGACTTCACATTATCAGTAGATCCATCGAACTCAGTGAACTACGGATGTTTAAATTCCTCACTAGATCGGTTTTAAAGATGCTGTAACAAACAGTAAAAGTAAGTGCTGCACACCTTGTCCACAGCAAGAGTAGTTTCCATTGCTGTCAATACGGCACCTTCCATGAATAATTCAGTCGTTTGCAAACTGTACAGCACAAATAATTATAGAGAACTCCAGCTTCTCAGAAAAGGGAAGGTCTGTAATTCAGAAACTACTTTTCTGAAAACGTTGGGCTAGGTTTTCACCCTCCTTGTTCCAATTACACTGCCTGTCTCAGGCCCTAATTAGCTAGCTGAAAATTTCCCTATATAGGCAAGATCTGAGTTTAGGCACTTCCTTCATCAGCTTCTCCCTCCTGTCAGCCTGTGGGGCATTTCAAAGTCAGGCAGGGTAGTCCTACTGTCTTCCCTGACATTTCAGTCTTGTGAAGACCCCACTCAACCAGTGTTAGAAAGACCAGCACACAGATCTTCTGTGAAGGACTCATCATTTTCGGGGGGAAAAAAAAAAAAAAAAAAAAAAAGGCTGAAGAGGCTGCGGCTTCATCTGATACCTGCACGGCCACCCAGCATCTGCGCCAACTGAATAGTGAGGTCCGAGAGTGCCAGAGCCGTGCAGAAACGCCATCAGGAACAGTGGGAGCTGGAGAGTGTTACAAATCCGTGCCTAGACTACAAATGTCACCAGTCTGCCTTCCTTCGCAGTCTTCTTCCTAGTCTGGGTTGCCCTTCTCTCCTTTTCAGGCACGTTAGAAGAGCTTTTTCCTTAGACAGTACTCATACAATATAGTTTAAGCACAAGTATTTTAATCTGAGACAAACTCTAACACTGGTCCCAACTCAAGAGAGACAGGGTCCCTTGCCAGTATTTCCCTCCCCATTTCCTTCTCCCACTTTGTCCTGCTTTACCAATATTTGTGGAGGTATTGAATTGTGAGTTATAGAGTTTGATGGAAAGGAAAAACCACAATCAAACCCACCAGCAGGTCATCAACTACAACCAGACTGGGTCAACAAACTACAAACCAGGTATCATATTTACACTAGTGTACATACAGGTAATTCAGTGCGGTGTCATTCCTCCCTCATCACAGCATGTTGGACAGATTGAAATGGATACAAGTTTTGCCTTTGCTTTCACTAGGGCCAGGATTTCATCCATATGAAAATCCATCCTATAAAACTGTAAATCAACCGCACATCAAGGATGGAGTAGTTCTCACTATCACTGCAGCTCTAAACAAGACGCTTATTTTTAATATGGCTTGAACTGGAGCCAGGGAGTAATAGAACCAAATCTGTGTGCAATGCTTTTCCAGTTACTTATTCTCAAGTAATATGTATCCAATTGAGCAACAATAACAAAAAAGAACCACACATGTACTCTTACAAAACATACTTACAGCATTTAGTAATTTTCAATAGACAAATAGGACGTGACAGATGGATTTGAGAAAGTTGAGTTCACAAGATTTACTCATGTGGAGACAAAAATCAGGGTTGCCTTAAGAAAAACCTGTAAATCAAGAAACTCTCTCTTTCTCTGGGCTTATATATTTATGTTTAAAAGTTATTGTAGCTGGTTTCATCTCTGTGCCATTACCTCCCTTTACAGAAGACAGCAAAAGAAAATAGGAAACAATAAATGATACAAGAAATCCATCTGGAGTTAAGACTATATTTATTATTTTAAACTTTGCACACTCAACTTGTTCACCATCTTTCTGAGAACTCTGTGCTCAATAGAAGTTTCTTGAATAGAATCTGTGACCCAGTGACACAGCATAGAGTCTTACAACTGACATCGAAATTGAAACCAGGGAGATTAAAAAAAACCAATCCCCAAAAAACCCAACCCAAACCAAAATCAAGGTCCCCTACAATCTTTAAGGAAAGATTCCTTTACTTTTGACATATCAAGAATGACATTTCTTGTTACTTTACAATAAGGACACAAAGTCTCTGAAGGACACAAAAAGAGGAGCTCAGAGGTTGAAGGGCTCAACTGGGCATTCCGTTTCATAGCTGGTTTTACCACATTTAGGCTGTGATCCAGAACTTACTGACTTCAGTGAACTTCAGATCAGGCCTTTAATCATACTAATTCCCTTTGACTGAAGTAAGGACATAAATATCATCCGTGCAAAACCTTTCCAATCCCTGCACTAAGATGAAAAAGCTTGTAAACTTTAAAATGAACAAAGCAAAACCCTGATGCTACTGAACAGAAGTTTCACCACATATTTCAGCTGGACAAGGATTTCCCTAGTGCTCTCCTCAAATTTCCTTCCTTTAATATGCCACCAAAATCAAGGTGATATAAACCAAATAACCAGAACTCTGTTTTACAATAAACAGAAAGAACCTTTTCAGATCGCAGATGTGGCTGTAATATATGCATTTATACACTTTCTCTTCCTCTTTCTATCCGTTACATGCCCTGTAGGATGCTTCTAATCTTCCGCAAGACTGAGTGACAAGAAGTTTAAGAGGAAGCAAGAACAGGAGTTCACTGAAACTTCTGTCCAGCAACCTGGGAAATGGCAGAGCTCATACTGCACCTTTGAAAACAAGTGACCATAGGAAATCAAGGTTGGCAGGGATTTAACCCTTCATGACCAGTTTTGCTAACTTTTAAAGCAAATGCCTGAGCTTTTTAACGATGTTTGACATCTAATTAGTCGAGAAAAACAAGACGTTAAAAAGCATCCTTGCTCTTCTTTTGAAATGAAGCACTGACAATTAGCTCCAAGGTGTTTGTTTAGGCAAAAAACAAGCATGCATGTTAAAAGAAAGCACAATGGCCGTCACTGAAAAAGAGAAGTCACTTGGGTCATTCTTTTGACCCTGCGGTTTTTTGTTGTTTTTTTTTTTGGTTGGGTTTTTGTTGGGTTTTTTTTAATATCATAAATTTATTCTATTCAACCACAGCTCTTCATGGAGAAGCTGAACGGGTAAGTAATTGGGTAGCTCCTTTACTTAACTGCAAAGTCTGAGTAGAGATGAATGATGTAGTATCATAGAGTCATACAGCAGTGAGGTATATCCTGAGAGATACATATTAGCATGTAAGGTATTCAGTCGGTGCCTAAAAGACATATTTTCAATACCTACAGCTCTACACAAGGTGTTAACATTGATCTGTGCATAAAATACTGTGCTGGAAGCAAATTTTGTCTGGAAAAGCACCAGCTGATAAGGCTTAGGTTTCCCTGACTAATAATGATATCCCCATACTTAGGGATCAATGCTGCAGCACAGGCAACACGTTCCTTTTGACCTGGCCAAGAATTTACACTGGTACTTAACATTAAGCATGTGAGCAGTTTGATCTGATTTTTAGGGTTACACATGTTTTAAGTCAAATCTGTGATTAAGTATACATATGAATCAAAGGCCAGAGTGTGAATTGCTGTAAGTCTTCAGACTTTAACTTGCTTTGAATCAACTATGCATTTACTTTCTTTACTAGATAGGAAATAGGGTTGCTCAGCATTTGAACTCATTGTCTTTTTACAGTGATCTGCCAATTACAAAAACAGTTTCAATGTTCCTTTCAGTTTCCTGTTTTGCTTATATAGGATTGACTGTATATTAAAATTTGATGTCTGATGTCTTCAAAAAAAACAAAAAAAGAAAATGAGTCCCTTTCTCCCAGCAAGAGCAGAATTGGAAAACAACCAATCAGCAGATTAGCAAAATGTTGCTAAACTGTATATGGATACAGTACCAGCAGAGTGAAGAAAAAAAAGAAAAAAGAAAACCACTATCAGTCAGATTTGGCCACCCTTTGAAACTAGTTTCTGTGAATTTAGTCAGTATGAGCAGAGGTAGCAGACTTGAGCCATCAATAAACTTTAAAAGGGTGAAAAAAAATCCCAATAATTAATTACCCGTTAAATCTCTTTACAGGATACTTTTATAGCATTTATGCTTCTATATACTAATCCGAGTTTCAGTATGATTGTAAAAGTTTGGAAGCAATTAAGAGGTTTTTAATGAGTTTTTTGAAATGACTTGTAGTTATGGTAGCGATTTCAGACTCTATTATGCAAAATAATCAATTTTGTGTTAAATACAAATGGCTTTTCTTACGAAAACCAAATTAACAGATTCTGAACCCCTTAAACTGCTTTTTTTCATACACAGCTTTTCAAGTTTAAACACACACATATATGCATACATGTGTTCTTTAATAAAAACCCACACATGCATTTATTTCACACAGTGCATCCAAGTTTTGCAGGTGTTTAATTTTTGTTTTTCATCTGGAGTGTGAAAATGACGTGTGCCTTGTATCAGAGAGGACTTTTCCCCCTCTTATTTGCAGCACAGGATGAAAAAAAAAAAAAAGGGAAAACGTATATCTACTGGCAAGAGATATATTGACACTATACTGTAAACTGAGATTGACATCTATGACCAGGCATGCACACACATGTTCTCTTTTTTTCCACTGTAGAAGCAGTGTGTTACTTTTCCACTCTTCTTTCAGAACTGTAGCTGCTGTTCCTTCTCTCAACCTTCAATAATCTGGGAATTATGAGAAGGCAGCTCTTCAGAGAGACATATATATAGACATAGATGTATAGACCTCCCTTCTAGAAATAATACCCTGCAACTCTTAGATTTTAAACTTCTCTCCCAGTTGCACGTTCTGCAAATTTGGTGAATTCTTCTGAAAATGTACTTAGAGAGGAACTATGCTGATAAAGGAGAGAGTCTGCCTACTTCAGAGTCCTCCTTTAATACTGTCAGTATTGTACAAAAGTTAATTACTGACAATTGCAGTGTGAATGGCATTACACAATTTCAAACATAAACGTAATCTCACAGCTCTTTCTTCAGTTACACCTTCTCTGTGATCTCTACTGAAATGCATCAGACTCCACGGAAAACAACCCCAGTTCAAATAAATTGCACTGCATTAAACATCCATAGGCAGTGTTTTCTAGTGCATAACAGTCCTTTCCTCCTTTTCTGGACTGATCTGTTCCTTTCAGTTTATAGTTTCTTGGCAAACCCACCATCTACTGCTTATGTTAGGCATCTGATTGTCAGATTTGTACAAACTGAATATTCATGACTTGAAAATTAACTACTTCATGCCTAAAAAAGGAAAATATACATCTTCATCTATTCCGTGCCGTTTGAAACAGATCTGGGTATTGTGGCTGCACTCCATGCCCAGCACGGGAGAGATTAGCTGGGTAGCCAAACACGTCTCATCGTTTTAAAGAGTAAAGTCCGATGAAATAGCACAAGACTGCAAAATACTCTTCCAGGGATCAGCACGATCCGGAGTCCCTGGCTGCAAATGCAACTAACTCTTCTTTGTCTGTGTTTAAACTGCGTGGTACCGACCGTAGCACGGAGCGGCTTTTTAAGTTATTTCTCCCGAAATTTCTCCTAATGCCAGTTTGCCCTTTGGAAGATCAGGAAAGCCAGGGAGGAAGGTGGGGAGAGAGGGGAGCGACGGGGCAAGGAGGAGAGGTCCTGCGGGGAAACCGAGAATACGAGAGAACAACAGACTTACCTTTATAGGATAATTTGAGCCTTGGCACATTATTCTTCACATGCTGGCAGTTCACTCTTCCTGCTAGTAATACTCCCAAGGAAAGCAAGGCAATCCCCCTGAGCCAGCCCATGCTGCAGCAGCCACTGTAGGGTCCCTGCGAGCCGGAGCCGCGGCGCTCCCCGTCCTGCCGGGCGCCGCCGGGGAACTTCAGGCAACCTGGGGAGCGGAGGTAACAGGTGATGGGGGTGGGCTCCGCGCCCCGCCGCGCCCCGCCGCGCCCCGCCGCCGCCGCCAGCCGCCCCGGCCCCCCGCCTCGCCGCCGCCGCCGCCGGGGCAACTTCAAGCCCCTCTCACGCACACGCCGCGGGCCGGAAAAGGAGGCAGCCCCCGGGCGCGAGCGGCGTGCGGGCGGGGGGGCGGCATGATGCGGGAGGCGGCGGCGGCGGCGGGCGGCGGCGCGGGCCGGGGGCAGGGGCCGGGGCCGGGCCGGGGCCGGGGCCGGGGCCGGGGCAGGGGCCGGGTCTGGCGGGCGCCCCGCTCCCCGCGCGGCGGGCGGGTCCCGGGCGGCAGGGGCGGGCGCGGCGCGGCGGGAGCCCCGCGCTCCCCGCGCACATGGGGAGGCGAGGGGGGACACCGCTGCTCCCCGCGCTCCGGGAGCGGCTGACAATGGGAGCGCAGGGGAGCTCGACCCCCCCTTCCCCCGCTGTCACACCGCACATGCGAAAAAGACAAAAAAAAAAAGAGAAAAGAAACACGTCGCCGCAGATAAGAGGAGGGAACAGAAACCTCCACCGAGCTTGGGAAAGGCACGGAGCTATAAATTCCACCAGCTTTTTTATGTCGTTGTCCAGGTTGTTGAGTTTGGGCTGGTTTGGTTGGGGTTTTTTTAATTTCATTTTACGGTTCTAATGAAAAAATGTACACCCCCCTCTTTAAAAACAACAACAGCACAACACAACCCACAATGTTGCTACCCACATAAATAACATCTCCTGCCCATAACGTAATCCTCCTCGGGTTGCTTCCAGTTAAAAACAAGTAACAAAGTCTTCCATCAGCGTAACTTTACCACTGAAGCTTTTAAAGCCTTGTTAGGGAAGGTTGCTCTAACCCTCCCGCCCTCCCCACCTCCTGCACTACTCCAATTCAGCGAAAGAAATTCCTAGTAAAGCCCACTTCAACAATCAGTTCAAGACATGTACAGGTCTAGAGGGGCTTATAAATTACACTGGAGTATTCTCTGAAGTGTTCTTAGAAGTTAAAAAAACGTTTCAAACCTTCCAATTTCTAGGACTCTGTGATTATTATAATCTTATATTTTGATGCAATCAAACTAGATGATGAGGTTTGTTTGTTTGTTTAAACAAAAGGGCACACAAAATCCCCAGAGGTCTTCTAAATGTTAAGGAGCTGTAAATACAAACATACAAGCAAACTTAAGCTCTCCCCTCCCACACATCTGAACAACCCCCTCCTAGTGAGTGATGGTTTATTCAGTTTTCCGTGCTATGCTGAATATCAATTTAATGTACATTTTGCAACGTAATGCCTTACACAGATATGTACCCTGTATTGCATTCCTAATGCATTATTGACAGAAACGCTGGCAATCAACCTTTACAAAACATTGGCATCATCAAAGAAGTGTGATGATCTCTCTTTATTTTGTTTTATGCTTTTCTAGGAAAAAAAAAAAAAAAAAAAAAGAGTCTGTGAGTGCTTTATGGTGACAGAGTCTGTGGTACTTCAGTGAGTTCTCTTCCTTCCTTTTATCATTACATACTGAGGCTTAAAAAACATTTATCTAGTCCCACCAATGGTGATCACGCTACACTCCAAATTTTACAGAACACAGCATCTCTTCTTTATGTTCAGACCTAGCTACTAAACTAGCATCTAGGAAATAGCCTTAACTTTGAAACTGAAGTTCATAGTTGAAAATGCGGGTGTCAGTATGGTTCTAATTAAAATCTAAAGACTCGAGCAGAACAAGGCTTGGTGCTATGGTAAAGCAAGGGCTAAAATTCTGTCATTGCTGCTTTCATTGCTTAATATTCACACACCAGTGGAAAAGAAGGGGCTTTTCCCCTCTCCTCTTTAACAAATTCTTTTGCTTCTTGAGTTTAATTCATTAATCCCGTGGCATTGTATCTGCCAGATTCAGCAATTCTATTGATCAGCAGCATTGTTAAGAAGATAAAATCCAGAAATAATGTTGCTTTTGGTCATTCCCACACTTGTTATCCTGAGCATTTTCATGCTCCAGGCAGTGGATTAGAGCTCCAAAATGACAAGAGACGCCTGTCTGTTTTCCATGGATTACTTGCTACAGACATTCACTCTGCAAAGGAATTCATGTCACTTTGAGATTATTTGGAGAATTGGCCTAATGAATTATCCTTTTGTATTGAGCAAACAATTAGAAACAAAACACAAAAGATGCACCATATTCAGGACTTTATAAAGCACATCATTTTACAGTGATGTTTTTACACTCAATTTACTTCTAGTTGCATAAAGAAGACACAACTACTTTTTTTTTTTGTTTTTTTCTTATAAGAAAAAGAGAGTACAGAGCTAAAATTCTTTCTCATGTAGAATGAGTGTGTAACACTCCAGACTATTTTACTGCAACCAAATAAACAAATCACAGTCTTCAGTCAATATATATTTTGCCCGGAAAACATATGGATTACATACAATGTATACTAATTTATCCAAGATCTCATCTGAGAGAGAAAGTACGGTGTAATTTTGGGAGAGATGAGAGATACTTCTTGCATCCTTCATGTGAGAGACCACTCATGTTTTGACTTCCTCTGTGGGATATGCCAGTCTAAAGACACACAGAAAGGTAAAAACTGATCCTGTGGGTCATCCTCCTGCTATTTAGCTCTAAGTAGTGCTAATCAGCTAGTCAGGGTAGCATATGCTACACCCCCTTATAAGGAGAGGGGCAATGGCAGCACTTCAGTGGTGCCTGAAGAGGCTTTTATATCTCAAAGACACCCATTGCCATGTGTTGCTTCTGCCAAGACGAAACTGGGCTCTGCTTGGAAGGAATGATTTGGCCAAGAGTCCTATGGCAAGTACCAGAAACTCTGGGAATTTAGGGTGGGCAACAACTCACTTTCAAATTACAATCTATTCATCTTTTTTTCTTTGGTCTTTTGAAAGCAATCTAGTTGCGGGGTTTAGAGAGAAGGGAAAAGTAAAATCCAAACTTTACTCAGTTCTTCAGGTAATACCCTTCTCCCCTGAAGACTACCACAGTTATTAGCTTAATTAATTATTCCATTATTGCTCAGCAAGTTCAAAAGGAATAACAATTCTTCTACATCACTTCCCATATTTGTGGCAGGTTTTATTGTTATTTTCCGTAACAGCATTTATATGACATTCTATAGAGTGTTTTATGTCTCAAAACCCAGATAGGCACTTGGGGGCTCTGTTTAGCATTTCTGATCTCATGCTGTGTGGCATTATGATTTGGAGTTTTTTATACCACCTTTCACTATGTGCAGCAACTTCACATTGATAGATCCTACAAAAAGTTATATTGGATGTGTCTGGGCTTTCACTGTCGACCATCCATGCAGAGTTACTCTTTCAATCACTTGCAAGTTGGCATCATTTGGTGCTTCTCATTACTCAGAAACAGTATTACTTGACTCATGATTACTTCAAACCTTCTTGCTGCTGCTGTGATTTTTATACTTAGAAACTCTTGAAAGCTTAACTTCTCTAAGAAAGTCTTTAGTGTGCTTTAAAAATGTACTTATGTTTTCAGAATCATTTCCTGTGTTTCAGATGAGTCATTACTTGTTTATATTGATGTGATCAGGTCCTTCTCAGAACTATGCAGGAATTACCAGAATCCGTTTTTTGATATGGAGTACTAATCCAGTCATTTCTGAGGGAAAGATTTCTTGTCTTGAGTGTGCAATTTCTGGTTAAAATCAGAGAAAAAAGACCCCTCTCAGTCAGTATCTGATTGCTAAAAACCTCCCTAGGGAACATACTCCTGTAGGAAATCTGAAATCTAACTCGGATACACTCCCTGCTATTTTCTTCCATAGCAGGTGAGTTGCTCGATAAGCAGAGTATTTACAATTCTGCAAAGGGTCCCTTTGAAATTGCTCCAGGTTTATGCCTCATGGTATTTGTAACATGCTTTAGAATGACCGAATAATTGTTGGCCCAAAAGGACGCTCAGTCTAGAGCCCAATTTTAAGTCTGATGTGTGAGAGACTCAGGATGCAGTTCTGACTTCAGAAGCAAAACCCCATTTAAGAATATCCAGACATCATCTACTGCTTTTTGCTTTTGTGGCACGGACTGACACTCTCATTTAGGACACTACAAACTTTTTGTGGGGACGTACTAGAAACATGGTGAAAATTAATGTTTAAAAATAATCCTTGTGGGCATACGAAAGGGGTTGTTTTTCACACAGATACATTGCATGCACCAGCTAACGGAGTAAAAGGAATTGTGAACTAGCATTGGGGAACAGCAGCAGTGCAGAGGAACTTCAGGTGTTGGCCTCACTTCTGAAGGCAACATGTCATGAAGCTCTACATCTAGGTTCGAATCCTTGGCCTATATCAGACAGGATTCTAAACCTGGAGTTTATTTGACATAGAGCTTAACGCTGACACAGTTGTTCTCTTTTGCGTTTGGGAAAAAAATAAAATAATAAAAAAACAAAAGAAAGAAAACTATAAAAGTCCTATATGGTGAAGAAAAATGTTTCTGATATCCAGACCTGCTGAACAGGATATCAGCTATTATATTTACAGTGTTGACAATTATCACATTAGCTCAAGAGGTTATAAATAGCTGCTTCCACCTGGATTTTAAAGGATTTAAAATTCTGTGGGGTGGCAATTTAAGTTCTGAAGCAATCACTGAGTAAAGTTACTAAAAAAATGCATCAGCAAAAAGGGAGTTGAAGGTGTAGAGTTTAATATTTTATCAAACTGGAGTTGCCAAAATCACAGGCTTCCATCTAGATCTGGAAATATTCTTGTTGTTGGAAGTCTAGACATGTCTTTCCCCAGCGCTCCCTTGGGCTATCTTGCATTTGGTAGCCTTATTTAAATCTCCTGAATCTACATAAATCCATAACATTTCTTATTATTGTATGTGATTGGGTTGCTAACCACACCAGTTAGTATCTGCCTTCTCTCAATAACACTGCATCTTACCATCTTGTCACAATCAACTTTTCCTTCATTTCTCAGGACTAATGAGACTGTACTATATGTGATGCTTGTACTTTTGGCAGCATAATGGGATCTGTATCAGTATGATGTGTTTTATTCACAATGCTTTAAGGTCTATTAAACACCTCATCAAATTCTTCAAAAATATTCTTTGCATCCTGTTCTGTAGACAGGTTATATGCTTGTCTGAACAGCAGCATTTTCAAATTGAGCTTCAAACCTAAACAAACCTTTTCTATTCCCTTGGCCTCTGCTGCCTGATGTTCATCTCATATGCAAATGTATGGCAACTGTGATACCCAGAGCCATGGTAAGAAACCCACCTTAATAGTTCAGTGCCAGGCATGTGACATTAATAAGAGTTACAAAAAGCTTATTTTCTCCAGCTCCTGGTATGGGTCAGTAGCTTCTGTTTCCAATGGACTCGTTCTGTGGTACTCATCCAAATGGAACAAAACTTCCACATACAGAGACTTCCGTCCTTCTGACTTCTGATTGCTCATGTTTATGGGCTGTTGGGCCTTCATTGCGGAAATACTGGCAAGGACATATGTGTTTTTACAGGAGATGAGGGAAATGCAGAAAAATATTTCATGTTCTAATTCTTCAGAAAAAAAGCCAATTTAAGAAAAATTATTAGAAAGGGGAAAACAAAGCAACAGCAGCCATGAAACTTTTGGCTCCTTAAATCCTATTCCAGTCCTGGTGTGTTGAGCTTTGTTGAGGGAAGCCTAATCAAACCATAAGGTCTTCTCCCAAATAATCGGCTGCAAAATGAATTGCAACTTTAACCCAACAGATTTAATGGTTGGTGGATCTCTGAAAAGATAGATAATAGACCAGTCCTGTCCTTTTCCCCACAGCTGGCCAAAGAGCCAGCTTGCAAGGTGTATTACACACAAATGCATTACAGATTCAGTTACTTTGGCATTCAAATCCAATTTTGGCTTTTATCACCCACATTTTTTAAAAAATTTGAAAATTTCCTGCACAAAACTTAAGGAACTGATATGACTCAGAAAAATAAGAAATAGACTAATATCAAAATATGGTGTTCAGGTATACCTTTTCAAGGTCTGATCCTAAGGCATTTGCTCAGGGCCACACACTAAGACGTTAACATGACAAGAAATTGATCCTGAGTTTCTCACGTACTATGCCAACAGTCACATCCTTACCTCTTCATTTGTCATAGTAGGCAAGTCATTCCTGTCAGCCCTAAAAGTCCCTCCTTATCACTCCGTATACAGAAAATCCCCACTTCTATTGTATCTGGGATTCATCATGGCCAACCTTTTGGCCCTATGTAATTTTGCTTAGTAACCTTTACTGCCAACTGTCAGAGACTTGAAAGACACAACACTATCTTGTGTGCCACCCATTCATCACAGGCTTTTAAATAGTCCAGGTGAATCGCAGTAAACCACAAACTGAGAGTGTGTGCAACATCTGCTATGATCATTGTTCTTTTCTGGACTTTGCTTCTCTCTCTTTTCCTTTTTTCTTCTTGTGCTGAGTGGCTCATTAGTATATGACAAGGATATAAGACCAACAAAACCGTAACCACCAGCTGTCATCTTCATATATCTGCCCTATTTGACTTTTTAGACTTAAAAACTTTTTAATGAGGATGTTTTTCTTCACAGACAAATTACAAGTCTGATTCTGTTGAACAGAGTGTGGGGGTGCAAATCATCTTTGGAAGATCAAACAGTATCATAGAAAATGTAGGGGCTAAAGGTTCGGTTTATGGCTTCCGATGCCAGCACTGATAGCTATATAATCACTACTCAGGTAATCTGTGGAAACTGGGAATGGTAGGTAAACTGTGATAACTTAGGAAAACTTGGTTGAACTTTCAATAATTTGACCTCTGTGAATGCTTTCAGAGTCAGCAATATGTGGAAGTGTGTGCTACAAGAGGAGGGGGGGAATTCGAAGAAAAACAAGCTCTAAGAAAGCATTAACTAAGTCTTTCTTTCCCTCTTTGAATCCCCAGTGAATAGGGATTGCAGCAGGGAAGGGGAACTTTATCCCTTCTCTGGACTGAATTTGTAACTGTTTCAGAAAAGCTTTCCACTACATTATTTTCCTATTTGTTTCTCTGACATCATAGTTCATGATATTTTAGGCAGGTAAATATAGACACAGGAGAGATTCCTTCTGTCTTGTGTGTTGAAATCCAAAGTGTTGAAATCCAAAACAAAGTTAGGATGGAGCTGAACCAGTCAGTGACATAAATCTTGCCTGTGGAAATTCAAACGTAGGTTGAACACATGCACACACATATACCATTAGAGCAATTCTCTAAGAAAATAACTGAAACCCCATCTTGTTTTCTGTTTCTCAGGCATTCTAGAAATACTTCAAATACTTTGCTACTCTGTATGTGCATACAGAGAGCATAACTACATACAGAGAGCATAGCTACAAAGAGCATCAGGTAATAAATAAACATCCCTAACTCTACAATGAGTTTTTTTCACCAGCACTTGGGCTTGGTGAAAGCGCAGTCAAACCTAAGTCTGAACAGTTGCGGTCCATCTTCCCTCTTTTCTCCCCAAGCAGGGTATGAAGCTGCAGTTTCAATGCTCAGAGCTCCCTGGAGCAGTTCACCCAGTGACTGAGGACTAATGGCAGTGATAAAGGTAGTAAAAGTGGTAACGCAAACATATGGCCAGATGTGAGGAGGAGCACTGCACCGTGGCAGCCTGACACCCTGTTGGAGATCATATGATAATGCGTATCTGCTTCTACTCTCTCAGAGCCTGGCCCGTTCCCTGTACCTGAGCAGAAGGAAAGACAAAGATGCTGGTACTGCCAATAAATATTTCCCATGACAATAGAAATTCTTAATTCTGGATGAGAATTAGCTACTTAGCAACACCTTAGTGACTTGTGATCAGACTAGGGAAGGAAAAATTTCATATACTAATACGCCAGGTATTCTGTACATGCAAAATAGTATAACTAAAGCATATTTTGTTATACAAAAATAGTAATGAGGGAAGACTGGACTCATACATGCATATTATGTATCTATATATATATACATACATGTTGTATGTGGATAGTATAACATAAAATTAGCATAATTAGCCATCTTCATTTTCCCTGGTATTTCACAATATCTCACAGATGGATCGCTCAGGTTTTCTTTTTTGTTATTTTTTTTTTCTGTTTAAAGCTTATATGCATCATATACTGGTTTCATGAATCTCTCAGCCAAATTCCAGCATATTTCTTAAAGCTTTACATAACAATCTTATAAACTATAAATATATGTCTATGAAAGTTACTTTTCTCTCTCTTTTTTTTTTTTTTTTTTTTTTTTATCTCTGCCTTCAAGTGAAACAGGACAAGAATATTTTCATAAAGACAAAAATTCCATTGTTTACACTGATCGGCACAGACTAGGCAGTGAGGGGGAAAAAATGAGGCATCTGTTGAATACAAATTAAGACAGCAGGTTGGTGTGTGAGTACTTAGGTTCTGAAGCTACTTGTCATTTGCTTTTAGTGGCTGAAACCTCACTCTCCTCCTCCCCCTTGGTACTGGACAAAGTTATGGAAAACACAGTGACCTCAGGAAGGTGACTTTACATGAAATTGCAAAAGCTGCTGCACACAAGCTTGGTCTTTACCCATTTGAAGGAGTGTTCCCCCTCAGACCTAAGTTTACCAACAACAGTTTTGTTCTAAACAGTCCCTTTTAGTTGCTGTTAAAGAGCCTTGAAACTCTTTACACAATGTTGCTAACGACAGGGAACACTACGCCAAAGCCTAGAATTAGTGTCCTTAAAGGGTTTATTATGATGGCAAAACCAACTGTTAGGAGAGCTCCCTTGTTCCCAGAAGGTCTATATTGTGCTTCAGCAAAGGGGGGGTTCTCAATAAATTGTGAAAATTGGAAGGAGAAGAAGAGGAAAAAACCAGCACCCCAGACTTCAAACAAATCTTGCTCTCCATTTTTCTTCCAAAGTGCTGAACGATACATGACGTCATATGATGTGTGGTAATTCCCCTTTCTCTATTTTGAAGGGAATAAATGGGTTCTATTTCTGAGAAAAAGTATTCAAGCCAAATTTTACTGTCAGTTACCCTGATGTCAATCCCAAGCAACAACAGTTCAAATACAATTCCTCTGGATTCATGCTGATGTAACGGAGAACAGTATGCGGTGCTTGAAAAAGCAGCTGTCACCTTATGGAAAACTTTATGAAATATCTTATTTGGAAATAAACATTCTTCTGTGCAGTGTATTTCCCTGTACTACTTTTGCCTCATTCTTTCTTTCTGAAGACAGTGCTCTAAAACAGAATCACTGTTGTTTCTTAAGAATTTATCTGCTTTTGCACTTATTTCCCACCTGACATCATAATCCTCTATTTGTGACATAATAATCATTCTTACAATGACCAATTGTGATACTACAAGCTGGGCTTAAAGTCTGATCCGAAAAAGGCATTTTACTCTGGTATCTTACATAACGTCATATCAACTTTCAGCTCAAGAGATAATAATTTCAAACAAGTGACATCAATTAAGTTTTTATACAAGGGAGTGGTACACTTGGTATAACTCCCTACAGATAATTCCCTCCAGAGTTTACACTTTTATGATATGACAGTTAAAAATATTTCCACTGTCTACCCAATGCTTGGTTATGCAAGTCTAATGATATTGCTGAAGTAGAAAACATTACATATACAATTCAGTCCAGTCTCCTACAGTAGTTAAAAGCTGCAACAAGCAGAAGCTTAAGAAAAGGAAAATCAAATGCAAATATATTTCCCATGAATTGTTCAGTGAATTTCAGATACCATAATGATTTATGAGAATAACCTGAAAAGCAACATCCTTCTTGACAAGTGCTGAGTGAGTACCCTTCGAAAGCTTGCAGTCTTATGTTTGAGGATGCAGTTTCATCATGTATTTTTGCTTTGAAATTCAGTGGTTTCTCTGTTCATCCTACCATCTTTGGCAGCTTCAACTGGAGTTACTCATAGGTTTCAATTTATGCACATGCTTTGCTGGATCTGCGCCCATGTGTGTTGAAATTTTGTTCTGAGTAGGACAGTCAACGGACAGTCAGCGCAATCCAGAATCGGGGAGAGCCAATTTTTGTTCTTTAGCACACTTTGAACTTTAAGGAAGGACCTCTGGAAAAATAGGAATTGGGGGAAACAGGCAACATGAGATTCTGTGTAGCCTGAACCTTCTCTTCTTGACAGCTGAAAACACAGAAAATGGCAGACTATGCCTAAACTTAAACCTGATGACTAACTTGGCCAGATGCAGGACTAAGATTTCTAGAGTCTCAAAGTTTCATGTTTAAGTAAACTATTATACAGAGATTTGAGCTGTAAATTATTATTAACAAATATTAAACTCTGGATTGTTTAAATTACTGGATTTCAACATTTCCTTCCTTAATAGATATTTCTAAGGAAACTACTTCCTCAAATTAAGTGTTTTGCTTTTTATAAGATACTAAACATACCAACCAATGGGTGGAAGAAATAAATAATATTTTGTGAATATTCTCTACTGCAATTATTATTTTAAAGTAATTATTTCTCATTAAAGAGCTCAGAACTTTCCACCCTTCTAAATTTTTTTTTTTTTCATAAGTCAAGAGAACTCTGGCTGGTGAAGGAATTATTTTCCTCTTAGAAAAATGTCCTGCAATAGTAAAATGTTCCATCTGGAATGCCCAGTTATGGAACTGTAAAAGTAAATTTTGCTGTGCTATCATATCCTTGAAAGCCATATGCACACAAGATGAGTCGCTTACACCATAAGACGGATCTCTGATGACATGAATTAGTGTCTAGCATGTGTTGCTTTGGAAAATTTTGTTTAATATTGAACACTGGTTGATGAGACTCTCCAGTGATATCACATTACAAAACTGATTATAAAAATACCGCAACCACATTATGGATAAAGTTATTATCCATTCTGTTTGCCACACCAATGCCTTACCATGGAAATCTATCCTAGATTTATTGACCGCAAATTATTGTATATGTGAAATAAATTAGTTGGAGAAAGAAGCATATCTTTATGGCTTTCAGCACATCTCCTGTGGAAACAGCATGAAAAATGCAAAACCTATTTCACTAAACTCTTCCAACATTTTGTATATGCAACAGGCACTGCCTCAAAAGCCATATTTCTTCACTGATCACGTTTTAAAGACTCCTGAAACAAAGCTTTCAAAGTACAGTTTGATAGAGACTGTTAACTTGTTTGCTTGTTTATGTTTCTTCTTTTAACATATTATATAGTTCAATTACTGGAAAGGATAAGTTTGAAATGGTTACTGTTGTTATTGCATGAAATTAATCTGGGCTCCAGCCAAACGCAAGTCTCTTTCTCATTAAGACGGAGACATTCAGATGAAAATTAAGACCCGTCTAATGAAATATACTGGAGGATTAAGTTACAAGTGGCAGGACACATTACCTTATTTATCTAGTTGTGCTTACATGACTTTCTAGGCCAGTAGTTATGACAAATGTTCTTTGCGCAACCTATTTTCAAGACTATTTCCATTAAAAGTAACATGATTGAGTATGCTGCTTTGCTCATAGTTGAGATATGCTTCCATGTTTATCTCAAACCAATTAAACTGTGTTGTTTTAAAGCAATAAAAATGGTTCTGTAATTGCCACATGTTCTTCTCTGCCATTTTCAAGTCTGGAGACTAGGAATAGTTTGCAATCTTTCTGTACATGTTATTTCATCGTCATGCATTTGACCTTCTAATTTTATCTTGCATTGATCTGTATGATAAAATATTCTAGATCTTCTGTGTGTGTGTGTGTGTAGTTCTTTATATTTTCCTGATAGTTAGAATAAAGATGCCTACAGTGATATTATTGTTGTTGCTGTGCTATTGTTATTGTTATTTCAAGCATTTTTCTTGCTTACACATTTTCATGGTTATTCCTAGCATGTTACAGGAAAAATCACTGAGCTGCTAAGTTAAAAACCTGTAGCTGCACACAATCATGTCATTAACATACTCTTGCTGACGGTTGAAAATTATGTTATATAGCTCCCTTTGACACATCTGCTCTTGTGCAATATGTACCATCATCTTCATAAGCGTGTATTAATTCTCAGTGCCTCCATCTGAACCAAATTAAAAGAGCCTGTATTTCAAATAACGAGTGTCCTGAAAAATGTCTTTCACAAAGTGTCATATTCAGAGGCAAGTAAGTTAGCTACCAATTCTGAAAACCTCTTGAAAAACATTATTTGTGGGTTTAAAGTTGGGGAATTAAACTATTTCAGATTCTGGGCTATTGGGTCTCTGTATGCAAGTAGGCGAAAAAGGAAGGGTCTTCTTTTCAATACCTGAAATTACAGGGAACATTTTTCTCTGTGGACTTTTTTTATCTTCTGTGGAACATTTTCATTTGTAGTCATGCAAGCTAGAGCACCAAAGGCCTATCCAAAGCTGGTCTGAGGTAGAAGCAAAGCATGGAAGGATTTAGGGCATGGAGTTGCCTCTAAGGCCATCATGAGTATTTGTTCATGTCAAGTGGGGTGTAGCAAACTCCTTTGATCATCATGGTTTAATGGCACTAATATTACTTGCCTATAAACAGATCTGGATATATGGAAACAGTCTGGCTAGCAGAACAGGTAGCTTAGCACTTGGATAGTTTTGTTTTGGTTTTTGTTTGTTTGTTTGTTTGTTTGTTTTCTGAAATACGAAACATCTTAAGACTACTCAGGAGGCTGTGTGTTTTGAGGCTCTGGATGAGCTGAGATATAGGACTGTGTAACTGTGAGTTGTTACGCATCATCTGACTCATCACTCAGCCTATCATTAGTGCATGCTAAAAATGTGTGAGCTCATACCTCTGTCACCAATGCAAAAAGCACCTATGGGGTACACTTCTTGTCTCTCCACTGCACAGTAACTCCATTCACTGCTGAAGCCTTACTCTCAGTGCAGTACACTGCAGAAGCAATTTTCCTAGCACTGAGGTTTCTAGTCAGAAATTTCAGCAGAGGCAGGAAGGAAAAGAATGGGGAAAGGAATTGGTAAAAGTTCAGAGGCTGTTTATGTGGTGGGGAAAGAAATTTAAACTCTTCCCCAGAGAATGTTATGATTAGCAATGGCATTAATGTTCAAGCTGATATTTGTACTTTATGTTGTATATTCTCTAAGAGAAAAAAAAAAAAGTCTGAAAAAGTAAAATTATGGGAGAAACAGAGATACAGAGATACAGAGATACAGAGATGAAGAAATGTTCCCATGAAATGCTATAAATTCAATCCAATGTGTGTGTTATATATATTGGACTATTTTGTGTCTCTGAGAGGTCTCACGTTAACAGAGGAAAGCACAATGTCAGGATACATACCTGCAAAGGAGAGGACTGATGATAATATTGTGCTTCATATGCACTTAGAGAATGAGAGAAAGAAGAGAAAGGCGGCATATGTTTTTGTTAGCTGCCATATATTATTTTACAAATAATATATATTCATGGGCCATATTGGACTGCAAACTCCACTTCTGCTCCTTTCAAGGCCCAGCTTTAGCCAGCAAAGACCTGATAGCAGATATCTATGATCATATAACAGCAAATGGAGGGCTTTGAACTCATTCACTTGCATGAGATAAATAACATTAAGAGACATGGTTAATAGCATACTTATCTTGTGCACAAGTGGAAGGGTTGGCTGTGATCCACTTCCGACTTTGAATTTTTACTACCACAGCTAGTATCAGATAAAAGCCGTTTTCAGGAACCAATAAAATTGTGTTAGAGACAACAACAGGGTTCTGCCTCCTTTACGGCAGTTAGTGGAAATGCTGTAATTTCTTTTCAGCAATTTTTTTTAGGACACCTCTCAGTCAGAAGAATGTCTTTGTTACGCACGTATAAACCAGAATATCAGCAGTGTCTGGAACAGTACAGGTTAATGTTATAATGCTGATAAATAACACAGATTTCAACTCAGAAAGGCCAATAATATGGGTTATAGGTCCACTGGTCAGCTAAGGAGTCTGGCCAGGGCAGGTGATGTTTACTATTTAAAGGATTTATTAGTAATTTTTTTGGGACAATAGTTCACACTACAAAATATTCTGTCATAACACTGATAGTCAAAGGAGAAACGAAAACTGCACAAGTACAGATTGTCTCATGCTGAATTACCAGAAGGTGCTTCATCCACAACACAGCTTAGTGAATAGGATAAGATTTGCTGTATTCACTGCTAGATCTATGCTGCTTCTTTCTATGTATTTAAAAGGATGTCATTCTTCAGTGACTAATAAATTCCCTTTCAAAAACTATCTTAACTTCACTACGTTTGTTTTTATGAAGAACATCTCACACTGTTTCATCTAATTTTCAAAAGTAAAGATGTCTCTAGAACGTGAAGAGTCACTTCAGGAGAAAAGAAAATCATATCTAGATTTTCTGTTTCTACTATGCTTCCAGAGTTCTGTATTTCTGCTCTGTTTCTACTGACCACAAGTTAACAGCCTCCAGGGCTGGGGAGGCAGATGGCTAAAAAAAATCAACAGTGAAGAAATATCTCTCTCTTCTGCCTACATCTTTTGGAACCTGAGCTGAGTTTCACAACAAAGTAAATTCTTTCAGTAATGATAGAAATCTAATCACTGTTTTTGCTAGAGAAGGGTTACGGAGTTTTGGATTAATTTCAGCCTTTAGTTATCTGTGTTTAAAATATATAGGATATATTCTCTCTGTGACATCTTTTTAGATGCAAACCAAAAGCTGGGTTCACACGCGGAATTTGCTGATTCTGTGGGGATGTGGCAAGACGGAATATGACTGTCAGGTGGCATTTCTATGTATCACTGTAATGCATTGAATAATAGTAATTACAAATGTATATCATAAAAAACTGATTGCTTCCAAATGGATACTCTGTCCCTTTGCTTGTGGGAATAGTTCTGAGATATGTATGTAAAAAATTGTGGGATTAGAACGTTGATCTTATTTATGCTCAGGACAAATAATGCACCTGCCATATGCAAGAGCAGTAGCCTTAATATGGAACTGAAATACCAGAAAGGAGGACTGAAAACATCAGAAAAATGATTAAAAAGTGGTGATAAATAGTGTCATCAATACATGAAAAAGCCTCATCCAATCACTTCTAATTTTTGGGAGTAGAGGTAGAGGCCTCCTCCCAGCCACCATGGAGCTTCTGAGGCTGCCATTAATAATCTGTCTATTGCATTTATTTATACCCCAAATCCTGTGAGCATAGAAAAACCACATACAGTACTAGAGCTAAAGGAATCTGAAGTAACTATGAGCCAGTACAGTTACAGTTGAAGAAAGTAGCTGAATAAGTAGGTAAACTTAGGAAAAAAGAATTCTTAACATGGCTTCACATAAAATGTTCTCACTGTATACAGTGGGACTCAAAAGTCATTTGAACATACATATCTGAGAAAGAGCACAAAACTTTTAAAGGTGAGGGAGGATTTTTCAACATAAACATAGAAGAAAGCCGATATTTTTAACTTTGGCAGAATAATCGTTGGTGATAGCTGAGTTCATATATTTTGATTTCCTAAGTCTTGGCTAATTTTTTCCTCCCAGCATTGTCTTGGAGTAGTAAAAATCTAGTTTGCAGTGAAAAGTAAGTGACTCCTCTAGCACTCTTGCAAGAATAATGCCAAGTAAAGTACATTTTTCAAGAATGTGGCATTCATGGCACTCTCTGCCTGCTTCCCCTGCTGTTTTCTTGGGTACACCTGAATATATGTCCCTGTCACCACTGAGGTGATGTAGCACCAGTAGGTAAAAGATGGGCAATGAAAGGCCTCAGTGCGCTACACTTGTTCTCCAGATATATTGTACACTTGTCCCAGGAATATCAGATTTATTATGCAAGTGCAGAACTAAAGCACAGTGCACCCTCGTTAAAACTGGCCTTCTTGAGAAAAATTGATTTACAGAACACTTCTAAAATAATAATTACATTCATTATACATATATTACATGACATGACAGAGAGAATGACTTAAGAGATACTTGAGGAAGGTAAAGGCCTGGACCAGTGCATCACCTGGAAAATCTTTCTGGCTCACAGATTTTTTCCAGTTTATCTAGAAAAAGAGAAACATTCCAAGGGGCGAGTGACTAAATGATATATTTCTCTAGGCGGAACATAGCTGGTTTATAGAACACAAGTTGTACATCTACATTACAGACAATACTAAGACCTGCCCAAATAATATATATTTTTTTTAGAAAAAACAAATAAAACATTAGACAGCCATGACCAACAGCTTTGAGCTGTTGGAATTTTGAAAAGAAACAGAGATTGTGGACCAAATCTGAATAACTATAACACAGGTTCTGTATAATAGACATAACATATCTGGTGGAGACCTTAACACAACTAGGTGTATGTGCAGATTATAATAAATATGAAGTCATTACTAGAATGCCTGATGCAACAAAAAGTTTCCCAAGTTTCAGTGTTAAATCATACAGGGACATTTGTGATAAATCTTGCTGCCTAAGTTAAACTGTGCAAAAAACCCAAATGGCTATCACAGAGAAGCTTAAAGAGCTTCTGAAACTGATGGGTTTGTTAAAAGACCTGGTGATACATAACCACTATTCCAGAAAGCAGAAATCTAATTTTTTCTATGAAAGTTCTAAGAAAGGCTCTGGCAGTCTACTTACAGTAATGTGATTGAAAATGATCATCACTAGTTCATGTATCACACTAACCACACTAACCACTAACCAAAAATGAGTTTCAGTCTGCTCAAAAGGAGGCATTGACCTTAAGAAATGGAAATAAGAAGCTTCACATCCTTCTTTCTAACTCTTATGCCCTTTACAAATTAAATTGGTCAGACATTATTTACTGCTATCAGAAGGGGATCTGGCAAACCATTCCAGTTGTTGAGAACCTAGAAATGATTATTTTTTCAGATACAAAACTACACTTTCAAACTGATAAAAAAGTGGGAAAGATTTAATAACTACAGTAACACTGTCTGGGCAAACATGCAGTGGAACAATGTCTATTACTAGATTACAGAGTTGTCAACACATGGACAGACTCATTGGGTCTCAGATTAGATGTGGGCTGAGATTACCAGAACTACATCTGAGATAACACTGCAAAAAATCATCAAAGTTACCAGCATGGGACAGGAGGATCAGAATTTTCCAAGAGCTTTTCAAGGAAGACTATTCAGTCCTAGATGGGGTTTTATTTAAAGGAAACAGCCTGGCAATTTCTAAGGTGTTACAGGAATATATATTCGAAAGGATATGTAAAAGTAATTTTATGGTCAAAAAACACCTTAGAGGAAGGGCAAAAAATATTTTATAACAACCCAAAGTGAACAGTGAAATAAAGAACATTGGCAGAGATTACCACATGAGCCAAAACTAAGTGAAAGAGTGATAAAGTCATGTTAATGATAAAGGAAAATCAGCACCTTGAAGAAAAGCAGACATAGATGATATTGTTTAAGTTGGCAAGGACAAATATAGTTGTGTTAAAATATAATGCTGACTCGCTAGTGATGACTTTAGCAGAAAATACTGCAGCTAAACCTGTTGCCATATGTACTAAATCTTTTTTTGCTAAACCAGCATTACATCTAATAGAAACATATTACATAGTAAATTGTGCCACAGTTTAGCTAGTGTTATTTGAAGCAGTTTTATTACAGGTTTAGAATGCAAACATTAATTGATATTATCCCTAATGTTGTAAGTAAGCAAGAAAATGGTGTCCAAATGGAAAAAAAAACAAAAACAAAAACAAAACAAAAAACAACAAACCAACCAAACAACTAGTAAAAAATCAGTAGAGTCACACTTGTAATGATGCTAAGCATGGCTGACTTATGGAGTGCTACCAATGGATCTGTCATGGTGTGCTATTTGTTCCACAGAGAATAGAAAACATTAATAGGATGTCAGACCCAACACCAAAAGTAGAGAGAGTTTGGAAAAAAACAACCTTAATTTGACCTTGTGTCACTTTTTATGAAAAGGAGGTGAATATATATTGTGAGAATAGATGGTCACCAGTGGTATACTTTGGATGAAACTGTCACTCCAAACTGACACATACTTTAAAGAAAGGGTAATATCTTTACAAATCTTGGAGAGACATTTGAAAAGGTCACTTCCCCTAAGGAAGTGTCACTTGTGTAAGAGTTGCAGCAAATTGACACAGTGAAACCTGTGGGCATGGCATAACCAAAAATAGATAGGACTGATGGTCCCAACGGGAAGGCATGAAGATTCCTGGGACAGCATGTCAGAGGCTGCTGGTCACTTTAGAACGTTTACAATTAATGAATAAAATATAAGTAAAAAAGAAGTTATAAATATTTGAAATCCTGTATTATGCTAATGATGATTCTCAATTTTTTTTTTTATGCTTGGCTGTAAAAAGAAGACATAGGATTCTTTATTTTTAATAAGCTTTTTCACATGTCTGTTGAACTAGTGCTAAATTTATGTGGTGTCTCCTATAAATAGTAGTGTTCAGTTAGAAAACTTAGTAGCTAAATGATGCTCAGTTTATACAATACCTGGACTCTGGGCAATGCTGATGGAATACAGCAGTAACAAAGTTATAAAAGAGCTGGGGTAATATCCTTATTTCTCATCTCTTCCTTATCTGAAATTGAGTTTTAAGAAAAATACAAAAAAAGTAGATGAACAGACTCAATTTTATGGCTAAAACATCAGCAGTAGAGGAGCCAGAACAACAGGAATGTAAAAATATTTAAATGTCACTCAGACGAACTATTAAATATTTTTAAAAAAATATTTATCCAAATAACTTTCCTACACCTTTGTTAACATTAGAAATATTTAGTGCTGCTGCTGCTTTGAAAAATGCTACTCTGACAACTTTCCAACTCCTTCTATAATTTGCTTTCCCTGTTGTCTTCCTGTAGCATTAACATCACCAGGATAAGCTGCTTGGTGCAGGATGAATCAGCTTTTACTTCTCTGCATCCCACTGTCGGGTATGGCTACTCACAGGAGATGTAGACTGGGTGGACTCTTGCCTCTGATATTGATGAGAATAAATCTTCAAGCCACTAATTTTATAAAGAAACATCTCCCCCAAAATGGTTACAGTTGATTTATATATTACGTACAGGCCTTTCATTCAGTCTCTCATACCAGGCTATGCCTTCTAAAAAAATGGGGCTTCGTCCAAGAGTCTAAAATATGCTAGTATGCTACTTCCATCATCATCATCATAAGATCAGCTGTGTCATAAACATAGCAAAAGCAATTATTTAGGTAGCAGTTTCTGCAGTTCACATAGCTGGAGCTTTTGTCCTGGTGTGAAAAATCTCTGATGATCTTTTATCTTTGCTTCTTGAGATCATTAATACAAAATTCTTCCCATTCTTCTGTTGTACAACCAGGGTTTCAAAAGCGTATTTGCAGTTGATCTGATTGCAATTTCATGTGTGTGTCTATACGCATCATGCATGACGTGATGCATGTGTATCCATACATAATAACGATTTGCCATGTAGTATACTGAAGATAAAATCAATTGTATTTCCTCTGTAGAATAGCACTTTAGTAATCTGATTATTGTCCTGAGACAAAAAAAATCCCACTACAGTCATGGTGGAATAGCATTTGTGTAAAGTATATACTCCAAGACCCCCTGCCCTGACAATGGTGCTTTATCACTTCAGTACTTCTATTGATTTCTGACCCATTTCAGCTGGGGATTTCATTTTTCCATGGAGATTAATTTTACAGTTGTAAAAACTTTACTTCATTGTGATTCTTTCTTCGATATTTTCACATCAATATGATATTTTGGAAGGGAAATGTTAACAGAGTTAACTAATGAATTCAAAAAATCTCCATGTAAAGACAACTTCAAAGAATTGTTCAAAGACTAAGCTGTAAATCATTACCTCCTTTTATTAACCTTCCAGTCAGTTACATCTTTTGCTGCAGTGGGAAGCTAAAGTGTTCCCTTAAACTTTAGGCTTCTCCCATTTATGTTCAAATCTTTCTGATGTCTACTGTATGACTGGGCTTCTTCCTAGGAGCTTACTTCATCCTAGTTATGACAGGTAAATGCAAACTAGAGGGGTAGATTATGTGGGTGAAACAGCTTGGGTATTAAGTGGATAAAGTCAAGGATTTTAAGCCTCTTGTGCAATCCCTAGCAACACTATTAATCCTAAAGAACTGACTTTGCAAATCTCAAATCAAGGCTGTAGGTGTATAAATTTTCACAGATGAACAAGAAGAGTGTTTTCCTTCGGGGCGGGTGGCAGCGGGTACTCTTGTGATGCTGACAATTTTTCCTATCACTTTGGGTAATGTGAGCATTTCCAGTTGCCACCAGTAACATGAACAAACAAGCAACCCCACAAGCCAAAAATTTTATCCAACTTCTGTTGTTCTAACTACAGAAGTTTCGACAGACTTCTTGCTCAAATTATCATCAAAAGAATGTTCTTGTATAGCACTAGAAGACAAAAATAAAATCAGCTTATTTGTTATAAATTCATGTTTCTTACATTACATCAAGTTGAAGCACTGTCTGCTTTTGATTGCTGTGTTTTGCTATCAGTTGTATGTTTGCTTTGGAACATAAGCTCTACAGTGCCTTTGATGCCAAATGTATGGCAGGTGTACGCATGTGTTCCGCACCAACAAGCTAGAGACCTTATTTGATGAAATAAGCAGACTATTCTTTGGGTAGTGATGAGACAATGTTTGCTTGAATTCTCACAATGCCCTTGAGAAGGCCGGTGCATGCTGCCTTGTGAGCTTGTTAGCTTTAGTGTGAAATGTAGGGTGGCTCTTCCACAGGGTCCTGGGAAGGCTGGTGACACTCTTTCCTCCCTCCTTGTTCTCCATGCAGTCAAGAATCAAGACTGTGGTTGCTGCTTACTAGGACAGATAAGGAAAGAAATTTGATGTTATGTTAATATGTACAGAGGCAACCTCTTTCTGCCCCTGTTTGTAAATGTGATCATATATACAGCTTAAGAGACACAAGCAAAAAGGCTGTGCAACTCATGCTGGATATGATGTATCTGCTTGCAAATCACAGAAGTATAGGCCACGGCTGTCATAGCTGGATTATTATTCACTGCCCTTTTGTGCTTTTCCTGATTTGAAAGCTCCCAGTTTACTTGACATTAAGTCTAACTTTAGCTCTGTCTCCCCACAAACCCCTGCTTTTAACTTGTGCTGGCTCAGCCATAAAAAAGGACAAAAGCTAAAATTCAGATAAGCAGAAACTCATGATTCTGTAACAGGGCAAATCTGTGATGCTGGTACAGAGGAGCTCCTTTCAAGTTAGCTATTGTGGTCATGCACATGCTCAGAGATAATGATGAATTATGGAGGAAGAATTGGTGAAGTGACATGGCTCACCGCTGTGTTGAGAATTGCTCAGCATGTCATCTAATTAGGTTATTAGCTTTGCCCTGAAATGACATGCAGATAAGTACAGTGCCCAGGTGGACTTGGGATCAAGAGTGCTACTCCCCAGGGAGATTTTCAGACTCAAACTTTCTTAACACAAACATAAGGGTAATGAAGACCCACACCTAGAAATGGTCCCAGGCCATACAATCTTTGCTGGAGCAGTGTTCAGGATAGAAATCACCCTTTCACCACCTAATGTAATAAGGGCTGCCCTTCTCACATATTTTAGCTACACTAAAAAAAAGCCAGGCACATAATAAGTGGGTATTTTGTGAATATGTTTAAGAAAATCTAATTGAAAACCTTCCATAGACTTCTGAAACATGGATGGAATATGACTTAGCATACTCTTTTGTGACTGACTAAAAGCAATAGTAAATGGATGATTATACAGTGGCATAGAAGCCTCTGGAGTCAAAAGGAAATCCATGAATACTTGGACCATGCCTGGCATTCAGGGATAACGAGGTGATCAACTCTTCAGGAAACTTTTAAAGATAGAAAGCAACTCCTTCAGATGTACTAAAAAAGGAGTCCTCCATGACTTGTGAGTCATGACACAAAATGTCCTTTATGCCTTGATATTTTGTTTTACAACGGCTTTTATTATGGAATGATGGAATAAGTGATGACCAAAACTTTACTCATTAACTCTTTTCTGATCTACTACCAATTTGGAAAGTGGTGACCACATGACTCAGATATATTATGCCAAAACAGGAGCATCATGAATGTTAAATTATTTGCCATGTTTGCAGACTGCCAGATGGGGCAGATAGCCAGCTTTTCAAAATAATCGCAAAGAGATCAGCACAGCTGTATCACATTTTCAGCTTGTACTCCTTTACTACTGAAACCAACATCCAGTGTTCTCAAACCGATGCTCTCTTTGATGAACATGGGTTTCAATTCGTCTTTCTTCTTGCTTTAAATAAAATGAAAGAAAAAAAAATGTGACTGGGT